>NW_006399841.1:7140877-7153981 GCF_000299155.1 Elephantulus edwardii | reverse complement strand
CAAAGACCATGGCCTGTATCAGGTGCACCTTAGTCTCCAGAGAGACACCGTTGCTCTTGAGTACTTTAGAGAGGTCCCTAACAGCAGACTTTCCCATCACGATACGCTTTTTGATTCCTGACTGCTGGTGCCAAGAGTGTTGACTGTGGAGCCGAGCAAACTGAAGCTGTGAACAATCTCAATCTCTTCACCATCCATCCTGATTTGGGCTTAGGTGGTTTATTTGAGAGATAATCTCAGGAAGAAGGAGGAGGCAAAATCAGAATTCTTTATTGGAGTCTGGTTTGATTCTATAGGACCTCTGAGAACTGTGCTTCGAGAGGAAGGGATGCCGGACATTCTCCTGCCACCCACCTACCTCCCGACCTCCCTGCCTCCCCTGCCCACTGCCCCAGCCAAAAGCTCCTTCAGGCATCCTGAAGCAGAAGAGAAAGACTTAAGAAATTAAAGACATGTGCTTAAAGGGTGACCCTGAACAGGGAGTGTAACAGAGCCTTCCTGAACAGCCCACGAGCAGTGGCTGAAACCCATAGTGGCATTTTGCAGATGCAAGTCCAGGCCCCAGGTGTGTCTGACACCCAGGTGGAGATGGGTGGAGGGGAGCCTTCAGAAACAACAAACAGCAGGACCAAAATAGGGACCTGAGAGCCTCAACTGCCTGTGTTCGACCTCACACCTGCGGTATTTTTCCCTTGCCCCTTGACCACCATCCCCAGCAGCCTCCGCCTCTGTGGGGTGCCAGCTCAGCTCCCCTCTGGTTGAGAGCTGCCCACTGAGCTGGTTTGGCTTAGGATGACGCACAGACAGCAGAGTGAAGTGTTACCTGGCCCTGAGAGTAGAATGTTACCTGGCTCTGCACCGTTTTCACTACTGTTGAAATGCTTATGTCTGTGGAGGTCTCTGGGGAATGTTTCAGCCTCAGCGGCTCAGCCTCCAGGACCACATCAGATAGAACTCCCTGCTGCACCCCGCCAAGTGCTCACTGACTGTAGAATTAGACTGCCAGACGTTTCTTCCTCGTCACTTACTCTAGAAGCTTCACTGAAACCTGACCACCACAGGTCACCCTGCTTGTATCTGAAATTCTGGTGATTCAGAGTAACACACAAGTCACCAGAAGACCCAGACTGACAAACAGCTACTGGGCTCTGCTGACAGAACCAGAGAAATCCATTCTCCACCAGGGATGTGCACTGAAGGAGAACTTCCCTTGATGCTAGAGGCCAGAGACAGCATTCCCTCTTCCCATCCATTAAACAGTCCCCTGCCCAGTGCCCAAGATAATCCTGGGACCCCAGAAGCCAGCATTTTCTCAGCCAGCAGGGCAGAGCTGAGGCGGAATGTCTGGAGAATCTATGTGCCCCTGGGCAAATTATTCATCTGAATTTGGTTTGATTCGGCCCTAAAGCAGGACTAAGATCCCTATTTACTGAAGTGGAGTAAGGATAAAGTGAGATTTCATCTGTAAAGTGTCAGGCACGGTATGTGACATAGTGTGAGCATTAATCAAGGACTGATGTGCATATTTTAATATATCCGAGGTGATTCAATTTGATAGCAAAGGAGAGAACCAAGAAGAGTTCTCTATCATTCACTTATGAAGGAGAGTGATAGACTATCAGGATATCTGGGCTCGATCCCAACCCCTCGCAGTATGATCTTCACCTGGTCCAGCAGTGTTGCCATGTTGAATTCCATTCATGGAAACCTCAGGGCTTCTGAGTGGAACTGCAGGTTTTCACAGCTGGAACATTCCAGAAGCAGGTCACCTGGACTTTCTTCTGAAGAGCATCGGGGTGAGATCCAAACCACTGTCTTTTGAGTTAGTGGCCAAGTCCTTCACCGGCCACGCCACCAGGCATTCCTTTACCCTCTGAAGAGGGGATAGTTTCTGCCTCCAGCATCTAGGAAACTCCATGGAAATCACAAATGTCGACATGCCCTGCCACTCCCTGGCATGATATTAAAATGTTATTGTTGTGGTTATGAGGAGAATCGAAGCTACACACACAGAGAACCCATGTCACCAAGTACTCTCTGGTTGATGAAAGCAGGACAAGGCATTCTCACCTTCCGTTCAAGCACGTTGAAGGGAATGTGTGGTTAATACCAGAGACGGTGGGTAACAGCTGTTCACAGAGCATCATTGCTGCCACTGGTGTCAAGGACTGGACTCTCATCTATTTCTGTACGAGGGTGACAAGCAGGGAAAGCAATTAGGACCTGGGCATCTGTGCTGTGTGATCCCAGACCACTGGCCCCGTAGCAGCAGGTCACCACGGACCCCTTAACTGCAGTCGCTCACTGCCAACTACCTTCCTTCATTGCTGGGTCGGGCTCCCCGGCTCTTTGTACGCCAAGCAAGTCCCTTTTGTGCCCCAGCCCCTCATCTGTTCCTTTCTGCTCACCAGCCCAAATTACACAAGTGGCGGCAGGCCTGCAGGGGAACTCCAAGACAAAGGTTTGGGAAAATTGTGAAGAGTTTCCCAAGTTCTTTACAGCTATCAATTAATGAATCCTTGCAACAATCTTGGAAAGTAGGTCAATATCATTATCCTTGTTTCGTGGATGAGGAAACAGGCTTAAGAAGAATGGCTCACCCAAGGCTAAGCAGCCCATCAGAAGAGCTGAAGCGGAATTAGGTGGAAGAGTTCCTGACACGGCCTGCTCGGCCAAGTGTTTGCTTACTTAGCATGCAGAAGGTGATCAATAAATGAGGCACGCTCACTGACGAGTCCTCCAAGGGCGCATTCATCCCCTTCTAGGCAGACGGGCAGCTTCAATTTAACTCCACAGCCAGTGCAGCTTTTAAGCACAAAGACACCAAAATGATCCAGGAAAAGAACTTTAGATGCACCCAGCTGTGAGAAACTGAAACAGTGGCTCGGACTGCAGAGTGGACACTGTTTACAATGAGGAGCATTTGAAGACTCCTTCCTGCTTGTCAGAGCCCCCGGAGTGATTCATTGAGCCTCCTTTCCTTCACATCCCCACTCACGGTCTTGTGGAAGTCAAACAGGTTCAATTTCACCCTGTGGGTGGACAAGAGACCAAGACACAAGGAGACTGTGTGCCGCACAAGGAGGGGTCAGGGTCAGGAAGTGGGGTTCTCTGGTGCCTCAGAGGTGCCCAAAGCATTGTTAGCATCCACAGGGACGCCATATATAATGGAGCCAAACACCACCAGTCCTGCCCCGTCCCTGTGACTGGCTGCAGATCAGATTGTTGTGCGTGCTTCATCAGGCGTTTCACAACTGGTTTTTGAACATAGATTACCAGCCCCTTCTTCCAAGTTCCTCTGAGCAGACTCCACTCTCAAGTCTCTTAGCAGCAAGCGTGCAGTGACTAAACATGAGCTACATGAAACCAAGGTCATGTGGTGATTGCATGTAGTGCAAGGTGGGTGGGGTGGGGGCAGGGATCGTCTGGGTGCCCCGAGGTAAAAATGAAGAGAGTCCTGGGAGACCGTTCCCACCACAAGGCTTCATCTATTACTTCTCCATCTCCCAGAAGCCCATGGTCTCATTTTCCAACAGAGCCCAACACACATCTTGTGGCTTAAGTTAATTGGACTCTCTTCTTGTCGTTTGCAACCCTGACTGGTATAGTTCTTGACCAAGAAATCTAAGTACTTTAATCCCCAGGGGATTAAAGCTGCTCATTCAGGCTTCCAGGCATTGCTGGTGGGCAGGTAAACCAGCAAAACAGCTACGGGGCAGTTAACAATGGTCATCACACACCCGCGACCCAGATTGCTGCTTTGGGGAACGTGTCCCACGCATAAACCGTACAGCTCCAGAGGGCTCACAAACAAAGTGGCTTTGCACTTGTGTGCCCTCTGTCCAGGGTGATTCACTGTGGTAGCATCTGTAATAGTGAAATGTCATAAAGGATACAAATGTCCACCAGTCCTGCATGATGGAAACGCAAGTGACTAAAAGGATGCTCTGTATGTATTGATATAAAAAAAATCTCCCAAAGACGGCAGGAATATTTTTTAAAGTGCAGAACAGAACATATAGTATGCTGCTTTTTTATAAGACTAGGAGAAAATAAGAACCTCTATTTGCTTTTACTTAAATATATGTATATAAAGCAACTGTAGCAAGGTGAAATGAAATTTGAAAAGCACTGTTGGAGGAGAGGGTATGAGACCAATAGAGATAAGATGGTAAAGAGATGACTCTTGACCTGGAAGCTGTGTATCATCTTAGGCTTTTGAATCATGTAAATATCCCACTTATTAACACACACACACACACACACACACACACACTAAAAACATTGTAACCTCCCTTTTTTAAGTGCCACTTCAGAAGGTAAAGCACAGCATTCCTTTCCTTCATTTGAATGTCCTGCCTTGACCCCAGCCTGCCCGGCACCGTCCACAGGTGGACAGCTCGCTGGTTGAAGTAGAGATTCCAGCATATTCAGGGGCTGGGAGAGACTTCTTTATAGGATTGTTTGCATCCTGTGAGAACAGAACCCGACCCAGAGTCTATTCAGGGGAGAAGACAGAACAGGTTTCTGCAAACTGAGAGCGATGGCTTCCAGTAAAAGAAGGTGAGAGCTGCTTTTGGTTTGCGAAATACAAAGGAGTAACATTTCAGAGACGCGCACTCTCCACTGAGGGTCTCGCCAAGTCACACAGTTCACCCTCCTCTCTCATCAAGGCACCCGCCTTAGTAACGGACAAGGGCCCTTCAGTCCTAGTTACTGGGAAATCCTGGGTGCTGCCAAATTCTTGGCATCAGTAGAGTGTTCCTGGGATGATCGCTCTACACACAATGCCTAATGAAGAGATTTTAGCTTTCCTGCCTGCGGGCCCGCTGATCAAACTCCAACCAAGGTCCCCAAGACAAAATGTACTTATTTATCCTCTAAGCCATCTACTTGAAAATCAATAATATTTCAAATTTAATGAGTTGTAAGACAAGTAAATTAGAGTTGGGAGTAAGCAATATTGATTAGATTATTCTGTCAACTGGAACCCATCACTTCCCTCTGTAATTAAGCATTCTGTGTAGGTACAATGCGCTTAACACTAGTTGCTTTCGAGGGTCTACCAGAGGTTTGTCCGTTCCTGTAATGAAAGCCTTTCCACGCTCCAGCTGACTGAGGGTGCTGCGTGCTGAGGGTGGGTGTCTCGGCCCGTCTCCTCAGCAGCAGCTCTGTGACAAGGGGCTTTCGCCTGAACTACTCCGAGCTCTCGTCACAGAGCTTCTGCCAACGTGAACACCAGAATGAAGAATTCCAATTTAAAAAAGAAAAGGAGAAAAAAAAATAAAACCATTGTAGACAAAATCACCATCAATAGAAGTACTTTCCCTGGAAATACTGGGAAGGGTCTTTAAAGTCAACCTTGCAGTTTGCCCTTTACAGAAGCTTGGGGATGGCCAGAGTGGATTTATCCATAAACAGACTCAAAGCAGTCAGAAGAATGGAATAGAACTACCCCTTAGAGGAGGGAGCTCTGGTGGCTTAGTGGCAAGGAGTTGTAGCGTCACCCCTAAGGCAAGCAGTTCGAATCCACCAGCTATTCCACTGGAGAAAGTTGGACAGTTTCTTCCTATGGGATTTACTGCCCCTGAAAACCCGCTAGAGGGTCAACTATAATTTAGTTCAGTAGGTAACAGCTCACCAGTATGTAACAACTGCAAAACTCACAGTGTTTCAGGAACTCATGCAATATTACTCAAAATGGGTGATCCTGGAGGACATTATGCTGAGTGAAGTATCTCAGTAACAAAAGGACAAATACTGCATGGTGCTACTGTTGTAAAACAGGACTGACATCAGGGGTGAGGGGACTGAGAAATATGGGATAAATTATGTATATTGCATTGAAACAGATGAGGGAGAGAACTGTTTAAAAGGGATATATGATTAGATATTTTTTGTCATGACGGGAGTCCAGAGTGAAGGCTGCATAGTGGAATGGACCTGGGGAGAGGGATTGTAAAACAATGAAAGAATTTTTCTTTTACTTTCAAAGACGGGAGTGTACTGGGGAGGAGCGGTGGGCAGGGAGAAAAGTGCAACAATGAATGAATGGAAATCCAAAGTCTCTGTAAATTTTGATTGAAATAATTAAAAAAATTTCAAAAAATAAAAAAACAAAAGCAAAAGCCCTCATAGCGTTTCCAAGGCTGTAAGTCTTAATGAGAACAGACTGCCTAATCTTTGTCCTACAGAGTGGCTGAAAGATTTGAACCACCAACTGTTATGTTAGCAGCACTGCAACTGTACCACTAGGACTCCTAAATTAACTAGACTCCTAAATTCATTAACTGTTGCTGTTATTACATTCCATTGAGTCAGATCCAACTCATAGCTGACCCTCCACAGATTTTCAGAAGCAGTCACTTGGGAGGAGACACCCATCTTTCTCCAGCAGAGCAGTTGGGGGACTCAAACTGCCTGTCTTTGGGTTGGCAGAGCAATTCCTTACTACTAAGGAGGGGCAAAGGGGCAGAATTTAAAGCAGCACATGTCACCATTCAACAGCCAATATCCTACTTCTTTTAACACTAAATTACTTTGCCTCTATAAGTCTGTCCTTTCTTCACTTGATCTTAGCCAAAAGGCCGAGAAGCGATAAGTCTGTCCTTTTTCTTAAAGGAAGTTTTGTTTTGAATGTGAGTAATGGGCCTATTTCAATTAATTAGCTTACTGACTGGGAAACGGAATCTCTGACCTCCAAGTTGCCCTTGATCTTTGGACCCTCTGGCTTCCAGCTCATTTTGCTCTGGAACATAAATTCCAGGATTGCTTGAGAAATGGTGGCCACTTGGCCAAACCTCCAGCTGGTTTAGATCAGTGAAATAGTAAAATGAGATGCACTTTGCACCAGACCAGGTATCATAAAGGAAATGACAGAAACTCAAGCTTTCAGAACTCACCCAAGACCTGCTGAATCAGTCTGCATTTTAACCAGCACGTTGGGTCATCTGTGTACTCATTACAGCAGCTACTCAAGAGAAAAATGTGTGATTTCATGCAGGGTGATGCTGGGAAGTGAGCGTGGCTTGGAATCTGACCTTGTCCTTAGTGTTGTGTGACTTTGGCCACGCTCCCTCTGTGTATCTCAGCACGCCTGACACTTAGTAAGCTTTCTTAGCAGTCGTGGTATAGTCAATACTCTTCTCCAGCACCACAGCTCAAAGGCATCAATTCTCCTTCTATCATCTCTAGTCACTGCCCAGCTCTCTGGTGCATAGGAAGTGATTACAGAAACTTGCAATTTTCAGAATCTTAATATTAGAAACCCCAGAGTCAAGGGCACTGAGAGCAGTGCAGGCTGCAAGAGGAGCAAGCTTGTCACGTGAGTAAGGGACTCACACATTGATTCTACTCAAGGCTTTCTCTAAGCCTCGTATGGGGGTGAGGAGCAAGAACTCAATAACTACCCGCCTGTGAATCAAGCAACAGTGAGGAGACCACAGATACTTTTTTTTAAATAGTCTGAGACATAATTGCAAATAGAACACACAGAGTGAAATCGTTTCTAAAAAGCCAACATTATCAGCATCTGATTCAAAGCTTTTCCACCCCACAGAAAGAACTTTTTTAAAATTTATTTTATTATATTATTTTGTGTGTGTGTACTGTCAAATTGGATCTGACTGGTACAGGAGAAGGTTGTCCCTCCTTCTCCAGCAGAGCATCTGGTGGATTTGAACCGCACACCTCTGGGACTGCAGTGCAGTTTCCAGCTCCCTCAGAAAGAACTTTTAAGCTCTCAAGTTTAAAGTGAAGGAAATTTTCTTCCTGAGAAAATACCCTCAATACATTTGACTCTAGAGAAAAAGACTTGAGATTTAAGGCTTCTGAGTTATACTCTTAAAAAATAAATTATTAAGAGAAGGTATAGACTTATCCACCTTACATGTATGCCTTCTACTCTTAGTTCTTGTGTTTTCTCCTTTCCAGAAGAATTTTCCTACTCCAGGTCATGGGAAGTTATGACACCTCTGTGTTTCTTTAACGATTTCTTTATGACTTTGTCGCATACCTTTTCACCTTATGCTGAAGTTATCTTGTCATACCAGCCTCTCCTACAAGACTGTACAGTACTCATTGTTGTACCCCCTGAATCCATCACTGAACTGATCCGTCCTGGTAGAACTACCAGAATCAGCAGAAAATGAATGAGAGAAGATTCTAGACAACCTAGCATCTATTATCACAAACAGGGGCCTGTATTGCTTTCTTTCTCACCTGACTAATAACTGAGGACACTAGTCTCTTCTCTCAACTTTGGGTGCAGAAATCTATCTAAAGAACATTGCTCCCACAAAATATGCTGTTGTTGGTACTACAGAGTCAGAACTGGCCCTCCAGCGGGTGTTCAGAGGCAGTCATCACCTGGGAGGAGATTGCCCATCCTTCTTCTGCAGAGCAGCTTGGAATTCAAAGTGCATGCCTTCGGGATTGCAGTGCACATTCTTACCACTAGGTCACCAAGGCTTCCTCCCCTCAAAGTATGAAGACAAATAAAAACTGTCAAAGCAGACAAGCCTCTCTGCAGATGCCCTCTGCTGTAGCTTTGCAGGATATGGGACTTTGTCTCCCCTGTGGAGGACAACCACGTTAGGACTAGTACAGGGTCTGGCCTGCAGTAGCCAAAGGTAGGCACATGGCACAGACCGACAGACAGCCCCCCTCAAGGAAGATCCCGCTGTTGTCTGTACTGAATGTAGTCAGCACACAGCCTTCAGCCACGATCTCCTGCAGGGTCAAGCTCAGGTGCACCTCACCTTATCTTATCTGAGGTCATGCCTTTCCAGGGCAGCCTAAATCTGCAGCCTGAGTAAGGCAGGGGTATAAAGACCTAGCATACAGGTTTATCCAATCACAGATCATTTCAACCAATAATACCAACTCTGATCTCTCTCTCAGCTCCCCAAGTCTTTGTCTCGTATCCCGCTTTGACCTTTTCCTCTGCACAAATACACCTCCCTCACTTACCTTCACAAGTAGTGGTCTTGAAAAAACATTTTGTTCCCTAAGCTCCATCTGTCTTTGAACCAGAGAACTCAACCTGGGAACCTCCGGTAAAATGTTTGTGGGATGAATTAATGAGTAAATAAACACATGATATTCATCATTTCAATATCATTTCAATGATATTTGAAGCAGGAGTGGCATCCACATCCTAAATACCATGCCTCCAGAAACTCTATGGACTTGGATAAATGTCAATAATTGTAGAGGGGCTTTAAGCCTTTTGTTCATAGGGTCACTATGAGTCGTGCTCAACTCAAAGGCAAACAACAACAACAAATAAATAATAAACCAAAGCAATCTACAAACAAATGAGCAGAAGAGAGAGGAAGAGAAACCATTTCGTCTATGCTAAAGGGACTCCATTGGCAACTCAGAATAGAGGTGGGTCATTTAGGGATTCCCCAAAATAGCTCTATTTGTTGTTGTTGCTGCTGTTGTTGTGTGCCATCGAGTGGCTTATGACTCAAAGTGACCCTATGTACAACAGCCCTAAACCCTGCTCTATCCTGTGCCAATCTCACTGCCTCTGACACACCCATCCCAATTACCCCAGTCACTGAATCAATGCATCTCATAGAGGGCCTTCCCCTCCTGTGCTGTCCCTCCACCCTACCAAGCATGATGTCCCTCTCCAAGGACCTGTCCATCCTTACAACATGTCCAAAGTATGTCAGACGAAGCCTCAGAATCCTTGCCTTCAAGGAGCAGCCTGGTTTAACCCTCTCTAGGATGAATCTGTTTGTTTTCCTAGCAGTCCATGGTACCCTCAATACTCTTCTCCAGCACCACAGCTCAAAGGCCTCAATTCTCCTTCTATCCTCCCTAGTCATTGTCCAACTCTCTGATGCATAACAAGTGATTGCAAAAACCATGGCCTGTATCAGGCGCACCTTAGTCTCCAGAGAGACACCATTGCTCTTCAGTACTTTAGAGAGGTCCCTAACAGCAGACTTTCCCATCACAATATGTTTTTTGATTTCCTGGCTACTGGTGCCAAGAGTGTTTACTATGGACTCAAGCAAACTAAAGCTGTGAACAATCTCAATCTCTTCACCATCCATCCTGATCCTGCCCTACTATGCTCTGAGCATGTCTTCTAATAACTGCTGTGCTATCCCAGGTAATCATTTCAGCTGCTCTGCAGGGTAGGAATGAATTGGCCTTTTTTAAAAAATTGGCCTTCTTTTATAAACAGGGTGCTCTAGTAGACGAGTGGGTGTGGAGTTGCACTGCCAACCCAAAGGCAGCTAGTTTGAATCCAACAGCTTCTGTGCAAGAGGAAGCTGGGGAAACTCCTCTTACGTATGCTATTTACAGCCTCTAAATACCCTCTGGAGGGTCAGCGATGAGTGGCTTCCAACTCACTCAGAGTGACTGACTGACTGACTGAGTTAAGAAATAGGCAACAAGGCTCAGAGATGGGAAGAAACTTGTTTAAGATCATATAGCTAGTGATATGCACCACAAATATTTTCTGCCTAGCTTCAAGCAAAATTATTCCACAGTTCATATCATCTTCCATGATCGATAGCAAATGTTTTTGCTAGTAACCCCTTCTCAATATGGCCAAACAGACTGGATGAAAGCAAACATTTGGCCTGACTACTTCCTTCAACCCAGCTGGCTGCTCCAATATGAAACTATTACTCTAGTTCCAAATGCATCGCTTCATCCCTCCGTTGGCAAACGGAGCTGCCTGGCCAATTCCAGTTTTCTTTTTGCCACTAGTGACATATGCAGTGCTGGGCTTTTCCCTTATGATAAATGATACCAATAATGTAACTAATGAAAAATTATCTTTACTAGCTTAAAAAAATCACTTGCAACATTTATCTGAAAATGAGATTAGAATGTGTTATGAAATGTGTGGAATGCGATAGCTTGTTCTTGGAAAGAGTCATCATGCTTGGAAAGAGAAGGTCAAGGAAGGACAGGAAGATCTTCCACAAGACAGACTGACACAGAGACTAGGGACAGTGGAATTGAGCAGGGCGGAAGGGTGAGGATGGTTCAGGATAGCGCGAGGCTTCAATCTGCTTCTCACCGGTTGGCGTGAGTTGTAACTGCCTCTATGGCATCAAACAGGAGTGAACACAACATAGGTTGTTCTAGAAGCGATCTAAGGAGAACGTTAAATGTTCTTCAATAAACATGTGAAGTACTTTCAAGTCATGACAGCATCCATCTTCCTACCCATGGAAAGTGAAATATCACTAAACAAATCTGCAGTTCTGTAAGCTGTGGAGGACTCTCCGAATTCACAATGGAAAACATGCCTGTGGCCCTCATCTAGGTCTGCAGCCACACTTGGCCAACTTGCAGTGCTCTTCCACTTAGAGTCAGAACTTTTCAGGCCATTCACTTCGGCCAGTACAAGGTTAGCATATGCCATGCAAGCGGAAGCTTGAGACATTTTGATCAGTCATTGGTCAATGCCAATGCCATGAGTACATTCCCAGGATATATGCCAGGAGATTAGACACATGTGGAGCACAGGGGCCCCGGATAAGGTGCTCTGTCCGTGTGAAAGCTAGATCAAGGCCCAGGATGACTGTCTCAAATGTGACAAAGGCATATTGGCATACACCACTAACTTTCTAGACGATTTACCACACAGCAAGGTTACGTGGCACAGAGTACTACAATGAGAGGTTACTGGTCTTTATATGCTTTGACTTTTGAAATAAAATAGCAAAATACACACAGAGAAAATGTGGCCAGTGATTTCCACAAGTCTTCTTGTGTTTTCATGCCAAAGAAAGGAAGCCAAATACCACTTTCTAGGATGGTCCTAAGTCTTTGCCTCATTCTCTGTTACTATGTCTATAACGATACAAGCTATACAGTTCTAGGCGTTTCAGTAATTTGGTGTCTTTAAGTACATCATGACTTGTGTTACATGTTTTATCTCTATGCATAAAGAAAAGGCTGAAATTAATAACATTATATGTAAAAATTATTCATTCAATATGTTGTTGTTGTTGTTGTTGCTATTAAGTGTCATTGAGTTGTTGACGACTCTTAGCGATGCTATGAATGAAAGACCTGAACACCGTTCATAGAGCTTCCAGAGGCAAGCTATTTCGGAAGTGGATGCCACTCCTGCTTCCAAGCTTGTTTTAATCGGGGAGCTCCACCAAACACTGTCCACCATGGGTGACCATTATCACATCTGACACATCAGTGTCACAGTGTTCAGCTTCACAGAAACCATGAGTTACCTCAGTACAGCAATGTACTGACCAGTGCTATATCACTTAGAAGAATGTTTGACAAAAAGCAATTTAAACCAGACCTGAGGTCCGCAGATTAAAATCACCCACCTTGGGCTTGGTAGCACAACTTCCTGTCCACTAGGCCAATGTAGCTCTCTTTATACTGTCGTTGTTATTGTTGTTAAATCCCATCGAGTCGTAGATAACTCATAGCAACTCTATGAGCAAAAGACCTGAGCACACTGTTCATAGAGTTCACCATTCAATACATAATAAACATTTTTAAGTGATTCTCAGGATATTTTTCTTTCTATTTTTTATTTTTCACAATATGCCTAAATTCCAGTGTGTGTTTTACAAGTCATCTCAATTTGGACCATCCATGTGTCTGTCGAGTGCTCACCAGCCACTGTTTCCTACTGGCTAGCATATGGGATAGCAGGACTCTGCGTCCATCTGGAGAAGGGAGAGACATTGGCGCTGAGTGCAGGTAGACAGGAAATGGAGCTTCATGTCCTGGAATTTTAGGGAAATCTAGAAAAATGGAAAGAGCTGATAAACAGTACTTTTTTTAAGTGCAGCTTTTGTTATAAGAAGTTGCCTTAGGTTACTAAGAAATAATGTTCATCATACTCAGAAAGGAGAAGAGTTTGAGCCAATAACCCAGGACAACCCTTTCAGGAAAGTATCTGCAAGACACCAGGAACTTGTCTAGGAGCATTGCATGAGCCCTTGAGAGGATGTGACCCAGTGAGGGCTATGCCCTTATTCAGATGGAAAATGATAGCTGGGAGAAGTCAATGACTGCAGTCGTTTGGAAATTCTAGAATTTATTGTAGCTTTCTTCAGATTAAGATGAATATGTAGAATATCTATGAGC
>NW_006399841.1:7126688-7140611 GCF_000299155.1 Elephantulus edwardii | reverse complement strand
AGTCAACATTCTTGGCACCAGCAGCCAGGAAATTAAAAGACTTATTGCGATGGGAAAATCTGTGGTTAGAGACCTATCTAAAATACTGAAGTGCAAAGATGTCAGTCTGGAGACTAAGGTCCACCTGATACATGCCATGGTCTTTATAATCACTTGCTATGCATCAGAGAGCTGGACAATGACTAGGGATGATAGAAGAATTGATGCCTTTGAACTGTGGTGTCGGAAAAGTATATTGGATATACCATGGACTACTAGGAACACAAACAGGTTTGTCCTGGAGAGGCTGAAGCCAGGCTGCTCCTTGGAGGCAAGGGGTCTGAAGCTTTGTCTGACATACTTTGAACATGTTGCAAGGAGGGACCAATCCTTGGAGAGGGACATCATGCTTGGGAGGGTGGAAGGACAGCGCAGGAGAGGAAGACCCTCGTTGAGATGGATTAATTCTGTGACTGGGGTAATGGAGGTAGGTGTGTCGGAGATGGTGTAATTGGCACAGGATAGGGCAGAGTTTAGGGCTGTTGTACACAGGGTCGCTATGAGTCGCAGGCGATTCGATGGCACATAACATGTATATGTATATTTGTATATATGTGTGTGTGGATAGATAGATATATGATAGATAGATAGATAGATAGATAGATAGATAGATAGATAGATAGATAGATAGATAGATAAAACATATAGGCTGTGGGGTGTTTCATTCTCATGTTTGTAAGGTCACAATGGGTTGCAACTGACTTGGAACCTAATGACAACACCACAAATACGTGTGTGTGTGTGTGTGTGTGTGTGTGTGTGTGTTTTGCATAACACACACACACACACACGCACACACAAAATAAGTTTGGTGTCACTGAGGAGGGAACAAGTTGCCCTGACAATGCAAAGAAATGGCATAGGTCTTTAAAAGCGCTATTGTAAGTATGTAGTGAATATCATAAATTCAACATCATTTGCAAAAATGTACAACCTATGAAACAAGCATTGAAAGACAGTATGAGAAGAGAGCAGGCTGAACTTGGGGGTGAGATAAAAATAAAGCTGATTGAAAAATAGGGAAGGCTTCAAGAAAATCTAAAATGCAGTGCAAGACTGGAAACGATGACAAAGTAATTGCTAAATAGAATGGGGACACGAGAGCCACATTTGAAGTAATCGGCAACACCACGAGGAAATCATGATTCAAGCAGACGCAGAAATCAAACCCCAACACGAGCCAACAATAGGGCAAGCCTTTAAAGTTTTGAAGCAAAGTGTACAATCTAATAATTCCCCACCAAATAGACTGTCAACAGGAATGTCTTTGTAGATAGTAAACCATAGCCTTTATATATTGCTGCAGTAATACTACAAAACAAACAATCACAAAACCTTCATGAGATACACGGCATACATTTATTTTTTTGTTCGCAGCTCTAAGCTGGCTAGGCATTTCCGCCAGTCTGAGCTCGGCTACCCCTCACGTCAGGGGCCTTGGCTGAACAAATGGGTTCCCTCCATTGTTCCTCATGCATTTTCTTTTCCATCACGCCAGCTTGTTCTCATGGTGGTAGCAGGGATTTAAAAAGAAAACATGGACACATATGTGCACTTTCTAACATTTGCTTGAAATGTTTTCAAAAGTTTCATTAGTCAGAGCAAGTGTCATGCCTAAAGCAGAGACAGATGAACAGGGATGACCATATTATTGGGCAGCACAGATGGCAGAGGAAGCTTCTAAGTGTGACTGTGAATGCATTCTGACTCTCCAAAGCCTCCGCCTCTTGGCCGGCAGCAGTCCTTCTGGTTTTGGACACGGTGAGCCCATTGCTCATTTCAGGGAGGGAAATCTCACTCTTTGGACAGCCACGCTGCCTCTTTCTAAGAAGGTGCTTAGGAACCCGGACCACACTGATGGTCACTGAGTGGACTTCAGCTCCAGGCAACCTTGTGTGTCACAGAAGAAATGGACTCCGTGGGGTATTTGGTGGGGTTTTCAAAGTAGACCAGCCTTTCCCTCTTGACTGGAATGCACGTGGGCTGAGGAACTGTCCGTCCGGTTGTACTGGCATGGACAACAGTCAGGTTCCACCTGGTTCCTGCCCAGCCTTGCCCCACCCTGGTCACTGAGCGACCTGGCCTGATACTGGTGAGCAGTGAAACTGTTGACGTTCGACAGGGAACAGTGAAGCCTGGCTGGAATTCCACTCAAATTCTGGAAGTCAAAGGCCATCTTTCCCCTTTTCATACCACACACACTGGTAACTGTCCTAAAAGGAATTTATTCCATTTAAAAATTAAAAATGTTTTGCCATAAGAGAATCTACAGTAAAACACTGAACCCTGTTAACCGTGGAACTATATGTAAACAAACCTTGTAAGTACAATTATAAAATATGAAAACCAATTATCACATAATAGCATACTATTTAGTAATACTAATAATTTAAGAATAAAATCCTAAATTACATGAGCAAAGGTCAAGAATTGAAAATGCAAGGAAAGAGGGTGTTAAAACACATACTATGCTTCATTTTAGAGAAAAAAACAAGTCAAAAGACATCGGTTTGGTTTTTTCTTTTGATGTTCAGGGAAAAATAGGTGCCAAATATCTTTGAAAATGTTAATGGAAGCTACTTGTAGCATATAAAAAAGCGAAACCAAAAAAGAATATACATCTTTCAAAGGATTGGGTTGTTTTTTAAAAAAAAAAAATCTGTAATGTAAGATAAAAACAAGGAAAACATCAAGAAAGCATTCTTTTATGCATCAATCAAAACAGCCAATGTAAGACTAAGGAGCTCTCTTAGCCGACTGTGACAAACCACCCTGCTAGCCAAAAGCTCGGTGGTGGTTCGAATCCACCATCATCTCTGCAGGAGAATGAAGGACGTTCGTTAAAGAGTGACAGCTTCAGAAACCCAGCGGAGGGTCCCTGTGATTCAGAATCAACTCACAGCCGTGGACTTGGTCAGGACGGGTTGTGAGAGTTGCTGTTCAGTGCCTGCAACTCATAGTGACCCTATGTACAACAGCCCTGAAGCTTGTCCTGTCCTTAGCATGCTAACAGTCCTCTCCTGCTCTGCACACCCCCGCCCTGCCTGGGATAAGACCCTCATTTACTCTTTCTCCTTTCTGAAATATTGCAAACAAGCTCCTTCTTGGTCGCTGCCCCCATAATCTGTTCTTTACAAAGTAAAGGTTACACCTATATGAAGCACAGCCCTTGGAGTGGGCAAACTGCTGATTTTTGTTACCTTGTTGGTCTCCAATGAAATGAGAACAGCAAATGAGAGGAAGCATTTGAAATGTTTACAGCACTCTCACGAGGCGATTTACGTCTGAAGAACTAATCAGAAATGGGGGTTTGCATCTTGTCAGTTTTTCTGAAATTTTAGATCATGAATAATTAATTATTTTTTTATTTTTCTAAAAGCATCAGTCCATAATATTTTAGAAAAGGGAAAAAAATAGAAAACTTGTCATTAAAGAGGAGTGGGAAGGCCAGGTTTGCATTATTGTCAGAGTGAGTTCTAGGGTCTGCAAACTGGATTCCCCTCTTTCCTGCTTGCTTGTTAAAAACTCTGTGGTGGTTCCTTGCCTCTAGCAACAAATCTTGATTATTTTTTTTTCCTCCCTGCCTCTAGGGCTGGAAGCAAGAGTGAGACCTATTAAAGGGGTAAAGGAAGGGTGGGGAAATGAGATTTATTCACTGGGTACAAAAAGCTGAGATGACTCAGACACACACCACAATGCAAGGTGGTCCCTGTCCAATAGGATGGGATCAGTGCTTCTCAGCTCTTTTCAGCGCTCTCTACCCTGGGGGTGCAAGTGCCCCGGAACCTGACCTTCAATCCCAACCCCACAACAACCATTGCTCCCTGTTCACCCTTTGGCTTCCCACCCACACCTCTGCCCCATCATCCTAAACCGCCTGCCTCACACCTCCTCTCTGCTCCTCCTGGAAGCCTACACTTCAGCTGCACACTCTCCCAGGCCACTCTTTCCTCCAGCAAATGGACTTCCTTGCTCCTTTGAGAAAAATCTGTTAACACTTCTCTGTGACCTTGAGACTTTAGTTCTAGGACTTTTCCTAAGGAAGAAATTATGGATTAGCACATAGGCTTACCAATAAAGTCAGACACTAGGTATAGAAATGTAGAAACTCTGTCTCACATACTTTGAGCATGTTTTGAGGAGAGTTCATTCCTGGGGAAAAGACATCATGCTGGGACAGAGGGATGGTCAGAGAGGACGACCCTTAAGAAGACAGACTGCCACAGCGACTGCCACAATGGGCTCAAGCATGTCAGAGGTTGGGAGGATGGGACCGGACAGGACAAGGTTCAGATCTGTCTCCCACAGGGTCACTATGAGTTGTAAGTGACTTGACGACAGCTAACAACAATGAGAGATTAGTTAAGTAACTAAGTTCTATTTATATAATGAAAGTCAACCAAGTGGCTTAGAGGTTAAGTGCTCAACTCTTAACCAAAAGGCTGGTGGTTCAAATTCACCTAGCACTTCACAGGAAAAAGGCCAGGAAGTCCAGTACTGTAAACGTTGTTGTTGTTGTTGTTGTTGTTATGTGCACTCAAGTCACCTGAAACTCATTGGCGATCTTACATACAGCAGCTCTGAATGCTGTCCTGAGCCAGTCTCACTGACTCCGACACAGCTACCCCCATTGTCCCAGTTATTGTGTCAAACCATCTCACCCAGGATCTTCCCCTCCCGCACTAAGAAAACCTTAGGGGCAGATCCACTCTCTTGTATGGTGTCTTTGGATGACTTGGCTCTCCAGCTAACAATTCTCATAATAAAATAATTAGTAAAATGCTGAAACAGAGCACTGAATAATAAAAAAATTGCTTGAAATTAAATAAGTAGGTTGTAAAATAATGTGTGAGTGTGTGAGAGAGATAGATATTTTAAAAGAAAACCAAGTACAAGCATAATGTAAGCGCATTTATAGACAAAGATACAGACAGGCAGAAGCAAAAATGAAGCAGAGATCCAGTGAGTTAAGATGTGGAGACAAGCCAATGTTAAGAAGTGTCATTTCTAGATCATGGGATTATGGACAGGAGATTTTCCTTCTGTCTCTCTGGTTTTGTGGTTGTTGTGGGCTTTTTTTTTTTTTTAAATCTCTTTAGTTTCCTACCAGAAGTATTAATTATTTTTGCAATGGGGAATAAAAGTTACCTGAAGAATTAATTATTGCCCATGTGGGTTTCCATGGAGCCCTGCGCCCTCTCCTATTCAACTACTTGCCCTTGTCCGTTGGGTTATTTACTCTGCCGCCACCCACAGCGTGGTGGTCCCCAGAGGTATGCTCACCCCATGCTCTGTGCACACAGCCACCAACAGCACATTTGTAAGACAAAATTTAACCCACTCATTTGCAGAAAGACAAGCACTAGACAAACAGGTACCTTTGCCATTTCCCAGAGAACGGAAAATGAAACTGATACTAAAGACCAGGCTCCCAATGAAAACAGGAAACAGTCTTCAGGAATCCCGGGTCTGGATGAACGTGAGCTGAGCCGGGCCCAGGGGAAGGTGAATAAACCTAGTGAGAAGCGTTCATTGCACTTGACGGACATGTCCCCTCTGCTTTGACGGTGGGGAGTGGAGACTTTTCCAGTCGGTATCGATCATTTGCAGGCAGGTCAGAGAGACAGGTTTTCATGCCACAGACTGAGAAATGGAGCCCTTCCACTTGATGAGCCTTTTCCCAGCTCCAATTTTTCACTTAGTTGCTGTGTGTCTGTTCTTGCCTCTGTATAAACGGTAACGCTATCTGAGATGTATACACAGGCTCTCCCTGAAGAGAACAGAGTTCTTTTACACGCATGGAGCCCAATTTTCCCATTTCTTAAATTCCTCTCCTCTAAGAGTGTAAGTACTTTGAAAGACATACTAGCGCTATAAAGCATCTAGACTTTTATTTATTGACAGAGAGCTACCACCCAAGGAATCAAGGCCGCTTAACACCACCTGACCACTTTGGCTTCCAGACCTGTACTGCCTCCCAAGCCTCCTGTTCACCCTTATAAATCCTGTGTGAGGGAAGCAATGACAGACATGATATCACAGAGTTGTAGAAACAGAGGCACAACTTTTGAAAGCGGCCTGCCAGCATGATAAGTCTATTCATTGTAATGGGTTGACCTGTAGCCTCTGAAACAATACAGGAAGGAAGATCTTGTGGCACAAATGGTTAAGCACTAACCCAAAGCATGTGAGTTCAAACCCACTGAGTGGCTCTGCAGAAGGAAGTTCTGATAAAGACGCAACAACTCGACCCGTCATCACCTTCAAGCTGGGTTACAGCAGTGAAGTACTTAGCCAGTTTCCTCAACCAGAGAGACTCGCAGAACCACTATGAAAAGGTGAGAAAACAGAGGTCAAAATAAAGCTTGCTTGAATGTGGTGTTTTCTGTAGATTAACAACAAAGACTAGGTTCTGAGACTCACAGCTACCTAGTATCTGACCTTGAAGAAAGTCTTTCCTTCCATTGCCTGAATTCTCCCTCCTACAAAATGGAAAAAAATGCAGCCTGCTCCTTCCTCCCTCCCAGAAAGGATGCACACAGGAGGTAGGACTCGGTGAGGCATAGTTCTTTGAGAGAAAACGCTTGCAAAATGCTAGGTAACCTTTTAATGCTGCCTCATCTCCACATGAGAAATACTCCCTTTAAAGTGCTGTTGGGTAGAGCTTAGATTTTAAGGTCATTTCTCCCCCTTGGTTTCAGGTGCTGATCAGCAAATAGGTTTATGAAGAGGGGCTGTTTTTCTGGTACTGCTCGTAATTTCCCGCGCAGCACCAGCATCGAGGAGTGACAGCACAGCCTCCCAGGAGAGCGGGTGAGTGTACCAAGAAGCAGAAATGTGCTTATAGTTTACGTGGTAAACCGTTATACATTTTCCTGTCACCATTTTCATTTAGAGACTCATAGAATCCTTGTTTGTGAAGATTTTCTCCCCTATTCTTTAGGCTGTAAACCCTGAAGAAATAGCCCCTTTCTCCTTCCTTCCCTCCCTGCCAATAATACGAACCACAGGCATGGTCCTGCCATGTCTGGAGTCAAAAACCTTCATTGTGGATGGAAGGAATAAGGACAAGCAAGCATTCCAACCACCTCCTTTTACCACAGTGGACACTGAGCTCTAGAGTTGTGGGGGGAAACCATGATCAGTGTCACGTTCTAGGTTAAAAGAAAGGACAATATTCGTCCCAGGATTCGTAGCCCAGTGCCCTTCCCTCTGCACCAACAGCAAATGACACCTGTTGTCTGTAATGTCCATCCTCCTTGAAACACAGTCCTTGAAACCCTACAGAGCATGTCCAGTCTTACACGTGGGAGGTCATCCTGATCAGAGCTGCCACAGCTGCAATCCATTAACTGGTCACCATGCTTTAAGGTCAATATAAAAGAAGAATATCTCTGGCACCAAAGGCCTGGTTATCTTTCTAAGGTTCAACTCAAATATTTTATTCAAATAGATAACAAATAATGACTGTTTACTACATTCTAGAACAACAAAGTAGGCACTAGAAGAAAAGCACATGTGTTCACCATCTGTGTGAAAACCGCAGAGCTTAACTTAAGACCAAGCCTTCAAAATGCACCCGTGTGAGCCCAGAGAAAGGTGCATTTCAGTGATTTATTATTTAGTCCCAGCTTCCTGTTGCCCAGCAAAATCCATCATAATTGCATTTTCTGAATCCGCTGCCCCAAGTCAAGGTGAGTGCACAGATCTTTCAAAGCTCCTTCCTCTTCAAATATGCCCTTGGGCAGGAAGGTTCCAATTATATCCTTTGGTGAAATGCTACCTATTGGAGAGAGATGAAAATAAACTGGAAGGAAGGAGGTCCATCTGTGACCTCACACTTTCTTTTTCCCCCCAGGTTCCTTCTTAGATAACTTTGGGGGTTTACCTCACCTACATGAGTCAATTCCCAGTGACGGACCCTGTTAGACACTGAGTAACTTTTTCCTCCTAAGATCTGCCAGGACTTCAACTTGATCAAGACCTTCATTTTAAAATCCTGTCACTGTATTTAGAGTCCCTGGAAGGTGTAAAAGGATAATGTGCTCGGCTGCTACCTCTAAGGTCGATGGTTCAAGACCATGTAAAGGGACTTCTGAAAAGAATAAAAGCTTCTGAAAACACAGTCCTGGAAACCCTACAGAGTAGTTCCAGTCTTACATATAGTAGGTCATCCTGAAGGAGAGCTTATTCAATTGCAATCCATTAACTGGTTACCATGCTTTCAGGCCAATATAAAAGAATATCTCTGGCACCAAAAGCCTGGTTACCTTTCTAAGGTTCAATTCAAACATTTTATTCAAATAGACAACAAACAATGACTGTTAACTATGTTATAGCACAGCTACGTGGACACCAGCAGGAGAAAATCACATGTGGTCATCACCATCTCCTGGACCTCATCAAGGTGATTAACCTCTCTATGCCTCAGTTTTCTAATCTGAAAACTAGGAGTAAGTAACAATAAATGGTAGTTTGAGGACTAAGGCGTGCCTGACCCAAGATCGGGTATTTTCAGCAACCTTATGCATATACAGAGTCTGACAATGAATAAGAAAGACTGAAGATGAACTGATGTCTTTAAATTATGATGCTAGAAAAGAAGACTGAATATACTGTGGACTGCCAGAGAATGAACATAATCATCTTTGAAATACAGGCAGAATATGCCTTAGAAGTGAGGGTGACGAGATTTTGTATCAGATTCTTCAACCATATATGCAAGAAGAACTAATCCTCCAAGGAAAGCATCATGCTTGGTAAAATAGAGGGTTCTCCAAACTAAGGAAGACCCGGAGACACATTAACTCAGTGGCTTTGACAATCGGCTCAAACACATGTGCAATGTTATGAATAGTGTGGTGTATCATGGTGTTGAAAATAGAGTCATGATGAACCAGAACTCTCAAAGCACCTCAAAACAACAGTACCAACCTAACTCAGCGTCTGTGAAGACAGTCCAGGAGTTAGGCAGAGAAATTAAAGGCAAGGGGAATGGTTGGCCCAACTATCCTTAACTTGTGGAAAATGTTAGAGATCTTTTGAAATCTAGCCTGTCACAAAAGGACAATTGGATGTAAGGAATAAGGACAGGAAAACAAACCACTCACCTCTACACACCTGTAGCTTGTACTCTTGACCAAGGAAAAGATAGTTTCACAGTCTGAGTTAAAGTTGGTGGGATTTGAAGCAAGATTAATGAATTTTCTTAGACCATATCTTGGCTACTGCTGGCCTACTGACAAGACTGTTCCAGCAATTCATAGTTCACAAAGGCTTTGCACTATCTATCTGCCCCAAGGAAGTTTTAGGAGAATGAGAACCTTATTTCTTACTGACTAATTAATGCTAAGACCCACTCATTAGAAGTCGATGCTTAATTGTTATTGGCTCACTTGTTTTCTCTTACTTAGTGGGACCAAGTTTAATAACGCTGGGATTTAAAACCATAATGGGCTCTCTCTTTAATGTCTGCAGAGCTTTTGTCTATTGAGAGGAACATTCATTACTGTTTGTTTAATCTCCAATTTATTAGACTCATATATAGGAATACCTTCTTGTGTTGTGCTTTATTTTCTCACACTTTACAGATATTACATCTTTAGTAAATCAAAAGGTTTTCGCAACATTGCCTCAAGCATTGCTTCTGGGTTTTTCTCCAATAGCACATGCTATCTTGTGTCTGTGTGCCATATTTTGGGAGTTCTCACAGTATTTTCTTTTCTTTTTTTTTTTTCATAAGCCGTTGTACACTTAACAGACCACTTTCTCATTGCTCTCAAGAAGGTACTGACCCACAGCGGACCCTCCTTCAGGTTTTTGAGGCTGTAAATCGATTGGGAGGAGACTTCCCATCTTTGTCCCATGGAGTCACTGGTGGATTTGAACCACCAGAAATGTGTGGGCTCTGGATTAGCAGTACGAATTCCTATCCACTATGACACTGGAGTTCTCTTAAAATACTACAGTATAGTGTGACTATAACTTCACCACACACTCCCCCGGCCGCCTTACGCAATTTACAGCCTTGGGAATCCAGTGGGGGGTCCGCTATGCATCAGTGGTCAGTTCTGACTCAATGGCAAGGACTGATTGACCGAGAGTGAAGAAACAAAAGATTCATACAACTCACTCTGTTGTGGTCACTGTCTTGCAATGGTCTGGACCCACGCATTCCAGCTCATGAAGGAATGGTTCTCTCTATCTACTAAGGAAGACTTTAATGCCTGCTTCCCTTAAGTATTTAGTCATTGATTATAAGGGTGATTAACTCAATTCCCTTATATCATATAAACTACAATTATAGATTTAGCACAGCTGATACTTGCTGAATACTTAAGTGCCTGAAGAAGAGACCAAACACACACAATCACAATGATTTAGAAACTACTTAAAACGTATTCATTTTTAACACAATGCAGCCTCAATAAGCTAGTATAAAAAAGTCAACTTGGAGAGGGGCAACAGAAGGAGAGGAGGTAAAATGTACAACAATGAATGAATAAAAATCTAACTTTTCTGTAAACTTTTGTTAAAATCACAATTAAAATAAAACATTTTATCTAAAAAATATTTAGCTTCAAAAACGTTAGAGTCATGAATTTAATGACTCTGAAAATCTGTTTTCTTTTTTTAAGGGTGCCATGCCCCACAATTTTCCCAGGTTCCAGTAATCCTACCAGAGGGTATTTTCATCATTTCCTCAAGTTTTTTTGTAATTATATTAAGCCTAGAAGAAAACAAACTCCATCTCATTGAAGCCCCGAAGGCAAGAGTTAGATTGATGTCCTGTTACTTTTTATAAGAACGTGGACTTTATTTTGCTATGTTTTGACTGTACATTTTTATGGAGTTTCACTTATTACATAATGGGGCACGTATTCCTGCCTTTCATTTCTGAGACTAGGTGTCTTTTCCCAAAAGGAGAGTTTCTTTAAGTTTTGATTTACCAACTACATCATTCCTGTCACTATGAAATATTGACCTAGTTTATGGGAAATATTAAAAATATGTGTTTCACAAGCAATTGGAGCACTAGCTGGCATTTCTTATAAAGTTAAACACACAACTACCCTGTGAGTAAGAAATTCCAATCCTAATATTTGCCACAGAGAAGCGAAACCATATGTTCTCAAAAGTACTTATGCAATAACATTAATAGAGTTCTAGTTATAAGAGTCAATAACTGGAAATAAACTCAAAATTAATGAAAGAACAGATTAATAAATCATATTAATCCAATAAAATACTCTGCAACAATGAAAAGTTACATGCATCTATATGGACTAATTTCAGAAATATGTTACATGAACAAATGCAGACACAAGAGTTCATTTGCTAGGATTCTCTTTCTGTAAAACCTAAGAACCAACCAACTTCATCTACGGGAAAAGAGATCAAAACAATGGTTCTCTACATGGTATGAAGTTAAGTTGGAAGAAGGGAGAAAGAAACCTTGTAGGGTGATGGAAATATTCTATATCTTCATTGGTCTTTTTGTTTCAAAGAAGGAACTGACACAATAGAGACTACGATCATGACTTCCAGCTGAAGACGGGGGAACAAAAATCTTGCCTTCCAGAATGATGAGAAATTGAATCTGTATTCTTAAATCTTCCCATTGTGATATTCTTGGTACAGTAGCATTGTTGTTATTGTTGTTGTTAGGTGCCCACCTATGAACAACAAACCTGAATCCTATTGAATATCCCATGGACTGCCAAAAAATCAAACAGATGTGTATTATGCTGACTGAAGTATCTCAGACACAAAAAGACAAATACTGCATAGTGTCACTGTTGTAAAACGGGACTGACATTGGGGGAGACAGAGAAAGATGGGATAAATTATATTTACTGCATTGAAACAGATGAGAGAGAGAACTGTTTAAAAGGGATATATGATTAGGTATTATTGTCATGACATGAGTCCAAACGAAGGCTGCATAGTGGAGTGGACTTGGGGGGTGGGGGAGGATTGTATAACAATTAAAGAATTTTTCTTTTACTTCTCAAAGAGAAGAACAAACTGGAGGGGAGGAGTGGGCAGGGAGAAAAGTGCAACAATGAATGAATGGAAAGCCAAAATCTCTGTAAATTTTTGTTAAAATTAATAATAATAATTTAAAAATTGGAAAACAAAGTGCAACCAGAATGCTATCTGGAGGCAAAGATGGCGAAGCTTCGTCTCACAGACTTTGGAAATGTCGCTTGTGTTTGTTGTTGTTAAATGCAGTCAGGCATGGCTCATAGCGACAGATCTGTCCTGTGTCACTCTCACCGTCTCTATCTCTGATATACTCAAGCCCTCTGGTGCAGTCAGTCACAGTATCTCCAAGAGGGTCTTCCTCTCTTTCACTGACCTTTACCCTTCCAAGTCTAATGTCCTTTTCAAAGAACAGCCTTTCCTAGCAACATGTCCAAAGTATGAGCCAAAGCTTTGCTATGAAGCTGAAGAAGATTTTAAAAAAATTCCACAAAAAGCAAGATAGGACCATAAGTCTATTCCATCTGAATTTAAAAAATGATCTTAAGAACAGGTTTAAGGCATTGATGATCAATGATGGAAGACAAGCGGAGCTGTAGGATGAAATCAAGGGCATGTTGACTGTGACAATAGTCAGGTGTCTCAGAGATGCCTCAGGATAGGACCAGGTTCAGAGCCATTGTCCATAGAGTTGCTGTTAGTCGTAGTAGAGTCTATATACATAACAACTAAAACAACAATGGCCTAGTGGTAAGGAGCTGAGCTGCCAAACCAAGAGCAAAGGGTTCGAATTCACCAGTTGTTCCCTGAGAGAAAAATGAGCAATCTCTCTTCCTGTGTGATTTAAAGCATCTAAAAATGTGCTGGAGGATGAGAAACGAGTCTGTTCCAACTCAATCATTAAAAATCAAACAAAAGCTTCTATTCACTTTTCTTCTGTACACTTTAGATTTATTTACTCTGCCTTTTAACCATACTTTTAGTTATGACTTCATACAGAACCAACTAGTTTCAATTAATCATTATTATTATCTTTGATTAGGCTTGATAATATGTTCTCCCTTAACTCAGCTCTTATTATTACTTGTTCTTAAAAGAATTTTTGGTTTTGGATAATATATATTTCAGAATCACCTAAAGATATATTTCAGAAGCACAGAAAGACAGTGGTTCTCAGTCAAGGGCCATTTTGTCTTCTAAGAGACATCTGGCAAGTCTAGACACATTTTTAAGGAAAGTGGTAATTCATTGAAAGAATTATTGCTTTTCCTCTGGAAACTCAGGTTCAATTCCAGCCAATGAAATAAGCACAATCCCACCTGTGTTTGAGTAAACTCTCATCCAGTGAAAATCATATAGGGCAAAGGGGCAATCTCAGGGTATGTGGAGTCACCACCACGCAGAGTAGGACTTGAAAGCAGCTGATGACAATGGAGGTGGGCCTCGTTTCCACAGTGGACAGGGTGGAATGTTGCTGGTAGAGAGTGAGAAGGGGAAGGTGTGCTGCTGGTAGAGTGATAAGGGGTGCTGTGCTGCTGGGAGAGTGAAAAGGGGCAGGTATGCTGCTGGTAGAGAATGAGGGGGCAGGTGTGCTGCTGGGAGAGTGAAAAGGGGCAGGTATGCTGCTGGTAGAGAATGAGGGGGCAGGTGTGCTGCTGGTAGAGTGATAAGGGGCAGGTGTGCTGCTGCTGGTAGAGAATGAGAAGGGGCAGGTGTGCTGCTGGTAGAGTGAGAAGGGCAGATGTGCTGCTGGGAGAGTGAGAAGGGGCAGGTGTGCTGCTGGTAGAGTGAGAAGGGGCAGGTGTGCTGCTGGTAGAGAGTGAGGGGGCAGGTGTGCTGCTGGTAGAGTGAGAAGGGGCAGGTATGCTGCTGGTAGAGAGTGAGGGGGCAGGTGTGCTG
>NW_006399841.1:7101737-7126178 GCF_000299155.1 Elephantulus edwardii | reverse complement strand
GCTAGAGTGAGAAGGGGCAGGTATGCTGCTGTAGAGTGATAAGGGGCAGGTGTGCTGCTGCTGGTAGAGAGTGAGAAAGGCAGATGTGCTGCTGGGAGAGTGAGAAGGGGCAGGTGTGCTGCTGGTAGAGTGAGAAGGGGCAGGTGTGCTGCTGGTAGAGTGAGAAGGGGCAGGTGTGCTGCTGGTAGAGTGAGAAGGGGCAGATGTGCTGCTGGTAGAGTGAGAAGGGGCAGGTGTGCTGCTGGTAGAATGATAAGGGGCAGATGTGCTGCTGGCAGAGTGAGAAGGGGCAGGTGTGCTGCTGGGAGAGTGAGAAGGGGCAGGTGTGTTGCTGGTAGAGAGGGGGCAGGTGTGCTGCTGGTAGAGTGACAAGCGGCAGGTGTGCTGCTGGTAGAGTGATAAGGGGCAGGTGTGCTGCTGGGAGAGTGAGAAGGGGCAGGTGTGCTGCTGGGAGAGTGAGAAGGGTCAGGTGTGCTGCTGGTAGAATGATAAGGGGCAGGTGTGCTGCTGGTAGAATGATAAGGGGCAGATGTGCTGCTGCGAGAGTGAGAAGGGGCAGGTGTGCTGCTGGTAGAGAGTGAGAAGGGGCAGGTGTGCTGCTGGTAGAGATTGAGGGGGCAGGTGTGCTGCTGGTAGAGTGATAAGGGGCAGGTGTGCTGCTGCTGGTAGAGAGTGATAAGGGGCAGATGTGCTGCTGGCAGAGTGAGAAGGGCAGATGTGCTGCTGGGAGAGTGATAAGGGGCAGATGTGCTGGTAAGCATCCTCTATGCACAGGGTAGTCTACCTCTGGAAAAAAAAAAAAAAAGAATCAGACTCAAATGAGATTGGTGCCAAAGCTAAGAAAGTATTTTTTCAAGATATAGAATCCACTAACCTCTAAATGTTGGTGATGGGAGCCTTACTGAGATGGGAAAGTCTGCTGTTAAGGACCTCTCTAAAGTACTGAAGAGCAATCGTGCCTCTCTGGAGACTAAGGTATGTCTGATACAGGCCATGGTCTTTGCAATCACTTGTTCTGTATCAGAGAGTTGGACAATGACTAGGGAGGATAGAAGGAGAATTGATGCCTTTGAGCTGTGGTGCTGGAGAAGAGTATTGAGAGTACCATGGACTGCCAAGAAAACAAACAGATTCATCCTAGAGACCGTTAAACCCGGCGGCTAGTTGGAGGCAAGGATTCTGAGGCTCCATCTAACATACTTTGGTCATGTTGCAAGGAGAGACCAGTCCTTGGAGGGGGACATCATGCTTGGGAGGGTGGAGGGCCGGCAGGAGGGGAAGACCCTTTAGGAGGTGGATTGATTCGATGACTGGGATAATCGGGATGGGTGTTTCGGAGACAGTGAGATTGGCACAGGACAAAGCAGAGTTAGGGCTGTTGTACATAGGGTCGCTATGAGTCGCAAGCGACTCGACAGCACATAACAATAACAACAACAACAATCTTTAAAGTTTAAGCAGGAGTGGGATCCACTTCCTAAACAACTTGCCTCTGGAAACTCTATGAACCTTGATAAATGTCGATAGTTGTAGAGGGGCTTCAGGTCTTTGGTTCATTGGGTCGCTATGAGTCATGTCAACTCAAAGGCAGTCAACAACAACCTCTAAAGAGTTCTGGTTCTTATTTTATGGTGCAGGAATTTTATACAGACCAAAATCAGAGGGTAACCACATCACAGAGTTGTGAAGCAAGAGTGCTGTGCCACTATGTATACAGAAAATAAGTTGTTGCTGTTGTAGTTGTGTGCTGTTGAGTCAGAAGTGACTCATGGCCGACCCTCCAGCAGGTTTTCAGAGGCTATCTGTTGCATGGAAGGGGACTGCCCATCCTTCTCCCACAGAGCAGCTGGTAGGTTCCAATCACCTGCCTTTGTGTTGACAGCGCAATTCCTAACCACTAGCCAACCAGACTTCCCTATCTATAACTTATCTCACTAATGATTTTACGTTCCACTTTTCTTCTTTTTTGTCATTTTCTCAACCACTAAGGCTCTCTTTACCACTGATAAAACCATTCTTAGGATCAAATGAAGAGTGGCCCATTTGAGGAGGCTTTCAGAGTAGAACCCTTCAAGTCCACACACCGGCAATGACTCTTCTCCTTGCCTCATCTTTCAAGGAAGGCTAACAACAGAGCTGTAGTCACTTTAAGGGAAAAGTTCCTCTTAACACACTTTCTATAGGGAAGCATTGCCAATGCCAATGCCAATGGCCGGGCCTTGGTTGGCAGACAGCTTCTCGCTTACAAAAGTAGCTTTGAACTTTAGAGTTAACACTGGAACAGTAGGTGTTGAATAGAAGAGTGCACAAAAGGCAGTCTAGGTTGTGATATCAACTTTGGCTATTTCTTTGAACAACAGTTACATACCAACAAAGTGTTACCTTTGAGAGTCTGATAAAAGAAATACAGAACTTTTCTGCCTCCTGAAAGACTGATCTTCAGTGGAAAATAAGGCTAGCTTGGAAACTGTTATTTGTGGTACAATAGGAATGACTGATCCTAAGAGGAAAATAAAGGTAGCTTGGAAATCATTATATGTGGTGCAATATGTCCTTAAACCAAATCAATGAACTCACTTTCTACCTTAAATAAATATGTCTGCCTTTTAAAATGTCACAAATAAATACCCTCACACAGGTACGTATAATTTCCCACTCATCAAACACTATCATTCTCATTCTTATTCACTCTCCCCCTCTCCCTCCCCTCTCTTCTCTCTCCCTTTACTTTCCCAATCTTTAAAGTTTTTGAACCAAATATTCTAAAGCACATGCTAGTGTTTTAGTCTTCCTCAGCTTAGCATGGAAGCAAAGAACCCAGCTGGATAGTAATACGCTATTGAAAGTCTATTTCAAGCCAATTTGCTTGGTAACCAAGCTATCGTTGCCGTGAAAAGCTCTCCTCTAAGACACGAGTGGCGCAGACGAGCTCACATGTGGACTCGTTGTGTTTCTTTGATCAGCAGTAGGTAGAAATTTCAAGTGTGAAGTCTGTGTTCCTTTGCTCTTCTCACATTTTCATTTTTTTCTTGAAAACTGAAACCAAACTTTATTGGCTGCATCTTCAGCATATAAAATGCAGAAAACAAGAGCTGTGGATGAAAACTATTAGGCAACTTGCAGTAGATGTGCATGGCATTCACTACTCACATGTAAGTGTGCTTCAGGATGCTTTGTACATGTTGTGTTTTGCCTCTCGTGGCTGATTTGAATGTTGCCTGGCCCACCGCCCTGCCAGCCTGTGGGTGCAACTCCTGGGTTCCTTCCAGCTCTTCATTCTCTTAAGATTTAACCTCTATTGTGGTTGAGTACCATCAAGTTGGAACTGATCCATATCTGACCCTCCAGCAGGTTTTCAGAGGCAGTTAATCGCATGGGAGGAGACTCCCATCCTTCTTCCGGGGTGCATTTGGTGGATTCGAGCCAATTGCCTTCAGTATTGCAGTGCAGTTTCTGAACACTAGGCCACCAGATATACTTTTACATGTTACATGCACAGAATTGGAGAAATATGCAGGGTGGGGACAAATCTAAGCTATCCTTTAACAATTTCATACCATGACTATTCAGCAATGGTTTATTTATCTAGAGGGCAGACCTCTATTTAATGGGTTTGATAGTAGATCAGTAGAATGGGAGGGACACACACATTGCTAGGTCATCCACTTCAACCAGAAATGAAAGTGAAATGACTATTTGTTATTAGTTACCATGAAGAATGACATGAACTGTTGAGAAAGAGAGTGCATGATGCCCTTCAGGGTCCCCCGGGGAATGTGATGTTTTACTAGTGCACTCTTTTTCACTGCTGTATAGTATTCCATTATATAACTATACCATCGTTTTTTATCCTTTCATTTGTCGTTGGGCATTTATTTGAGTTGCTTCCATCTCTGCTATTGTCAATAAAGTAGCAATAAACATGAGTGTGCATATATCTGTTTGGTTGGTGGTTCTGGTTTCTTTAGAGTGTATTCCCAGTAGTGGCATTGCTAGGTCAAATGGTATTTCTATTACCAACTTTTTGAGAAAGCTCCATACAGCCTTCCATAGTGGTTGCACCATTTCACACTCCCATCAGCAGAGAAAAAGTGTTCCAAACTCTCCACAACCTCACTAGCATTTATTGCTTGCTGCTCTGTTGAACTGTGCTATTGTTGCTCAGGTGAGATGATACCTCATAGTTGGTTTTATTTTTATCTCTCTGATAGCTAAGGATTTTGAACATGAGGGACCCTAGAAGACATCCTGCTGAGTGATATATCTCAGGCACAAAAGGATAAATACTACATAGCACCACTGTTATAAAGCAGGTCTGACATGGAAGTTTGGGAGAAGAATAGGATAATGAACCTTGCACTGGAACAGATGAAAGAATTAAATGCTTAAAAGGAATATATGAGTAGACATTACACGTATGACAGCAGCCCAAAATAAAAGGTACGTCACAAAGAGGACTGGTGGGGGCAAGGGGAGAGGGAAGTAACTGATAACAATGAATGAATATTTTTTTAAAAAAATGAACTAGGAGAGGAGAAAGGGAGGAAGAGGGAGTAAAAATGTACAACAATGAATGAATGGAAATCTAACTTTTCTGTAAACTTTGGTTAAAATCACAATTAAAATTAAAAGAAAATTAAGCCTCCTTTTCTACAAGAGGCTGATTTCATAGAGCAGATAACAGGACAGATTTCCACAATGAAGAACGCAGGACGTCTAGTCTACACATTGGCAGGTTTGCAAAAAAATTTAACAGAGTTAAGAAGATCCAAGTTGAAAAGAACATGACATTGCTCAACCACCTTCACGAGCTCTCATGTCGTACTTTTATCTCCCACCTTTGGGCCTGAGCAGAACTGGGAAGTCCAGAAGAGCCATTAGCCTGAGGTTCTCATTATCTTCAATCGCCATAACTCAGTAACTTTAACCTTCATTAAAATTAAAGCATCTAAACTCAGGACAATTGACCCAGTAATTACATATGGTAACATTTCCTTTCCCCTCAAATTAAAACGAGGAACCCATTCTTTCTGCCTGATTTCATTTTAACAACTTTCAATAGATCTTTGGGGAGAGGTGAAGAAATCACCGGCAAAGGTTTCCAAGGCTCAGGCGGCATTGGTGCGAGAGAGTTAAATCCTTTAACCTTGACGGATTTGGGGCATAGACGATGTATTTGATTTTGGGTAATAGATTGCCCCAAGCTATCCAACAAATAATCGAGAGTACATTTTAGAATGGTCAAAAGTGAAAGTTCTGAAAAAATGCATGAAAACGGCACTCATTTTCCACCATGGATTTTGATAATTCTTGGAGGGCAATAGGGAATTGTTCTCTGTGATGAACATGCAAAAGAAGTAAATGGAATTTCAGAGTGGCTGCGTCCACACAGTCCGAAAGCAAGCTCTGGAGAAGCAGGCCAGTGCCACTTCCTGGGAATCCTGTTACAGCACATAGCCACTTCAACCTCATTAGGGAGAAAATGAGGACAAAAGACACGATGGAACAAAAGAAACTTTGTGAGCACCTACTGTATGCCTGGCACCAACTATGTGCTTGGCACCTACTATGTGCCTGGCACTTTGGCAACCACTTTCCCAAAGTTAGGATTTTACTCCTCGTCACAGTTCTGCCATGTAAGTCTTACTTACTTCTTCCTGGGCTCAAAGACTTGGTGTATTTATTGGAGTCACAGACAGGCACTGTGTTTCTACCTGGTATTTTTCTGACGTCCGTGTTGTTTCTGATGTAAAACACCATCTCCTGACAAGAAGGGTAGTCTGGGCACTTAGCTCCACATCTCCATTTATGCTAAGAGGAGCAGTTTATCACACCCTCCTCTCTTTCAGAGCACGAGAGGCGGAGAAGGAGAATTTTCTAAGAGGCAAGAGCACGCCAAACATCATTAACTTGACTTCAATCTCAGGGCTCACCAAATTAAAACCCAGGGACTAGACATTTAACAAATTTATTCAGTGGACACTTCATGTCCCGGAAGATTGTGGATTCAGTGATGAAATTAAATCGCCTCCTCTCTTAAAGGAGCTGACAATAGAATGAAAGGTGTAAGTCTCCTTCTCCCCCAGAAAACACCAGTCAGTGTAGTTGTATTTTCAGTAAATCAAGACCAAATGAAGTTTGATCTCTCCCTTTTCTTAACTACACATAAAAATGAACATAAATCTAAAGTGTGAAACGCTATACATTTTTGCATGCTTACAAGTGTGTAACTAGTGACCTTTAGTTGAGATGTAGACCATTTTCAACCCTCTAGAAATTCCTTCTGGCTCTCACAGTCAATGCCATTCCCCAAAATATTCACTCATCTCATTTTTGTCATCATAGAATAGTTCCATTTGTTCTTGACCTTCATATAAAGAAACAGTACAATCAGTCCTTTTTTGAATCTGGTTTAATGTATTGAATATTATTTTTACGGGTTTCATCTATACTGTGTAACATCCTGGAAGTTTGTTCTGATTACAGTGTTGTTGTTGTTGTTACGTGTTATCAAGCTAGAACCGACTCATCACTTATGCTCCAGTGGGTTCTCAGAGGTGATAAAGTGCACAGAGATTTCCTGTCTTTCTCCCGAGGAGCAGCTGATGGAACTGAACCACGTAAACTGCAGTGCAGCTTCTTACCACGAGCCCACCTGAACTCCCTCAGTGTGCTGGATCTTCCTACGTCACTGCAGTGGAGGTGATTCCAACCCTGGCTGTCCTCCAACAGGTTTCCAAGACTGTCAGTATTTATGGGAAGGGAGGGTCGATCTTTCTCCCAAGAAGCAGCTGATAGATTTGAACCATCGGCCTTTTGGTTAAGCAGGCTAACATATTACCAACCATGCCACCAGAGCTCCTTGTATATTAATATCCATTTATTTATCCATTTTTACTCTTGGTGGCCATTTCAATGGTCCAGTTTCAGACTATTTGTTATGAATGACAAGTGGGATTAGTTGGACATGAACGAGGCCTGTGTGTAGCCATGGTATACCTGCTAACAATATTCCCAGAATATATCTCAATATCTGCTCATCATTTTATCAACACATTCTCACAGCACCTTGGTTAAGCACTGAGCTACCAGTTGAAAGACTAACAGTTCAAGCCCACCCAGAGGCTCTATGGGAGAAAGCCCTAGTGATCCACTCCCATGAGGACAGCCCACAAGCCCTATCACTCAATCCCTCACGCCATCAAGTCACGCCCGTCCCACAGTGAGTCTCCTCGTGTTTCTAAGGCTGTAAAAATTCACCAAGAGGAGACAGTCTATCTTCCTCCAAAGCAGCAGCTGAGGGATTGAACTGCCAGATACCCTGAGCCTTTTGGTTTGCCAGTGTGACGTGCCACCAGAGCTCCTTGGAAAACACTCTGGCATGGTTCAATTCTGTCCCGCAAGGCCACCAGGAGTCCAAATGGCTCAACAGTAGATAACAATTCCAGCAATGTATGAGAGTTCTAATGGATCCAATGCTCTCATCAACAATTGACTGTCCTTTTAACAGTTGTTTTTGCTATGTGCCTTCGAATCACTTGCAACTCATAGCAACACTATGTCATATGCCAATCTTATTGTCTCCGACACACCTATCCCTGTTACCCCAAAGACTGAATCAATCCATCTCATCAAGGGTCTTCCTCTCCTGCACTGTCCCTCTACCACCACCATCCCCCAAGCATGACATCCCTCTCTAAGGACTGGTCCTTCCTTGCAACTTGTCCAAAGTATGTCAGACGAAGCTTCAGAATTCTTGCCTCCAAGGAGCAGCCTGGTTTCACCCTGTCCAGGAAAAACCTGTTCGTTTTCTTAGCAGTCCTTGGTATATTCAATACCTTCTCCATCACCACAGCTCAAAGGTGTCAACGTTCCTTCTAGCATCCCTCGTCATTAACAGTAGCAAATTTTATCTCTTTGGTTTCACATTTGTATTTCCCCAATGAAGACAGGTGCAATCCATGGGCAGCTGCACTGCTAATCCAGAGGGGGCCTCTCTGGCAGTTCCCAAGCACCAGTGGAGAGATGGGCGGTCTCCTCTTGTGTGATTTACAGCCTCTGAAAACCCTCCGGAGGGTCAGCTACGAGCCTGACTCGATGGCCGTAAGAGAGAGACATTAAGTACATTCTCCATAAGCTTGTTTGCTTTCAGTGTTCCTTCTGAAGTGTCCTCTGAAGTCCTTTGAAACAAGTTTGATGCAGCCTGTGACAAGCAACTTTATTCCCAACTTCACATGGTGTAAGATTTACGAAAAGGTTCTTGTCATCTCTCTCACCTCCATTCCTCCTTGTCTCTCTCTCTCTCTCTCTCACACACACACACACACAGAGTCCCACTCCACACACATCGTGAAGAGGTTGTGTTAGCACAAGATGGGAAACCGTATTTTAGGGCCAACAGGAATCCCCAAATTCATTTAGAAAAAGGAAATAGATTATGACACTTCAGTCGAGTTCATCTCTGCCTGCTTGTTTTTTGCTTAATGCCCATTTCCCGTCTCTATTACGGCTCGGTGATTTACCATCCTGGCATCAAAGGGCCGAGGAGAAGCTCTATCTCCTCGTGTGTGAGAAATACGGCATTACATATATTTAAAAAGCCTAAATCACTGTGAGCCGTGCAAAAAATCATCCCAAGTATTGATTTAAACACGTCTTTTTTTGCAACATGCCTCCCCGCGCACACTGGGAAACATAAAGTGACCCATAAATATTCTGGAAGGGCCACTCATTTCTAGTCTTCTGTCACCGAGAGCCGCAGAGCCATTCCTTGCCCGTGTGCGCCCTGGCTTTCCAATGAGCGGACGGGCTGGCCGAGAAGAGGACGTGCCCTCGGAGTAGACGGCTGCAGGCTTGTTGGCAGTGCTGGCTGAGGGGTCGTCAGGCTGCTTCCGAAAAGACTGGTCAGTGCCAGAGGATCCCCATCGCACCCTTCCCCGATAATAGAGGCACTCAAAGGCATGTACTGTAGGTCTCATCATTTCTAAAACCATCTACCGAGGCAGAGACACAGTTAATAACCCAGTTTCCAAGAAGGCTTTGGAGACCTGAGTTATGGATGTGCCCTGGCTAACACAGAAAGTGTAAGAGGGGGGCTTGGTGAGCACCATGGTGTCTCTGAGTTACAGAGCCAGAGGACCTTAGAGCTAGAAGCACTCGGACTATAGAACTGACTTCTTTCCAAATGACAACCCTCAGATCCCAGGACTCTGGTGGGCTGTCCAAGGTTTTACACTTGGAAAGTGAAAGCACTTAAGTTCGCATCTGGAAGAACTTGGGGACCTCCCAAGGTCACAGGGAAGAGACTGAGGGACCCATCCGACATCATGTGGAAAACCAGTGCTTTCATTTCCTAGGACAATCATAGCACAACACCAGTAGTGAGTAGCTTTGAAGAGTGAAAAGTGGGGTCCTACGGTTTGGAAAGTATCACCTACTATCCCCCCTCTATTTTTATATATCCTGTGGATTATCAGGGGAGGGCATCAGCTCTAAAGGAAGGTCCTGCCTGTAGCTGCCAGCCATCTCTGGCAAGCCTGGACTTAGTGACACATCTGGACTTACGGACACACCTGTCTCTATCACCACAGAAAGACAACCTTCCTCTGCGCTGCCTTCCCTTTCCATAACAGACCCCTCAGAAGAGATGAGGTTGAGGACATACCTCGCACTGGAATGGCAACACGACCAGGGAAGAATCCTATTTCTAAACGGGTCATACTCACAGGAGCAGGTCTTGAGATTGCAATATAATGGTGGGCCAGAATTCAGTCACTAACAACGGTGGTGGTGGTTGTTGTTGTTAGGTGCCACCAAGTTGGCTTCAAATCGTTAACAACCTTAAGCACAGCACAGTGAAACATCGCCTGTTTCTCTCACTCACTGCTCTGTCCGAGCTCCGTGCTACAACCTCTATGCCGGTCTTTCTCAAGAAGGGTCTTCCTCCTCTTTGCTCACCCTCTGCTTTGCCGAGCACAATGTCCTTCTCTTTGGACTGGCCACTTCGGTAACAAATCCAAAATCCATGAGATGCAACACTGCCAGCCTCACTTGTTGGGTTTTTGTTGTTGTTGTTGTTTTAATTAATTTTAATAGACATTTACAGAGGTTTTGGATTTCCATTCATTCATTGCTGCACTTTTCTCCCTGCCCACCCCTCCCTACCAGTTCGCTCCCCTCTCTGAAAAGAAAAAGAATGGGGGGGGGGGAGTTCCTTCATTAGTATACAATTCCTCCATCCCTTCCCCGCCAGCCCCCAACCATAGTATGCTTCTCTATGCAACCTTAATTCTGGATTCCTGTGCTAACCAAAATCCTCAATCATATATCGCCTCTAATCTGTTCTTTCCCTCATCTGTTTCAGTACAATATACATCATTTATCCAGTTTTTTCTGTCATACCCCAACCCTGATGCCAGACCCATTCTACAGCAGTGGCACCATGCAGTATTTGTCCCTTTGTGACTGAGATATTTCACTCATGCCAGCCTCACTTGTAAGGAACATTCCGCGTGCACATTTTCCAAGGCCGACCTGTGTCTTCTGCTGCCCGTCCACAGTATCAGTATGTTCTTCATCCACGTCACAATGCAGTGGCATCAGCTCTTCCCCAGCCTTTTTTATTCCTTTTCCAGCTTTTGTTGTGTATATTGTGATCATCAAAACCACCATGGTTTCAGTCAGATGCACCTTAGTCCTCAAAGGGACATCTTTGCTCAGTGACTGAAACAGGAAAAAGGTTACATTTTCTGACCTATAACCCGTAATTCAAAAGATTAAATAGCAAGAGTAGCAAGAAAAAGGTTTATAAAAAAAGATGAAATATTACCATCCTTAGGATCCTAAATTGGTTCCATCAAAGTTTAGTTCAAGGTTTTAAAGAAACATCAGCCCGTGCTAGGAAAAACCGGTAACAAGTATTGGCATAGATCCCAGATCTGATTGATTCCAAAGTTCACACCATAACCTTTCCTCTCTACTGGTTAAAAAGTATCTAAAGTGCTTTATGATGCTTCAATAAAATACTTAGGAATGTTCTTTAAAACATTCTAGAAAACCGGATAAGTGGTTTAAGGGTAAGCCAGGGGAGAAAGGCGTTTATTTCCACTTTACATCGTTTTAGCTGCTAAAGTATCTGTTAACTACTGTACACATTTTACTTTAATTGCTAAAGAAATAGTTGACATATTTAAAAGAATTTTCCTAAATTATAAAATACCATTTAATTAAAAGAAAAATAAAAAACTTAAATCTTCCCACAGCTCAAACAAAATCTGTGCTACTATCAGCTTATTTTATCTTCTTTGTAACATCATTCCATATTTTCTGACTATATTTTTTTATGTATCCTGTGGGTTCTTCTCCGACAATTACAGCTAAAAATATCCGTGTGCTTCTTCCCACTCTGAATTTATTATTTTTGTAAGCTTTCATTCCCCACAATACCTCTTTTATGAGGAATTTGTATAGGTCTTTATAAAGCCCGTTCCCTCAGAAGGCATTTATTGATCATCTACCACATATACCAGCCATGTTTGATCCCTGCAAGCCGGGAAGAAGGCAGGTGAGGAAACGGCTGTCTGGCCAAGTCTATGGAGTACACAGGTGGACTTGCACACTATGCTGCGAGGAAACAAAGGTGGAGTATCCTACAGAGCGAGTTAGAAAATTAGTATAGAAGGAGTGACATTTGACCTATACCTTGAAGAGAAAAATGATTGTTTTCCAGGAATTGAAGAGAAAGCCAGTTATTCTGACTAAGCGTGTGTAACCGCAACGTTGCTGTTCTGTCCGGTGAGGTGGGTCCCACAGTAACTGCGTGTCCAAGGAATGAAATCCTGCCCCATCTTCTCAGCTGCACTGTATGTGAGCCCCCTGTGGCCGTCACTATGTCAGTCCATCTTGACAAGTGTCCTCCTGTCCTTCACTGACCCTGTACTTTTCCGAACATGACATCCTTCTCAAGGACTAGAAACACTGAAGCATAAGGAATGAGAGAGAATTTAATTCACCAAGGTCCGCAAGAGTCGTTACCCAGAAGGGAAAAAATGATTAAAGCAAGAAACCAGAAAATGCAAGCCAGGGGACTGTGGGAGGTGGAGGAGCACGGGAGCAGTGTGTAAACTGAGGCACAAAGCAAAGCTGATGTCAGGAGGGAAGTGTGGGATGTGTGTCAGTGTGGGTCGGGCTGGACCCCTGTGGGCCCTCAGAGCGGGCATCTGGTATACTGTGAGGCGATGCACCTTTGGGTAGTGAAGCTACACAGTAACTCAAGGATGTCATTATTGTGAAGATGGTAGTTTGAATACTTGTCTTGTTTTCAAAGAGTTATTTCTATGCTTTGTGTAAACTTGTACAAAACAACTGGTTCTCCGTTCAATCATTCACACAAGTTTTGAGTGGATTATTTTCAGAGAATGAAGGTATGGTGATGGGTCGGGAACCACAAAGGCCTCTGAGTGGACAGGCAGCAGTACTCACCTCGGGTAATGGCTACAATGGTGTTTGTCACGTAAATCATTGTTGTCGTTGTTATATGCCTTTGATTGTTTGCGACTCATAGCGACCCTCTGTCCAATAGCCCTGAAACTTGCTCTACCCTGAGCCAACCTATGAGTGTCTGCTGACAACTGTTCCTCCTCCTTCCTGCTTCTGTGCATGAGGGCTCAGACTCAGTGGCCATGTCTGCTAATCTAGGTGTGCTCTCTTGTACACAGGGATTTTGAAATTCTCAAAAGGGCCTCATGACTCGAGTGCTGAGAGAAAAAAGCAAGAAGCACTTCTAATATGCTTCCATGCAAATCTCTTTCAAAAGCAGAAAAAATTAGCTCACGGCATTAGTACTCAAGAGGGGTAAATGTGATGGGGTAGCGATTGGGAAGGGATATAAGGAAAGCGTCTATAGTCCTACAACAGTCTACTTTTTCGAGATAGTTCATTATGATACATACACATTATTTCAAATTTTTTCCAAATGGATTATGTGTCAATTAAGGGGTGGGAGTGATTCAAAGTGGAAGAGAAGAGGGGAAAAGTGAAGCATTTGAGTCCTAATTCTTCCTGAGAAACACCGGAAAACTTATGAGGACCAAACTCAAGGGGCTGCCTCGTTTTACCAGGTCTTACAAGTTTCCTATATTTATCTTACCACTTTTCCATCACTCAGCAGAACTCCATATTTATGGGGGTTTTTCCTTTGGCAGTTTTCTACCCCACACAGATTCTGACTTTTGCAGATTTTTCTGTAAATTCCATTCCATAGAATCAACTGTTCATTTTTCCCTAAAGTCTCAAGACAGATTCCTTTATCTCCTGGTGGCAACAGCAATCCTTTACTGACCCTCAGCTGTGTGTCAGACATGCCTGTGAATGCATTTACTTCTTCAATCCTCCTAATACTCCTTGGGTCACATACTTTGGGCATGTTGTAAGGAAGGGCCGGCCAATTCTTGGGAAAAGTCACCAGACTGAAAAAGGTAGAGGATCAGCAAAAGAGAGTGAGATGGTGACTGCGAAAGGGGCCGTGAGCATGTGCAGACCGTGAGGGGCTGCCGGATAGGGAGCCCTCACAAAGACGCAAGCTGAAAGCAAGGTGCGGATGTCCTAGAACTCAGGCAGTGTGCGTGCATGCCCAGCTGAGGAAGTTCCCGGCTGGGCCATGCGAGGGGACAGAAACCATCACAAAGTGCTCATCAAACACCTCCCCTCACTGTTCTGAGCCAGGCAAATAAATCCTATTTCCTCCCAGCTGCTGCTTCTGCAGATTCTTTGCTTAGATTTTCCCAAAACTCAGCATGCCTTTCAGAAACTCAATATCCGGTTTCCTTGTTAGCATTTTTCTCGTTTGCTAGAATTATGACCGGCAAGTCATCACTCCCCTGGATGCCGGCCTTTCCAAACGCTCTTGCCGCCTGACAGGTCCATGCACCGTGCCAATGCCACACCAGGAGAAATGTCAGGCACTGCTTCCAACGCTGGAATGGCAGGTCCATGGCGCAGTGCTGCCCACTCCACCTACACGGATAGCCCTGCCAGTCTGAGGGCACAGACCGGGAGGATTCCTGAAGGAGGGCAGTCCCAGGCCAGACCTGAAAACCACTATTTCTTCTTGTCTTCAGTGTCTGATTATGAGAAGGCATTTAACTGTGTAGATCATAACAAGTTACGACTAACAGGGAGAAGCAAGGAAATCCCACAGCACTTAATTGTGCTCATGAAAATCCTATCTATGCCCGGGTCAAGAGACTGTTGTGCAAACAGAGCAAGGGAACACTGCATGGTTCAACATTAAGAAAACGTGCATCCTGCCGACCTAAAGGTAACATCTTTAGTGGTTTGAAACCCTCAGCTGTTCCACAAGAGAAAGATAGGCAATCTCCTCCTGTGCAATTTACAGCTTCTGAAAACCCGCCGCAGGATCAGGTATGAGTCAGTTCCAACTCAACAGCAATGAAAAGTAGTAGTAATCGTAGTAGTAATGTGGAAGGAGAAAATGGAAAATTATTAGAACTGAATGATGCTAACAATAAAAGAAGCCTGGAAAAGAAGTGAGTAGAATACAAATGTTGCAAGATCCTTGGACAGTCAAGGAGATGTTCAAGGACAAATGTTGTCTTTTTAGTAAAACCACATGTGCCAAAACTTCAAAGACAGTCAATAATAGAATAGGATTGGAATGCTTACCCTTCAAGCAAACAGAATGAGGAAGAATAGAAAGGGTAGAGTGGGGTGGAATTGGGGTAAGGAAGACAACATTTAAATACCTGATACACACTTTTCTTGATTTTAAACCATGCAATGTTCCCTTGCTCTGCTGGTCTAGCTGTTTGGTATAAGGGGTTTTCTGTTTGGGGGGGGTGTTTTGGGGGGTTTTCTTCCCTAGGTTTTATGTTAGCACAATGAAGTGTCTGGGATTCCCATTCTTCTCAATGTTAGCCATCAAATTCCTTTGCGTAGTCAATAAAACAAAAATAAACACCCTTCTAGTTAAAAAAAAAGAAGAAAAAGAAAAAGTGCGTCAGGGTTGTATTCTCTCTCTCTCTCTATCCCTATTCAATCTGTATGCTGAGCAAATCCCTCAAGAAGCTGGACTATATGAAGAGGACTGTGGCATCAGGATTGGACGGAGACTCATCAATAAGCAACACTGTGCAGATGACAAAACCATGCTTTCTGAACGCGAGGAGAACTGGAAGCTCTTAGTGAAGAGGATCAGAGAATATAGCCTTCAATACGGATTGCCTCTCAATGTCAAGAGCACAAAGATTAGGCATCATGATGGATGGAGAAAAGATTGAAACTGTCAACAACTTCATCTTATTTGGAACCACAATTAACACCTTTTGTACTAGCAGTCAGGAAATAAGGAGATGTGTTACACTGGGAAAGTCTACAGGTCCGGATCTCTCCAAATTATTGAGGAGTAATGATGTCAGTTTGAAGACTAAAGTGCATGTGATTCAGGCCATGGTATTTCCAATCACTTGCTATGCATCTGAAAGCTGGATATTGAAGAAGGATGACAGAAGAAGAATTGATGCCTTTGAGCTGTGGTGTTGGAGAAGGGCACTGAGCATCACAAGGACGGCCAGAAGAACAAGCAGATATGTCTTAGGAAGGTGCAGCCACAGTGCTCTTTGGAGGCAAAGATGATGAGGCTTCACCTTACACACTTCAGGCGTGTTGCTAGGAGGGGCTATTCCTGGGAGAGGGACATGATGCTTGGAAAGGTGGAGGGTCAGCCAAGGAGAGGAAGTTCCTAAAACCCTTGACCAGGTGGATTGACACAATGACTACAGCAATGGGCTCTAGTGTGTCAGAGATTGTGAGGATGGCACAGATAGGACAGGATTCAGATCTGCTGTTCATAGGGTTGTTACGGATTGTACTCAACTTGACAGCATTTAACAACAAGCGCTAGTGTTTGGAGATTCCTGGATATAGGTGCGACGTGACCCATAATGACAGTGATGTTGCTGAACTCACTGAACGCCAACCACTGCACAAAGGACTTCCCACCCAACCCAAAGCGAGTTATTGCAAATGAGGATTCTACGGCTCAGGAAGATTAACTTACTGGCAGCCAGAGGAGCAGAGCTTTGGAACCAGGGTGCTTTCGCCTGACAGCTGGGGCTCAGTCCACCTGCCAGCTTTCTCCTCCATGGCCCCTGATTTAGCTCAGTGACTAGGACACCCCTAGCCCATCCCCTGGATCGCCTGAATCAGAGTCCCAGAGGTGAGGGCTTGGGATTCAGCGTCACTCTACACACAAAGCTCATCACCACAAGTGGCACGCTCCTACTATCCTGCTACCTTGTGTATCAGTTAACACCTGCTGCTAAGAGGTGTGAGAATGTGCAGCCTCCGATCCCAGAGGCACATGCACCTTCCTACAGAAGCTTATCTTTAGTAGGACATGATCCTGACTTTCGGTTCCCAGGTTGGTTTCAGAACTCCCCTTTCTGCCTTTTAACTCCAATCCTCCAGGGACCCCCAAATGGTTTTACATGGGACAAGTAGATTTAAGGAGTTCCATCAGAAATAAAGGTCAGTGAACCACTTCCCTGGCACAAGCAGGCTTGGAGCCTGGATTCTAGTAACCTGTTATCCTCAGACCATTCGCCTCACCACCCAGAATCACAAGTCCTAAAGACACCAGTTGTTACTGTTATTGGTGTTGATGGTGAAGTACCATTGAGTCAACTATGACTCTCAGGGTCCCTGTGAATGACAGATTGGCATCTTGCCCTATCCTGCGCCATCCTCAAGGACTAAGGCTGGCAGAAAAAGAAACATCAAGGGTAACATATATGAAAATGAAGTCAGTAACTACAAGGCCAGATAAAAGATCAAAATGAACGTCAGAAGACACTCTAAAACTTGAGCTAGAATGTAGAAAGCCCAAAACAATGCAAAAAAAAAAATGCTGAAGTAGAGAGATGAATACAAGTTTGCAAAGGGCAGGTCAAGAAGACAAAGTCAAGTATTATAAAGGAGTGTGCAGAGAACGAGAGTTAGGAAGCCAACAGGGAAGAAAATGCGGGAAATTACTCAAATTGACAGAACTGAAGAACAAATTCGTGCCTAATGTTGTGATACCGAAAGATTACACAGAAAAAATATTGAATAATGCAGGAAGCATTAAAAGACAATTCAAGGAGTACACAGAACTGCTGTGCAAAAAAGAATTAGTCAACAATGAGCCATTTCAAGAAATAGCATATGATCAAGAACTAATGGAACTGAAGAAAGAAGTCCAGGATGCCCTGAAGATACTGGCAAAACAGAAGGTGCCAGGAATTTCTAGAATACCAATTTAGGTGCTTCCACAAACAGGTGCAGCTCTGGATGAGCTCCCTGGTCTATGCCAAGACATTTAGACAACAGCTACCTGGACCTGGCCAACTGACTTCAAGAGTTCTACACATCCTCTCATTCTAAACAAAGGGGGAAAAGTGATCTAAAAGCATGCAGAAAATATTCATTAATATCACAGGAAAGTAAAATCTTGCTGAAAATTATTTTTAAAATGGCGAGAACAGTACAACAACAAGGAACTGCTAGAAATTCAAGCTAGACTCGGAAAAGGACATTAGCATTTGGGATATCACTTCTGGTATCAGATGGATGGAACTTGGCTGAAAGCAGCGAACACCAAAACGATATTTACTCACATTTGTTGATGATATAAAGGCATTTGACTTTGTGGAATACACTTAGCATCCCCTCAAAAGTCACTTTGAAACCGCCATTGGAAGTATGTACAGCTATGTATGTCCTGAGCTCCTGGGTGGTGCAAAAGGTTAATGCACACAGCTTCTAACCAAGGAGCTGGGGGTTCAAGCCCAACCACCGGGGGCCTTGGGAGAATGGCCTCGGAATTTTCTGAAAAACTTAGCCACTGCTACCCCATGGAGGATAGTTCTCAACACACAGGGCCTCACTGTAAGACTGAGTAAAATAAAAATGAACTGAGAAGGCCACTTCTGGTGATTTAAAGATTTGTTTGTTTGTTTGTTTCAGTAGATCATAATGTGATATCACCCTTATCCATCATTTGTTATGCTGTGATGACTTCTATTGTTAAAATGCTAAAAACTGTGCCACCAGTGTTTCAAATTACTCCAGGGTCGCCCAGGATGGACAGACTTCAACAAAGCTTCCAGACTAAACCATACTAAGAATATTAGACCATCAGAAATCCTACAGGTAGCAGCCAGACCTTGTGTTATATAGTGTTGCTACATGAGACGCTTGGATTGGAGGGCAAAAACACAGGTGGGGGAGAGCTGCCTTCCCAAGACAGCACCCCTCAATGATGTGCTGAGAGGCAGGTTTCATCCCGTTAACGACTTTCATTTACTGATGAGGCATGAATCACAGCTGACCCTCCAGCACGTTGAAGAGGCTGTAAATGACACAGAAGGAGATCGCTCACCTTTCTCCTGCACAACTGGTGATGCTTTCAAACCAGAAGTGTGAATTACTTGAGTCACCTGGTGTGACTCCCTGGAGACTACACCACTGGTACTCCCTGTTCCATATAAGCATTTGCTATTTTACATCCCTTTTCCTCACTCCCATCTCAGACTCTTTTGTGCTGCACAGGAGCACACGTCCTGAGCAATTAGACATTTGCTGGATCCTTTATTCCCTCCAAATATTTCCTGAGTGTCTCTCCACAAAGTACAAGGCACTCCCGTACTGTGCCATGCACAAGAATGAACAAGGTCCCCGTGGCTTCAGACTTGATATTTCAGCTCAGACTTGTCCCTGGTGATCTATAAGTCATTTCCTTTTCTTTTTAAAGCAAGGACAGGATTATTTGAGGAAACAGAAGCACAGAGTCATTTCCCCACTCCATTAGCTTCGAGGAAGAGGTAAATGGTATTAGATTCATAATTTGTTCCTATTCTTCAGGATTCTCTCTTCACTGCCTTTGAAAGCTTCAAGATCCAGGCAGGGCAAGAAAACAGGTGCTTTCTCAAGAAAACCTGAATAACGTATTATAACTGTAAGAATCATCGTGACAAATTATCACCACAAGAACCATTAAGCCTTAGAGTAAAAATCCATTAAAGGGAAGTTAGTTTGGAGAGAAAGGACAGATGAAGAAAAGGAGGCTTTGTCAAATGGGACTGCCTTTTCTAACAGAGGGGACAACATTCATACTCCGGAGCTTTTTATTTTCTTCCTTTGGGAACAATTTCCTCCCTTTCCTCTCCACTTCCAACCCCCTGCTCACCTACGGTATTTGACCCCTCCCCACCCCCAAGAAAAGACATCTGTTTCTTTGAGGAAGATACACACAAGAGGTGAGCAAAGTGCAAAGTCTCGGAACAAATATCCGCTGACTGTGGAGCTAGACAAGGAGTCTTTCTGGGCCTCACCCAGAGCACAATGTCTAAAGCCATGCTTCATGTTTCAGAAAAAGCTACACACACAGACACACACATACTCTCTCTCTCTCTCTTCAACTTAGTTCTTTTCCTCCATCCTAAAATGAGAGAATTTTCATCCAGTCACTAAGATGTTAAGAATCTCTTCCTCATTACTCAAACCAACTTTTTTTTTTCTTTAACAGATTGGATTTGATATAAGAAAACCACAGCATCTATGCCAGGATCATGGGGCAGGACTGTTTGTTACATATATATTTATCCTTAGAAATACAATTTTATTTTCTTGGACAATTAAAGGGAGATTATGCCACTGGGCCTAAGAAGATGGTATCACTCTTTCTCACCTGACATTCAGCAGATAGAAATCTTAATGCAGAAGACCCCAAAGGTCATCGCTTATTGAGTTCTTTGCAATAATCTGTTTTCCCATAACTCTGCTCTTCTGTTTTGTTCCCTTATCTAGTACGGCCTTTTCCAGGGTTTGTTCTTTTTGTTTTTGTTTTGTTTTTCAGAATGACAGATCCATGTATTAATAAGTATCCCTGGGTTGGGGGGAAAAAGTGGTTTTTGAGGGAGCTACATGGAGTTCTGTTCTGCCTGGTAGGGAGTCGGGCTGCCATCTCAAACGTACCTCTTCTCAGAGGTTCAAATCCACCAGCCTCTTCAGGAAGATGGGCAATCTCCTCTGCATGTGATTTACAGCCTCAGAAAACCTGCTGGAGGGTCAGTGCTGAGGTGACTCTGACTGAACAGCAATGAGTGAGTTTCATAGGTAAAGAAATTTGGGAAATTCTGGGCTAAAGAAAACCAAACTTATTTCAATACCATAGGACTTCTCAGAGACTTTAGTGTGAATGGTATTTAGATTCAGAAGAGATTAAAGAGGTAAATTTGTAAATGCATGGTGTTTACAATAGTTGCAAATGATAATAATTTTGTTATTATAATAAAATGTTAATAATTGTATTATTCTAAATATTATCATAATATTGTAAATTATACTCTTTTCCGTAAGCTTTTATAATTATTACCTGTTGTAATGTGAGGCTTTCCCAAATTGACTTCAGTGGACCCTTTCTTTCACAAAGCAGCTCTTAGACTCAACTCTGGTTCCCCAGAGCACATTTTAAAAAAGGCTGACCCTGGCGCATCACCCCCTAGTTAACATTCAATAAGCACGAAACTGATGTTGATGTGCAAAGAAACAAGTGAAATAGGGTACGTCTGGAAGGTTACAAAGTACAAAAGCATTTTATAGCTGAATGTGTCAGCATTTATTGTCTAGAAACAAGACTACTTCCTGTTTGGGGCAAGACTTTCTTTGCTCTGCCTCCTTCACCACAGTCAATGGTTGTTGTTGCTGTTGTTATGTGTCGTAGAGTCGCTTGCGACTCATAATGATCCTATGTACAACAGCCCTAAACTCCGCTCTGTCCTGTGCCAATCACACCGTCTCTGACACTCCCATCCCGATTATCCCAGTCACTGAATCAATCCACCTCATAGAGGGCCTTCCTCTCCTGCGCTGTCCCTCCGCCCTCCCAAGCATGATGTCCTTCTCCAAGGACCGGTCTCTCCTCACAACATGTCCAAAGTATGTTAGACGGAGCCTCAGAATCCTTGCCTACAAGGAGCCACCCAGTTTAACCCTTTCCAGGATGAATCTGTTTGTTTTCCTAGCAGTCCATGGTATTCTCAATACTCTTCTCCAGCACCACAGCTCAAAGGCATCAATTCTCCTTCTATCCTCCTTGGTCATTGTCCAACTCTCTGATGCATAACAAGTGATTGGGAAGACCATGGCCTGTATCAGATGCACCTTAGTCTCCAGAGAGATACCATTGCTCTTTAAGTATTACATATAAAAGTATTAGTGGTACTTTAACCAATAATACTTTTATATGATCTTCAGTGCTTTAGTTGTTGTTAGGTGCCCTTGATTCGAGCATGACTCATAGCAACCCTGTGAACAACAGATTCTATCCTGCACCCTCCTCATCTTCTCTGACACACTTGAGCCCACTGCTGCAGTCACTGTGTCAATTCATCTCATTCGGGGGTCTTCCTCTCCATCACTGTCCCTCCGTCTTCCCAAGCATGATGTCCCTTTCTGAGAAATAGCCTCTCCTAGTAACATGCCCAAAGTATGTGAGATGAAGTTTTGTCATCTTTGCCTCCAAGGAGCCCTCTGGCTGCACCTTCTCAAGAACATATGTTTGGTCTTACAGCTACCTAAAAACGGGCACAGTCATATGTGTTTTGTTAAGGGAAGAACTTTTAGGGACACAGAGGAGATCCACAAGCCACATACCCTTTGTTATTCATGTAGTTTTAAAAATTTATTTATTTATTTATTATAAAGAAATTAATATTATTAAATAATAACAATTGTATTCATGTGGTATATGTTATTAATATACAGGGCAGCTGTAGCAGAGCCAGGGGCAGGAGATGCTGTCGGAGATGAAGCGTGAGGGCAAGAATCAGCCCCTTTGGAACCTCACAGCTGCTTCACCACCGTTCCTTCGCCTAACTGTGGTGTCATGCATGTTACCGTGAGACTGGAAGCCAAATCACCAGAATATCAAATACCAGCAGGGTCACCAATGTGGACCGGTTTCAGTGAAGCTTCCAGCCTAAGACAGACTAGGAAGAAAGGCCTGGTGGTCTGCTTCTCAAAAGCAGGAGATCGTAACATGGGGAGGAAGACAGAACATGACCTTGCTCGCTAGCCTTGGACACATCACTGGGGGGCCAGCTCTAGAGGAAGACATCATGTTTGTGGAAGCAGAGGGCCAGCCAGGGCAAGGGGTCTCCTCCGGGAGCTGGCCTGGCCCAAGAGCCACCCTGTGGACTCAGCAATGCTGGTCACTCTGAGGACGATGCAGGACCAGCTGGGGTTTGATTTTGTAGGAGTCTGAGAGAGCTTCTTGGCAGCTAATGACTGATCCTTACAAGGATTTGAGGGTTCACCCTGAGTAGCTGGGATCCACTGTAGGATTCTGAGCAGAGGAAGACATGAGTGGGTTATTGTAAAAGGCTCACATTCTCTACTTGATTGAGACAGTACGCAGTGGCCATGGGACAGCAAAGGTGACCGCAGGGACCGAGGGTGACAGCGGCTCAGACCTGTGCAGTCACGGTGAATTTGTTTCAGCTATGACATGGATCTCAGATGAAGGACAACCTGGCAGGCTCGAATCCCGCACAGTCCTGCAAGGGGGTGGACGTGCGAAGGAAAGCTGTCTGTACTTCTAATACTGAAGGTGATTGAGAGAGGAAGTCTAACTTCAGCTTGTTAATAACATGCCATCTTCTTCCCAACCAAAGAAATCAAGAAACCAAGATCCAAATTGAGATGTCTCATAGATTACCATAGCTACAGGTGCCTGGCAACCGGTATTAGACTAATGGTCACTGATCTGCAGACTCCAAATGCCTACCTCCACCCTGCCTAGGGATCTGACACCCTGTAAAAGTCCTCCAACATTCTGAAATAATCCACAGCAGGGAAATCAATAGTTCTGGCAACAACCTATCCTCTCTACTGGCCTTTGACTTTCTCAGAGGAAAAAAATGCCATCAGACAGAAGGCCAGCCCATAGGCCCGACAGCAGCGTAGACCAACCACTAACAGGAAGTTTAGAAAATCAATGCAAACTCTGGAGAGAGAGGAAATGACTGTGAGGATAAAGGAAATGGAAATATTCAAAAAGGTGCTTGAACAGGTAGGAAGAAAGAGGGAGGAAAGAACAGAGAAGAGAGTGAAAGCGTGTAGTTTGGGGGTTGCCAACTCCAGTCCATGGGCCAACTGGGCAACTGCCATGTTGATAAAGTCTTATCAGAAAACAGCCACGCTCATTGTTTATGTATTGCTGACAGTTACATTAGTGCTACAATGACAGCTAAGTAGTTACGACAGCGACCATATGGCTCACAGAGTCTCAAGTATTTATTAGGTGGCTTTATTGGTTTCTTAGGGCTTCCACAGCAAATTACCACAAACTGGGTGACTGGAAACAATAGAAATTCATTCTCTCACCATTCTGGAGGCAAAAAGGCTGTAACGAAGATGTCAGCAGGGGTGGTTTGCTCTGGAGGTTGTAAGGGAGATGCATTCCATGCCTCTCTCCCAGCAGTTGCTGGCCGCCTGTGACATGCGGTTGTTTCACTTTAAGTTCCATGGCTGCATGGCCACATGGTCACCTGTCCTGCGTGTCTTTCTGTGTCTTCATGCAGCCCTCTTTGAAGAACGCCAGACAGTGGATTTAGAGCCAAGCCTCACACAGCATGTTCTCTCATAACTAAAAGCATCTAGTTATTTGAAAATCCTACTCCAAATGTAGTCATAGCCTGAGGTTCTGTTGAACATAAATTTTGTGCTATTCAACACAGTACATTGGTCCTGCCCAAATTAAAAAAAAATATTATATCTATCTCTATCTCTCCATCTCTATCTCTCTCTCTCTATCTACTCTATATATCTATATCTATCTATATTCTCCATCTCTATCTCTATCTAATCTATATATCTATCTATATCTATATCTATCATCTATATCACCTATATCACCTATATCTATATCTATATGTATCTATATACATAGATATATATATAATCTTCAGATCCAATTGTCCCCAAATGTACTGCAAGATTCACTATTGTTGTCTCTTTTTCATCAGTGTTGTTGTCGTTGCTGTTGTTGTTCTTATGTGAACATAAGTTGCCTGCGACTCATAGCAACCATATGTACAACAGCTCTGAACCCTGCTCTATCCTGAGCCCCTCTCACTGTCTCTGACACACCTACTTCCACTACTCCAGTCACTGAGCCAATCCATCTCATCAAGGGTCTTCTCCTTCTGGGCTGTCAGAGTACATGGACCTAATTTAAAAGCACTGAGTACATCACACTGTGTATATAAAAAAAAAAGCTAAAGAAATTCCAAGAAGTTTCAAAGTCTTGGCCAACATCACTGCCATCTTAATGAGGAAAGGCAAGGAGGAAAATGTGCAATGATGGATGGATGGATGGATGGA
>NW_006399841.1:7068235-7100418 GCF_000299155.1 Elephantulus edwardii | reverse complement strand
TTACGGAAGTGGATGCCACTCCTGCTTCCAAGCTTGTTTTCATCGAGGAGCTCCATCAAACACTGTCCACCATGGGTAACAATTATCGCATTTGACACATCAGTGTCACAGTGTTCAGCATCACAGCAACCACGAGTTACCTCTGTCCAGCAAGTGGACAGACCAGATGAGCAAAGATAATGGAGAGAAAGGAAGAGAGTAAATGAGGAGTGAAAGAGATCACGTTCCCTCAGCATCGCTCTAACCAACTTCATCAAACCACTTAGTCAAGTCTCACGGTCATTGGTGTAGCATGTAACCATGGGAACCACTGAGCATGCGTGGATACAACATAAGATCACAAAAACACGATCTTCCCTCCTTCCTTATGTGACCAGCACCCTCATTCCTTCTCAGCATTAGACGTAATTTGTTATGATCCACACAGTCAAATGCCTTTGTGTAGTCAAGCAGCTCGTTGTAGAGGGCTCCGTGGAGGCAGAGACAGCAGAGCTTCGTCTCATGTGCTTTGGGTGTGTTGCTACAACAGGCTACTCCTTGGAAAAGGACATCAGGCTTGGAAAGTGGAGGGACAGTGGAGGAGAGGAAGACTCTCAAGCAGGCGGATGGACTCAGGCCTGCAGCAATGGGCTCAGGTGTGACAGAGATGGTGAGGTTGGTACAGGACAGGACAGGATTCAGATCTATTGTTCACCGGGGTGCTATAGGTCATACTCACCTCAATGTCACCTAACAACAACAAAAACCCTCCTTTCACCATCCTCACTCAAGACACTCACTGCCATCACGCTGATTCCAACTAGCAAGACCCTCCTTCAAGCTTCTGAGTCTGTAAACTGTAATGGGAAGGGACTTGCTCATCTTCTTCTGAGGGGCAGCTGGAGGATTTGAATTGGGAGAGACTCGTGGCCTTTGCCTCAGAAGCCTGACTTTCCATGGACTCCACCAGCAGACCTCTCCTCTCTGTTCCTAGAGAAGCCAAATTTCAATTTTATCTCTTTCTAGCACCCAACCAGGTGTTGACCAGAAAAAAATGGGAACTGGTACAAGATGCTAGGTCCAGTTTTCCAAGAAGCTTTTCCTTGTCAGTGGTCCATGGACATCGTCCAACATCCTCCAGGCTTTCCAGTCGTTCCTCCATTTGCTGCTGATTATGTTCTGGAAAGAGAACCCTCGCGTAAAGTCTCCAAAAAGCTCCTAAAATAACAACACGAAACTCCAAGAATTCTGGGTTGCTTTTTTCTTTCATTTCCCTTTTTCTTTCTTGCAACTTATACTCGTTGGAAAATACTGTATTAAGTATAAAGTCAGATTGTTGACAGTTAAGCTGTGTTGAGAGGATTCTCAGATTTTCATCTCATCAAGAAGTCCAAGAAATGCCCCAAAACTTTGACACAAGGACCACGTTGTAACTCCTCATCCCAACAGAGTGAACTTTTAGTCCACATTTAGTAAGAAAAGAGATGAAATAAGCCAGCCGAACTGAGATGGGGGCCAGCAGATGCTAAATCACATGACGATATCCAAGGAACCAGGAAGCAGAAGCTCAGAGATAAGGACCTTCTTCCAGGACAGACAGTCTGCCGCTGGATTTAGCACCTTGAGTCTGACCTGTTAGTTTCCAGAAGTGTGAGGAAAGAAATTTGTTTGCTAAAGCCACCCAAGTATGGTATTTCTGTTGTAACAGCACTAGGTAAATGAGACAAACATTTTTAGAGAAAGGCTTTAAATTACTTTGTCATCAAATCAAGCTCAACTCTGTTTCTCAACAGTAGTTTAGAAAGCATTGTTGCATTTCAGAGCATTTTAGAATTCAATTGGAATTTGGAAAACCCTGTAAAATAAGAGGCATATTATTCTCACTTAATTTCATAGTGTTTCTCAGGGACAGTTTATATCTCCGCCCCCCCCCCCCTTCTCCTTGTGCCAGAGGCTGCACTGGAGGAAGATGGGCAATCTCCTCCTGTGTAATTTACTGCTTCTGAAAACCCACTGGAGGGTCAGACACACAACAACAACATTTTAGGGGGATGAAATTCAATTCACAACAATGTTGGATTAAAACTTGGAAATACTACGGACAACACCAGAAAGATTTCTTGACACCTTGAGGTGATACGCATACATAACCCTTTAGAAGCTGCAGCAATTCTCTGTGGGGTCCTGTCCGGCCTGCAGAATAGCAGTCTAGGCCCAGGGTCATGTTGCAATACTAAGAGTCCATCCCTCAGCCAGTATCTGTTTCCTTCTCTAGAGCTGTGGGTACCAGTGCCATTTTCCTGTGCTAGGTTTTGCTTTTTTTCTCAAGAGTTTTCTGTCCTTAAATTGTTTATTTCTCATATTTGCTGTTTCTTTGTCAAATCTGAAAAGGGTCTAGTGAGAAAGAAATATTTGCAAGTCCAGATTCTCCCTGGAGGAAAATGAATGTGGGACTCACAAGCCTTGTCCTCCCAACCACGCTGTAAACCAGGCACGTTTGGAATCTCACCTCTTCTCGCCAAGATCAGTGCAGGTTAAAACCCATATTTAAATCTGACAGGTCTCAGAGAGGCTAACAGGGGAAACTAGCAAATCATAGCAAGGTCAAAAGGCAAGTGGTCAATAAACATGCTAATAAGGTTACATTTCACAGTAATCAAAGGTGCAAATTCCAACAATGAGATTCTATTTCCCACCAATTCCACTGGCCAACTCTTTTCGCTTTTAAAGCTAATACTCAGGTTTATAAAAGTGATACCTATGGGTCACGAGGTAGAGATTCACCGAATCCTGCACTCCTTTAAAGCACAGTAGAAAGACTCTCTGGAGGGTAATTGGACAATCTATTAAAGCATGTTATAACTTTGCATAAACTTTTCACTTTAGCAACGTGTCCTGTGGGATTTCACCTCTATGAAGAAGCACACTTGCAGAGATGGAATGGACGTCCAGCTCACAGAGCGGGCAGTTAGAACACAGCTTTATCCTTCCCTCACTCCCGCCTGTTCAGACCTGCTCTGTGCAGCAGATTCACGTCTTCCCTGGAATGGGGGGGTGGGGGGAACCTGGGTGAACCACACCCCATTTGCAGTGATCTTCATTTAATAAAAAGTCTTCTTGTCACTTGCAGTTACAAAACAGACACACTTCTGTTTTGCACGTCTCTCCTCCCTCACCCCAGCCTGCTGCAGGGGTGAAGCTGACAGGATGCTGGGGGGCTGGCTGCTTTTTCCCTGCTTTCCTGGACAGCTCTTCTCACTTCCCTACCACACTCACCAGGCTGCTTCCTGCTGTTTGAGGGTTCTCAGAGGAAGGAGGGATGAGAAGAAGCAGGAAGGCCTCTTACCTGACAAGCCGAGATGTGATAGGGCATCGGTTTCTATGTGACGGAAACTAAGATGTTGGTTCTCATGAGACAAGGATCCTTCAGAGACACCATTTCGCCCAGCTCAGCTCACCAATGGAATCTTCCATCTGCTTTTCCTTTATTCAGCCAGGGACACCCCCAGCAGCCCCCTGTGATTCCCTGACTATCATCAGGTGGTTTGCTCTCCCTCCTCTCTGGTGGCCTAGTAGGTAAACCATTGTGCTGCCAACCCAAGACAAGGTCAAGTCCATCAGCTCCCCTGTAGGGTAAAGATGGGCAATCTCCTCCAGTGTGAGAAACAGCCTCTGAAAACCCACTTGAAGCTCCACTCTGAGTCAGTTCCAATGGCCCCAAATTGAGCCAGTCTTCTGGGTCTGAATGCCTTGGATTAGAATAAAGTTGCCCTGAACTAACTAGTCCACAGGGGACAGACTATCTTCGTTTCCTAAGAACCATTCATCAGTCTTAGTCTCTCAACTCCTGCTGGTTTCCTGTAAGATTCCGAGACAAACACACACGCATTTCTAAGCGCACCATCTGGAGCAGGAACTCAGCTAAGGTCTGTGGTCCCGTGTGGACAATACACCCAGCACCTCACTCTGGAATTTAACATTTGCTGGCACCTCCTACAGCTGAACTACATACAAACAGGGTTCTCATTTTAACATCATCACAACACAGCTTCCAGGAATGCCGGGGGTGGGGGGGGGGGGTGCACAAGCAGTTAAGTGCTCAACTACTAACACAGAGGTTGAAAGTTCAAGCCCACCCAGAGAAACATTAGAAGAAAAGTCTGGCTGTGGAGGTCTTGGAATCCCCTTGGAGGTAATTCCTGCAGCCCAGGAAGTTGCCATGAGCTGGACCCAGTGGCACTGGTTTAGCTTGGTTAAGTTGACAAACACAAGATTCAGAAGGTAACCTCTGTTTGGTTTTTTTGTTCTTGTTTGCTTGCATAGTTTTTTTAGTAATAATTTTTTTAAAATGCAACATGTATTTTTTATGGCATATTCTTCCCATTTAATTTCCCCCCATTCACTCATTGTTGTACATCCCCTCCCTGCCCACCCCTCCCAAGTTCATTTTTCTCTTTGAAGAAAAAAAAATCTTTCATTGTTATATAACCCCCCCCCCCAAGTCCACAGTCTATTTTAATATGCATTTCTCTGTTTTAAAGAAAGCAACAGTTTAACTCTGTGAGAAACCAATGCTATTTTCTAAGACCTCATTACTGGTCTATGGCAAAGCATGGATTTGAACCAATGATTCATCCAACATGAATGCATGCCAAAGCTATCTTAATAGAAGGACTTTCAAGGAAGATGGGCCTTAAAATGAATCCCTATCTCCTCCCACAGCATCCGTTTAGTTCCTTGTTCCAAGATGTAAGTGCCAGAGTGTACGCCTTTCCTGTCTACATGGCCAAACACTGCCTGGTGCCAGGTTGGGCAGGGCCAGGCAGAAGACATGCTCTCACGGGAGGCCTCAGTCTACAGGTCCTCAGAGCTGCTCAGATCTCACACCTTAGTGTCCTGTGTCATCTCAGAATCAGGAATGCATAGTCTACACACCACTCTCTCCTGATAGATGCGGAGCGAGTACAGTGTAAGCACCAAACATCAATACGTGTCTATAAAAGTCATTACAGACATCACAGGAAGGAGAGAAAACAAAGCATCTCTATTTACAGTGTGGAAAAGGAAAAAGTCCTCCGAAGCATAAGCTTAATCACATTTCTGTGCACCTTCCTTCGTGATGGGGACGAAGAAGCTGATGGATCTTCCCGTGGAGATGGGTGGCTTCTGACTCTGTAACAGCTTGGAGGAGGCGCCCTGGTGGTCCAAGGGCTAAGTCCCCAGCTGCAAACCAACCTAGGCTAATGGGTTGAACCTTGAAAGGAGCAAGGTTCAAATTCACCAGCCACTCTGCAGGAGGAAAAAAAAAATAGACCCTCTCCTGTAACGATTTACAGCCTGAAAAGTGATAATGGCAGACATTCTCTTCAGCCTTGCTTGCTGCTAGTGAGGAGGGCTTGAAGCACTTGCTGCAGAAGGTTCAACACTGCAGCCCTCAATATGGTTTGCATCGCGGCATCAAGAAAACAAAAATGCTCCCCAATGAACCAATAGACAACATCATGATGGAGGGAGAAAGGACTGAGAATGTCAATGACTTCATCTTATTTGGATCTACAATCAATACACTTGGTACCCAGTCAGGAGATGTATTGCCCTGGGAAAGCCAGGGACCAATCCCAGCCAACAGCTTCTGTAGAACCAGCTCCTGGAGATGACTTTCAAACTAGTCTTCAGCACCAGGCTTCCTACCCATAGTTAGGAACCTCTCCAAATTACTAAGAAGCAAAAAGTGTCAGTTTGAAGACTAAGGTACGCCTGATTTAGAATATGGTCATTTCAATTACTTGCTATGCATCTGAAAGCTGGGCAATGAATAAAGATGATAGAAGAAGAACTGACCCTTTGAACTGTGGTGTTGGAGAAGAGTGCAGACTATGCCATGAACAGTGGAGGAAGATGATGGCAGTTGCTCCCCACCCACCCCCCAAGCTTGATCACTTCCTGAGAAACCTGATAACATCTAAGCTCTCATATCAAAGACCAGACCAGACAATGGATCCTGATAAGGGTCTGAGCCTGAATAAAATAGCTAAAACCCAACTTAATTAACTCCCCAAATTCCTAGAAATACCATCTCCCTTAGTTCCCCAGCACCCCTGTAAGAAGAACAAGCCCCCTTAATTTCCCACATGCCATTTCGGTTCTCTCCACATGCTATGTGGCCAGGTCACTTGGCGTCCCTCTCAGACCACGCAATAAAGGCCTGTTCATTTCTTGGGACCAGTTTCTTTCTTTTTCTCCCTCGCCCTTGTGCTCCTTTTTCTATCTAACAGGTGGTGCCAAGAGAAAAAAACAGATAGGTCTTGGAGAAAGTAAAGTGTTCATTGGAGGCAAAGAGAATAAAGCTTCATCTCACATATTTTGGGCATGTTGCAAGGAAAGGCTATTCCTTGGAGAGGGACATGATGCTTGAAAAGGAGGAGTGTGGGCAACGGAGTGGGAAGATCCTCAACCGAGTGGACTGAGAAGCTACTGGAGCAACAGTCTTGAGTGTGTCAGGGATTATGAGGATGGCACAGGATAGGACAGGGTTCAGGACTGTTGTTCATGAGGTCATCATGAATCACATTCAACATGATGTCACCCAACAACAGTAATAACTTTGCCCTATAGGATAGTCATTACCAGTCGATGACAGTGGGATGGGGCTGGGTTTTAGTGGGAGAGCAGGTCTGTGTCTCCATGCCAGCCTCTTGGAATGAACATCAAAGGGGCTTTGTTTAAACTGGGACACACCTGTCTCAATGACTCTACCCTCCACCCTTTTGGATACTCTTACTGTCTGAGGAATCCACAGTGAGCCCTGTCGTTGACCCCAAGGTCACCCCACAGGCACTTGTTTGTTTGAAACTTGTTCCACTGCTCTGAGTCATGGCCTCCAGCCTGGGGACATCACATCGACACCCTCATAGATGAAAGGACTCTGATATCACTGCCATGCCCATCACTAAGGCAGCCAAGGGTTTGCTGTTGTTTAGATTTGCTTTCAGCTGTCAAGAAGAAAGACTCATGTTGCACTCACGTTTCTTATTACAAAAGTGATTTGTGCTCATCATAAAAAATATTCAAACGGCAGAGATAAACAGAAAGGTGAAATAAAAAGCACCCATTATTGCATCAAACAAAGACTAAGTGAACAGGTTAGAAAACATCTTTCCAGGGTTTCCCTCTCTATGCAGAGCAATAGTCAGCGTTGCAAAAGATCACAGTGAATTTCTTGATAACAAACTTGCTTTTTTCTCTCTCATTTGACACTGTGTTGAGAACTTTTCCCCATGTCATTAAATGTCCTACATGATTTTTACTCCCTCCCCCATATGAACAAAGTTGGGTGTTTTGTCTGAATATAAACACAATTCACATTCACAATTCCATACCCTTTGTGCCGGTCATTGCCCTCCTGAGGGTGTGACTGGCCTGTGGAAATCCTTTGGGTCAATCAGAACAGCATGTGTGTGATTTCTCCCCACCCCATTTGAAAAGTAGGATGACTGCTAACACTCTCTCTAAACAGCAATTCAATACAGGCCTCCATGGCCATCCTGTGTGGATGCCTGGCCACCTTCTGTGTTGCGGCTAAAATGGATCTCCTTTAAGTTTTATTGCTGATAATCTCTGTGGAAGCAGATCACCAGGAATTCAATTTGTGACCCGCCCAAGGTTGGGTTAGAACCACCAACCCTTCAGTTGGTAGTCTCAGAGACCTTCACTTTAAATACCTCTCAGTCATGACTGTCCCTAATTTAGAGAGCCTTACAATACTCATGGGGAAACGTGTCCCCCACTCTCTACATCTTCAAGTCTAATCAGAACAGATCCCACTCCCAGTCTCTAGCCACCTACACTGGAAGTGATGCTTATTCTTGTTCCTCCTGGGACTCCTCCCTCCCATCAACTACACAAAACACAAACCTCAGGACCAGGAGCCTTAGAAGAAAAAGGTTAGCCAGACTCCTCCACCTGATCCTGAGAGTGCAGGGTCCTCCCTGACAATGCCTAACCCCACCACTGCTGTCTCTGTTCCTCATCATGGACCACTGTGGCCCCAGGGCCAGGAGATGCTCCTGATGCCCAGGCCTGGGCCAGTGCCCAGCCTGCAGCCTCTATGCTGTGAGAGAAAATGTCTCCACTCCACACGGCTTCAGGCACCACTCAGAAAGTGTCCAGTTCAATCTGGCCACTCAGAGAAAGAACCATTCCCCATGACACTAGCCTGGAGAACACCGGCAGGAGTCCAGCACTTGTGAATCCACAATTATGCTTTACCCCGTTTTCCTCCCCCAAGAAACTATAGTCACAGTACTGGAATCCATGATTTCACATGTCATCACATAAAGTACAGATGATCCACCCCACACCATTGCTGTTGAACAGGGCTGGGCTCAGAAGGAGTGATGAAAGGAGTCAGATGCTGAAAGCAAAGAGCCACACAAGCAGCTTCTCCTCTTTGGCCGGAAAACATAAACCATTTCCACTTTTTTTCCTGGTGAAACAACAGAGAAGGCCAACATCTCACTGAAGCCAGACCTCCAAGAGACCAGGGAACAAAGTCTTCACGTAGGATGGAGAGAGCAAACCTTTCTCTGCCTCGTAGCCTTTAGTCCAAAGACAAGAGCGAAAAACAATCACCACTACAGCAATGAAAAACAAAACCCGGGCTAAATTTTAAGTGGGTCATTCCACAAAATTAATCTTCAGTGAATCACTTGTTCTATCTTCCAACCAACTGACTGCTTCTACAGAAACAACCTGGCGCCAGGAAAAATCCCCAGATCGGAGTCAGAAAACCACAGTTGTTCTTTCCCTGCCACTTACCAGCTGTGTGACTCTGAGCAAAGTGTTTAAACCCTGAAACTCAATCCCTCTCTCTGCCTAAAAGTGAACTTTCCAATGGAACTTTAATCCCAGCGTCCATTATCAGGGTCCCTGTGTCCCGGGTTCACTGACTTTATTTTCCAGAGCTATTTATCTGTACATCTTTATTATGTAATTGCCAGGACAACTGAAAAGAATCCAAATACTTGTTCAGTGACTTGGGAATCACTGAAGGGTCTTAGCTCAGTGACAGTTGACTTACTATAATTTATTGACTGTTTAGCCATGTCTAGCCTCTCAGACACTACATTTCTTCATCTATAGTAAGAGCTAAGAATGTGAGGTAAAAAGGCAAAAAGGCAGAGAACCAGAAGAAGAAAAACAAAGGAATTTATTATCAGCTCTCAGGCAGGTTCTGAACCTCCAAGCTGGAGGGGGAGAGTAGGAATGGAGTGTCACATGGGGGAGAGATATAACAAAGGTTTTATGTGCAGCAGGAGAGATGTAAGTTGATCAGTGGTCAGCTCTCTCTATTCGGTGGTAGCTCCCTGTAGAGGACATTAATTGGGTGTCCTCTGCCCCTTCCCCTGTATGGAGTTGCTCAGGACTCTTTAAGTGAGTTGAGTCTTGGCTAGTGTTAAGTGGAAAGTGGCCGGTGGTCATGGTCTCTTCTGATTGGCTGCAGCATTGGAATGTTTCCTAAGGGGTGCATCTGTGCAGAATGCTGTCCAGATTCCAGGTGACCTTTCGAAGAAGAGATTCCAAGGGCCGGGAAAAATCCTCTCCTGGTCTTTTTGAGGTGTGGACACCCCTTAGATGTTAAGAATTCTTTATTCTCTATGACATATATAAACAAATTTGACAGCTACAACTCTATAAAGTAAGTGGTGGTGGTAGTGATGGTAGTGGTAGTGGTGGTGTCATTGTAAGTGAGAAAACTTTTGATGAGAGACATTAAACTGACTTTCTTAAGGACACATAACTAAGAAATGGCACAGCTAAGTTCAAAGCCAGGCAATCTAATCTGGCTTTAGAGTCCATATTCTAAAATATATTCTAAATATATATTCTAAAATATATCAAACATTATTTCTCATCTTGAGAACATGAGCTTCCTTAAAAACAAATATATTCAAAGCACTACCCCTGACACACATTCAGGCCTCAATATATGGATGTCTGGCAAAACTCTCTTGCTTTTTGCTTGATTTGGCTCTTGCATCTGGGTATTCGAAACTTGACTTTCAGTTCTCAGTACTTGAGCCTACCATGTTGTTTTTGTTATTGTTGTTGTTAGGTGTCATTGAGTCAATGCCAGCCTACCGGGACTCCACATACAACAGATCAAAACGTGGTCTGCTCCTTTCTGCACTGCACTTAAACCTATAGTTGCAATCACTGTATCAATCCATTCTCTATTTCACGAACTCGCTGACCCCTATGGAAAACTTACCTAAAATTTACAAACAAACACTCCCAATCTTTGCTTCTAAGGAACACTGACTACACTTCAAGCACAGATTTGTTTGTTCTTTTAATAGTCCATGCTATAGCCAATACTCATCATTGATACTGTATAGTTCAATTCTTTGATTTACTAATCATTTTCTAACTCTCACATGAAGATGAAGCAAATAAAAATACCATGGTTTGGGTATGTACACCTTCATTTTTAATCTGACATCTTCACTTCTTAGTACTTTAAAGAGGTCCTTTAAAGTAGATTTGCTCAATGCGGTATGTCATTTGAATTCTTGCTATCATGAGTGTTACTTATGAATCTAAGTAAAATGATATCCTTGACAAGCTTCAATCTTTCCTCTATTTGCCAGGATGTTTCTTGGATCCCTCAGCCAAGGAAGCCAGAAGTCTGCCATTTCTCCTGCAGATTTTGGGTTTGTCCGCCCCTGGGGCCGAGTGAGTCAGAAGCCGTCCCATGGATTGTGTCTATAAAGAGTGAGCCATTTCTTTAAGATAAATCCATCTATCCATATCCTCAACTGGTTTTGCTTGTCTACAGAGCTTTATAGCATGTGGTGAGATCTTTCTGATAAATCTAGAGTAGAGAAAGATGAAAGGATGATCAACAGTGTTCATTTTCTAAATCTGTGGAGGCCAAGCAAAGCTACTATAAGGGAATGCCTCATTTTGCTCCACCTACACGAAAACAACAGAAATAATGCCCTTGGACTATAATATCAAGGATCTAGACTAGGCAAAAGCAAACATTTCTGGACCAAGTTTCTCTGTGTGATAGATCCCACCACGGAGCATCCACTTGTCTACTGTCCATTGTCGAATCAGTCCTCATTCACAGCAGTACCATGGGTGTCAGAACTGAACTGCCCTCCACAGAGTTTTCAATAGTTGTAGATCGCCATGCCTTTCTTCAGCAACACTAGTGGGTGGATTCAAACTGCCAACCCTTCACTTAGTAACTCAGCATAAACTATTTTCACCACCTAGCGACTTACACCTCTCACCTATCTTTGGACTGCTGTCAAGGTCATTCTGACTCACAAGAGCCCTCCACAGGATTTCATTTTTGTGGGGGGAGACTGCCCACCTTTCTCTCTCAGAGTAACCGGTAGCAGATTTCAACTGTTGGCCTTTTTACTTAACAGCCTACACACAAAGCACTATGCTACATATTTCTTTTACTCCCTGCCACTGAATTGCTTCCAGCTCATAACAACTCGCCATCAGTTTCAAGGCTGCAATCGTAACGGGAGGAGATGTTCGTCTTCACCCCTCAGAGCCCCTGGTGCACTAGAATCACCAGACAAGCAGAGCTTTCTTTGCTAGCAGTGGATTTGTCTGGAGGTTCTGCCACCAGAGATGTTTCTGAAATTAAGCAGGGTCGACTAGAAGCAGAATGAGATCCTTCTTAAGACACCCCCAACTCCTAGACTCTATACCCGTTCTACTCAGGTTCATTTTCTTTTTCTTTCTTGATGCAACTTCTGAAACCCACCAAGCAGCAGAGGGGAATTAAGGCAACAAAAACCCTTCCTTTTATTCCATTTATTCCTTCTTGGCTGCCCCAACCACCCAGGAGCCCGGATCTTCTACAACCTTAACCTGCCACAACAGTTAAGGAGCAACCAGCTCCCCAACTCTCTAGACAAAAACCCAAAGGCCAGGACACTGGAGCCACACTCATTCTGTCATCAACCTCAGCCACCTCAAGTACAATTACCACGTTCATTACTCAATAGCCTGGACCAGGAGTGCAAATCAAAACCAACACCTGCAAAGAGGCTACTTCGATCCTTCAAGCCGGAGAGAGCGTATTTGTTAGTAAGCATCTGACTCAAGCCATCCCCAAAGGACTTGTCATGGAGCAGACCCGAGGAAGGCTGCCTCAAAGCTGCAGCCAGTCCTTCGAGACAAATCCCACAAGGAGACTGCCAGCAACTTCGTTTTCTTAGAAATAATAGGCAATCATATTAAGTACAATAATAGAAAAATCACAGGTCTGAACTTTCCCATTAAAATTGGGTCACCCCAAGCCTGGGAAGGCTGCTTGTAGCAGTTATCTCCCCGCCAGCACCACTCGGTGTGACTGGCATGCGGCTGATTAACAACCTGGAGGGCTGGGGAGCACTCACTGAGCTCCGACCAATGGGTTTCCACATCTTTCGGTCCTCAAAGTTACCGACAGGGAGAGTGGGAAGAGATTAAAGAGGTAATATTTTTAACAGGGTTTTTAAAAAATGCTTCGCCTTCACGTAGGTCCAGTATCATCACACAGCTGGTTTCTGGCCACCTCCTCATCCACCATGCTGTTCTCTGCAAAGGCCTCGCAAAACACGCTGGTATTTGTGAAAGCACAGAGATTCCACTGCCTTGACTGAGTTTCCTCACATAATTCTTGAAGCTGTGGATAATTTCACAGGAAAAGGGGATGGAGAACAGGCTCGGGGGCAGGAGGGGGAACTAGCGAAGGCCTGGGATGCACAGTGTGGGGGAGTGAAGGGAAATGAAGTGGGAGGAGATTGAGGGACCTGCCTCCAGACACATCAGGAAGGGGTCCTTTAAGGCCTTTTGGTCTTGTCTCCTGGTGTCACTATTTTACAACTTCTTCGCTTCTTTCTTTATAATCTTATCATAACTCCTGTCAAGATGTGACCTTACAATCCAAGCTTGTGCAGGCGACACTTGTAAGGAATACAGTCTAGCTTCCACCCAACACACACATACACACCTGCTCTGGGCTATGTGCCTGGTAGAAGGTGGCAGCCACAGCCTGTAACTAGGTGAAGGGCTCTGGAAGCCACAGAAAAGCTGTCAGAGAGAGTCCAGGGGGAAAGGGGAGGAGGGGGGAAGAATGGGAGGAGAACAAGGAGAAGAAGAAAATCCCAGACTTGAGGAGCATGAGGCTGTGGAGAGCAGAGGGAGAAAAAAAAAACCCTAAAATTACTGAGTTGTGTGGAAAGCCAGGCCCAGCTTTCTGTCTCTCTGAAGAATTCATAGGTGGTATCTGGGAGAGCGCACAACAGCCATACCACCAGGCTTGTCTCTTCAAGGAATGTTGTTCTCAATGTTCACCCAGGAAAGTGAGATTCCTCCATATGAGGGGGGAGACCATGATGATGCAGCTAACGCCTTGGACTCCTACTGACAAAGCAGGTGGGCTGTGAATGTGCTAATGCAACTGTGCTTCCTGAAAGAGCCACTCCAGGACCTCCTTCGGGCAGCTGGGGAGCTAGAGTGGGGAGGTGTTGTCAGCGTTAGCTGTGTTGGACTTAGTCTGTCAGGTCAGGCAAACACAGGCAAGAGCTCTCATATTACATTGTCAGATGCTGGCAAACTGTCTACAACTCATAGGGACCGCATGAGCAACAGACATTGACCTTGACCTGTCTTGTGCAAGCCTCACCAGCCCAAGTGATACAGTCACTGTGTTAGTTCACCTTGTTGAGAGTCTTCCTCCCTTTCACTGACCCTCAGTTTTTTTGGTTTGTGGGGGTTTTTTTGGGGGGGACTTTTGTTGTTGTTGTTGTTGTTTTGCAATATACTTCCTCCCACCCCAGGGACTAGCCCCTCCTGAAAATATGCCCAACGTATGTGAGATGAAGTTTCATCATCCTTCATTTGGGTGTGTACCCTGCTGTACTTCCTTTAAGTCAGATTTGGGTTTCTTTCAGCAGTCCATGCAATGTTTAGTACTCTTCTCCAACACCAATACTCAACGGCATCAATTCATCTTCTGCCATCCTTATTCATGGTCTAATTTTCAGATGCAACTAAAAATTGTTTCACTTACATCAGACACACCTTAGTCTTTAAACTGATATCATTGCTCTTTAGACTAGTGGCGTGATCCTTGACATCAGATTCCCCCAATTCAACACATCTTTTAATTCCTTCACTGCAACTTCCCTGAGTATAGATTGTAGATCTAAGCAAAGTGAAATCAATGACAATGTCAATCTTTTCCCCATCTATCAAGAGATTGTGTATTGGCTCAGTGGTGAGGATTTTTATTTTCTTGATATGGAAGAAACGAGGTTAGCTCGTGGTTTCTAGGACTCCAGCTGCAGAAGGACTCTGGGCTGTCAGGCGAGGGAGAGGATGCTGCGTGACTAACTGGGTCCATATCTGGTCCTGGCATTGCTCGAGATGAGACTTCCTCGATCTCAAGTGGAAACCACTTTTGCCGGAAGCCTAGCTTCATTAAGTTTAAGGCTGACTGCTGACTGCAGCATCCTGTTTGCAGTAAGCTCGCACCTTTTCCGTGGGTTATTTCTGTCACTGGCCTTTGCCTGTTTGTATTTTTTGCCCCGGTACCTCTCTTTGGTTCATAACATTTCCTCCCCTTCAGTTTATTAAAAACTAAGATAAATCACCTAATAAATCTTTGTTACCGGGTTTTTCCCTTCCAGCCACTCCAGCGGTGGCGAAGTTACGAAGCTGCATTTTTTTTCCCCACAGCAGGAAGCTCACGAAATAGTTGGTGTGTTCATAGAAATGTATAGATGAAGAAAACAAAAGGGAAATCTTTAATTATTCAGAAGCTTCCCACTCCCAGGACTAAATTTACTTGCTTGAGTTTGATTTAAAGAGGCAGAGGCACACGGAAGGTGCAATTATACCCCCTGTCAGGAGAATGCAGGGCTGCCTCTTTTGGCATGACTAAAACAGACATGTGTGCAAGGTCTTCCTTTGTTGAACAATTACTGGCAGGACTGCTAGTATTTAATATTTTCTGTTTCTTACATCTCTTTAAAACATATACCCTTGCTCCTAACTTGCCTCCAAGGGCCCACAATCACTGACTTACAGAAAGCTGAGGACATTTTGATAGTTTCTAATTTTTTTATTACATAGAACTCAAAAGAATTCAGGCACTCTGTAATGTAGCCCCTTCTTTTCATGTATTCACTGCATCCTACGAGCAACAAAGGTGATTTAATCACAAATCAAGAAGCTGCAGAGGGCCATCCCTGTAAAGATTATAGCCTAGAAAACTCAATGGGTTAACTGTTCTGTGATGGGAAGTTACTGCTACTAGTATTCCTCCTCTCCCTCATCGTCGTCCAGGTAGAACCAACTCACAACTGATCCTCTAGCAGGTTTTCAGAGGCTATAAATTGCACCAGGAGATTGCCCGTCTTTCTCCTAGGAGCAGCTGGTGGATTTGAATTGCTTGCCTTTGGGTTGGTAGTACAATGCCTTACCCACTAGCCCACCAGAGCTCAAGCAGTCGCCATGAGTCCACAGTTAATGTGACAGCACACTGCAACACGTCATGGGCAGGAATCGACTCTACGAGGAACAGGTTACGGTTTTGGTTTGCTCTAAAACTACGTCCTTCTTGTTGGATGTTTTACAATTCATCCAAAAATCTCTCTAGCATCCCAGGAATAGTTTATACACGCTCTCCATGGTTCTTCACTCATTTAATGCTGTTAACTCATTTTTTAATGTAAATATTTATCCTGTAAAAACGTAAAATAGTCCTATGACTGGTAATTTAAAAGATAAAAGGAGGATACTCTTGTGTGCTTCCGCCGCTCGGTTTTCATCTGTGAGTCAATATATGTTAACAATTTCTTACGTGTTCTTTCAGAGATGTTTTTCTTAGAAAAACCTATTTTCTTCCCCCTTTCCTGTTTCTCAGAAAAACCATCTTCCTTCCCTTTCTTTACATAGATCCTTTTCTACTCATGTGTTACTGCCCTTTATACATTTGGGAGGTATTTCCCTGTCAAGCTCCCTTGCTCTTTTGTATAATCTTTTAACAGTCCATTACATGGTGAAGCCGTAAGTTGAGGACATTTCGACTGTTTCCAATTTTTTATTACAAATTATTTTATAACAAATAATTCTGTATTTATAATATTTTGCATTGTATCTCCATTTCCTTAGGATAAATGCTCAGAAATGAAATTGCAGGGACAAAGGGCATATGCTTTTACAATATTGAATTTTTTTAAAAAAAACCCACACCAAATTTCCATCAAGTCAATTCCAGCTCATTCCCACTCTACAGACTCGCTGCTCCCCAACAGGATTTCTTGGACTTGAAATCTTTGCAGAAAGAGGCTGCCTTGTCTTTTCCCCACAGAACAAGTGTTGGACTTGAATCATTGAACTTGGAGCTCACAGCTTAACAGTTAATTCACTGTGCCATATTATCAAATTTCTCCCACTCGTGTCTATTCCCCCATCAGTGTAATAGAGAAATCTCTTCCCTACAGCATCGTCAACAATTTCCTGTTGTTACAGTTGTTGTTGTTGTTAGGTGCTACTGAATTGACTGTAACGCAAAGAAACTCTAGGAAAACCAGTCGAATCTTGCCCTCCCGCGTGTAATACTTACCACCTCCACCACCCTCAAGCCCGTGCTGAGGTCACTGTACAGATCCACCTTCGTGAGGTCTGTTCACACTTGTTCCAGATTGATGTCTTCTCCAAAGTATTTTCCCAAGTTGATGTCTTAACAACAAACCCAGAGTATGTGAGACAAAGCTTTTCCATCCTTGCCTCTAAGGTGCACCCACATACAATTCTTCCAAGACAAGTTTGTGTGCTCTTTCGACAGTCCATGAGATATTATTCAGTTCTCTTCACCAACACCACAATCCCAAGCCATCAAGTGTTCTGTGTTCTTTATTCCTTGTCCAATGTTCACACAGATCTCTTCGAGGCCGTTGGCCAGGTAGCTGTTTTCTACATTTCTTGGCATAGATTTGTGAGTACATCCAGGATTGCACCTATTTGCTGTGATACATCAACTGGGATTCCATCAATTCCAGGGCCCAACTTTTGGCCAATGGCTTCAGTGCAACCTGAACTTCTTCTTTCAGCACCCCTGATGCTTTGTTGGCTTGTTTGTTTTGTTTTGTTTGTTGGTTTCTCTTGTTGTGTACCATTGAGTCAGATCCAACTGGCCCAGGAGGAGACTGCCCCTCCTTCTCCAGTGAAACATCTGGTGGATTCGAACCACATGCCTTAGAGATTGCAGCGCAACTTCTTGCCTCTCGGCCACCAGAGCTCTCTGCACCACTGGTTTCTTGATCAGATGCCACTTCCTGGGAAAGGATCCATTTTCACAGCACAGGACTATGCCACCAGAGGTCTTAAGATGCCATAGGGTACTGAGAGTATGTCCCTTGGTCCTCTAATAAAAGAACCTTGGTGGCACATGGGTTAAAACACTTAGTAGTGATGTAGGTGTCAGTTGTTTGCATTTAGTAGGCACTTTAAGGAAGAAAGCAAAGCCAGTGTTCTTCCATAAAGATTCACAGTTTGATAGCACTACTGTGTCCAGCAGGGTCCTGTGACTTAGAATTGGTTCTCTGCGGGTTGCCGTCTCCTAATTCCAAACCCACCACCGTCGGGTCAATTGATGACTTACAGTGATCTGATCTGACCAGACACAGTAGAACATCCCTGCGGAAGCAGCTCATCACCTCTCTCTCTCCTAAAGTGATCGTGCATTTCAAACCACCAACTTTGTCATTAGTGTGCACTGTTTAACACCATGTCACCAGGTTTCCTGCCTCTTCTGAAGAAGAAGGGGGACGTTATAATGTCGTGATGCTTGGCTTGATTCTACGTTAGATGTAATTCTCAAGCTTGAAAAGTTACTACTGTAGGAAAAGCACATGGGAGGCAATCTTGCGAAAAGCTGAGCTCTGGTGACTAGTCTGTAGTGTGTTGCATTGTTAGCCACTCGGCTCCGTGACAAAAACATGGGCAATCTCTTCCCGTTAAAACGCACGGGCTCAGAAACCCAGAGAAAATAGCTGAGCCGAATCGACTTGAGAGCAGTCAGTCTGGGAGGTTTTACTCAACTAACACTTGAAAAGTAATTGTCTCTTGTCTTAAAACGGCTTTCGAAACAAGTTACCTTTTCATTTCATTGCTCTTCCTGTTGTTGAACCAACTTAAGACGCAGCCTGTGACGTTCAGCATGTTGTATTTAAAACCTATCCACACTCAGCGAAAGCCCAGAGGCCTGCTCTGCATTTCTGTGAAGATTTAAGCGCCCATAGCCAGTTTTATCTTTCTCCGTGAAGGAATTATATCTCACAGTTCTTTATCTCATTCGCTCAGGCACGAAACTTAGTTCCCTTGGATGTCTATAATTTAAAAATCTAGCCTAAGATAGTGTGACCATTTTACAAAAGATCGAGGAAAAAGATGAGGAGATGGTTTCTATTGAAGAAGTCCAAACAACTTGATTAAACTCTAGCACGTTCATTCCTACGTGGCATGCCAGCTACACGCCACCGTGAGGAGACGCCTCATCCACTCGCTGCTCCAGTCTGACAGCTTCTTCACACACTCACACTCAGCCACGGAGTCCGCTCCAAATGCACAGCTACCCTCCTTCCGATTTCCAACGCTATAAATCTCAGTGAGAGGAGATTTACATCTCTCTCAAATGGAGCCACTGGTGGGTTTGAACTGCTGGAGATTTGCAGCCTTCAGTGGTTAGCGGGGCAACTTGCTACAGACAGTCCCACCAGATAGACTCTCTGACAACACCTTCCTCTGTATTTAAAACAAAATACAACTATTTCCATTGAGGCAATGTCAAGTCCATGTGTCACAGAGAATTAATTGATGTGTACTGTTTTCTTGGGATTGGTAACATCTCTTTTGGTCCACTAGGCCAACTGGTCTCTCTCTGTGTGCTGTCAAGTGCCGTCGAGTCATAGGTGACTCATAGCGACCCTATGAATAAAGTCCTCAACACTTGTATGCATGACTTTCATCCTTTCTCCAGGTTTATAGGTTTTCCAGAGGAAAGCTAAAGGTGGGTAACTCTAATCTGCAGTCCTAAGGCCTGTTTTTCTTTATTTTTGTTCAAACAGTCTTCTAGGTCATATAGCCCTGGTGTGTCCACTTGCCGTACAGAGGTGACTTGTGGTCACTGTGAAGCTGAACACTGTGACACTGATGTGTCAAATGCGATAACTATTACCCATGGTGGACAGTGTTTGGTGGAGCTCCCTGGTTTAAACAAGCTTGGAAGCAGGAGTGGCATCCACTTCTGAAACAGCTTGCCTCTGGAAACCCAATGAACCTGGAGAAAGGATGAAAGTCGTGCATGCAAATGCCAAGGACCTGCGTTCATAGGGTCGCTGTGAGTTGCCTATAACTCAACAGCACTTAACAACAACAACAACAACAACTGTTTTCTTGGCATCATCTTTGAGGGAGGAGATCACCAAACCTTTTCAGAAGTGCTGAGTGGGTACAAACTGCCAACCTTTAGATTAAGAACGAACTGCAGGCATTTGCATTCTCCAGGCTCCTCCTCTCTACGTCAGGAGCCAGCAAACTTTGTACAAGGCCAGGTAAGTAAATACATAAAGATTTGTGGGCCATGAAGTCTCAACTCTGTCACTGTAGCAAAAAAGAAGTCATAGATGACATGCCAGCAAGTTGAGATGGCTGTGTCGCTGTAAGGGGGCTCTGGTCGCTCAGTGCATGCGGCACTGCACAGCCAACCGCAAGACAGCCCCGTCTGGCAGCTGGAAGCCACCACAGCTCCTCAGGATAAAGACAGACAATCACTTGCTGCACTTTGTACAGGCTCAGAAGCCCTGCTAGATGGCCAGCTATGAGCGCATACAACTCAACAGCAATGAGTTTTAAGTATCTCAATAAAATCTTATTTCCAGATACAAATTTGAATTTCATATCTTTTTTTTACCTGTCACAAAGCATTACTGTGTGGCTCTGTCTCAAGCATTTAAAAGTGTAAAAATCATTCTTAGCTGTGGGTCCTACAAAAAGCATCAGTGAGCCTGATTTAGGTGCCCCCCCCCCCAACACTTTAACCCTTCCACCTGCTCCATTCCCTGGGTCCCACTGTCTCCCGGAAGCAGAGTCTCTCCTCTCCCAGCTTCCTGCAGAACCCGTTAGACAGCTCCCTCCTGCTCGGCTCCCGGGCTTGTCCTGTCCCCCACTGGTTTCACCATGATCATTTCCAACGCAGAGATGGTTTCCTTCCAAGCAGGAATCCTGGGGCCAGCTGTTAGATAATAAATTATTTAGGGCTGATCCACTATCTTGATTAAAAACATGCCTTTCTCTAAATGTGGCAGAACAAATAAGACCCCAAAATGGCTGGTACTTCACAATTAAATAACTGACACTGTGTACTTTCCCAAAGAGGTTTCTCCAGCCTTTTCTGCATTCTGAGCACCCTAGAATCTCTAGCCTTGCACGGGAACTCCAGGGAGTAATGTGAATTATGCAGCTGAGGAAGACTAGGCTCTGTGAAGTTGAGTACCAACTCCAAAGTCACGCAGACTAGATGATGGAGTCACAGTGAAACCCAACCCACACACCCTGCCTTCCAATCTGGACCCTCGGCTGGTAATGTTGCACTGCTTCCAAAAGTGACATTTCCTCCCTGGACACAGCGTCCATTAGTTTGCCACACTATGATGCAGCAGTTAGGAAACTGCCAATTAACGTCCTCTCTCCCCTTCTCCTTGCTCACTCGGTCACTCACTGTGGCGTCAGCACTGACTCCCAGCTGACCCTCTGTTGGGTTCCAGAGGCCGTGAAACCCACCAGAGGAGAGTGTCGTCTTCCCACCAGCATGGTGCAGCCTGTAGGTTGACAGTGAAGCTCCCTGTGGACTACGCCAGGAGAACCGGATTCCACATAGGGATAACAATACACTTAACCAAAAATGTCCATCTGTATATATACTAGCCTCCTTTTTAAGAATTTTTTAATTATTATTAATTTTCATGAAAATGTACAGAGACTTTGGATTTCCATTCATTCATTGGTGTGCTTTTCTCCCTGCCCATGCCACCTCCCACCCCAGTTCTCTTTGAAAAATAAAAGAAAAATTCTTTCACTGTTTTACAATCCCTGCCCTCAGGTCCACTCCACTAAGCAGCCTTCATTCTGGACTCCCGTCATGACAATAATACCTAATCATATATCCCTTTTAAACAGTTCTCTCCCTCATCTCTTTCAATGCAATCTACATTATTTATCCCATTTTTTTTTCAGTCTCCCCCAACCCTGAGGTCAGTCCTGTTTTACAACAGTGGCCCCATGCAGTATTTGTCCTTTTGTGACTGAGATATTTCACTCGGCATAATGTCCTCCAGGGTCACCCATTCTGAATAATATTGCATGAGTTCCTTGTTTTTCAATGCTGCATAGTATTCCATTGTGTGAATATACCACAGCTTCTCTGCCCATTCATTTGTTGATGGGCACTCGGGTTGTTTCCAGCTCCTTGCTATTGTGAACAAAGTTGCGATAAACACGGGTGTGCATATATCTGCTTTTACGTCACACACTCATTCACTACCCATCAGCACTGAGTCGGAAGTGACTCCTAGTTGTCTTTACAGAGAGTTTTAGGGGGCTGTAAATCACATGGGAGGACACTGCCCATATATCCCCCTCAGAGCCACTGGTGGCATCTAGCCAATAAAGAGGTGTGGCCTTCTGGTTGGCAGTGCCCCTCCCTATGGGCCCCACCACCCAAATTCTTTCCTGACATCATTAGAGGTCACTAATAAATCTTATTATTAATTTCAGTAAAAATTTACAGAGACTTTGGATTTCCATTCAATCATTGTTGCAAAAATCTTTAGAAGTTGCTTTCTGACAATATCTCTAAGGGAGAATAACTGAGCTGATACGTACCCTCTCCCACTCTTCTGACCTGAGATTCAGACATGATGGCTGGTGCGTTGGCAAGCATTTTTGCGCTCTTCCAAATAAAAACATCTCACTCTGGTAGCCTAGTGGTAAGAGACTGCACTTCAATCCCAAAGGCATGCGGTTCAAATCCACCAGCTGCTCCATGGAAGAAGGATGGACAATCTTGTCCTGTGCAGTTAAGTGTCTCTGAAAACCCGCTAGAGGGTCAGCTAAGGGTCGGTTCTGACTTGATGGTACACAACCACAACAACAATAAGGAAAGGAAGGGAAGCTCTGATGGCTTAGAGGTAGGGAGCTGTGCTACCAAACCAAAGGCACATGGTTCAAATCCATCAGCTGCTCTATGGGAGAAAGATGAGCTAGCTCCTCCTAGGCCTCTGAAAACCTGCTGGAGGACCAGCCTGGGCCGGTTCCGACTTGATGGTGCACAACAATGACGTGAGGGTGGGCACACAGTCTGAGAAGTCCGTGCCTCTGACAGCGAACGGCCACGGCAGCACTCAGCTGACTTCGTCAGGGTTTTTATTAAGGCTGCTCCTTGGAGGCAAGGATTCTGAGGCTCCGTCTGACATACTTTGGACATGCTACAAGGAGGGACAGGTCCTTGGAGAAGGACATCATGCTTGGGAGGATAGAGGGACAGTGCAGGAGGGGAAGACCCTCTATGAGGTGGATTGATTCAGTGACTGGGGTAATCGGGATGGGAGTGTCAGAGACAGTGCGATTGGCACAGGACAGAGCAGAGTTTAGGGCTGTTGTACATAGGGTCGCGATGAGTCTTAAGTGACTCGATGGCACATAACAACAATATGAAAAACAAACTTTTAAATAATTGTTTAACCCAGCTGACTTAACGTCTCTATTACTCATCATTATAGGCAACATCATGATGGTGGTTGTTGAGTACCATCGAGTCAGAACCAACCCATAGCTGGCCCTCCAATGGGTTTCCAGAGGCAGTTAAGTGCAAGGGAGCAGACTGCCCGTCCTCCTCCCACCGAGCAGCTGGTGGATTTGAACTGCATGCCTTCGGGGTTGCATTGCCGTTTCTTACCACTAGACCACCAGAGCTTTACTAACATGACAGATGGAGCCAAGATTGACGGTGTCAACAATTTCATTTTACGTGGATCCCAAATCAACACCCTTGGTACCAGCAGTCAATAAATAAAAAGATGTGTTGCACCTGGGAAAATCCGCTGCCCAGGATGTTTTCAGAGTACTAAAGAGCAACAACATCCATTTAAGGACTAAGGTGTGCCTGATCTAAGCCATGGTGTCTTCAAGGCTTCCTATGCATGTGCAAGTTGGGCAAGGAACAAGGAAAACAAAGGAATGCTTCATGCCCTTGACGTATGATAAAGAACACTGAATACCCCATGGAGTATCAAATGAATTAACAAAGGTGTCTTGGGGGAAGTACAACCACGGGGGCCTCTTTGAGACAAGGAGGGAAAAACTTGGTCCCACGTACTTCAGGCATGCCGTCCGGAGTAGCCAGACCTTGAGAAAAGATATCATGCTAGAAGAGGTGAAAGGTCAGCGAAAGAGAAGGTCTCAACAAGACAGATTGACACGGTGACTACAACAGTGGGCCAAAGCATGGTGGAGGCTGTGAGGATGGCGCCAGAGAGGGCAAAGTTCAGATCTGTTGTTCAGAGGGTCACTATGAGCTGTAGTCAACTCAAGGGCACAGAACCACAAAAAAGTTACTCTAGTCAAAAGTAGTTACTATTGAATGCAAGCCCTCTACAGCACTCACATGCGCACAATGTTTACCAGACGCGCTCTTCACTGTCACTCCAAGCTGGCCCTCTTGATTAAGGCCCACAAAGCCCTCGCTGCCTGGTGTTGCCTGCCCTACGTATGCCCTGCTGCATCCCATGATGTAAATGGTCAGATCGTGGCTAGTGGTTCCTGACTGGGACTGAGGATTTACTAGCCATTGCCGGCCTGGTTATTAACTCCAAGTTCATGACTTGAATGCCTTATCAGCTCCAAATCTCCCTGAAAAATAAACTGGAGTCAAATATGTCAAATAAGCCCAACACAGTGAGCACCTGAAATACTTCCTGCCTCTGGTGCCTATGCACAAGCCACATTTTTATTATCATAACAACTTTGGCCCATGAATAGTTGTGTCCTCATTTTAGAGATGAGGGAACCAGAACTTGGAAAGTTTAAGTCACTTTCTAAGGTACAGGATCAGCATGCAAACTCCAGCCTTTTGAATACAAAGTCTACACTCTTCCCATTATGCCAACTCTCCCAAGCAACACCTTAGATTCCGGTAAGAGAAGCTGGAGGCAGCTGAGGCAAACTCCTCTGTAACAAATCTGACAGACCACTTCTAGTCAATAGTGAAATTACCCCTCGTCACAAAAATACTGAGCAAACCACCTGAATCAGGCTACACAGTAATTAAAAAGTCAGTTAAGTGAACATGGCCATCTGGGTCCACCGTGCACTTACAACTGGCAGCGTGGACAAGAGCAAGCTCTGATAATTCTGTAAATACCGACAGACAGATCGCTTGGGCGAGAGTGGTGACATTTGTTTTGCTGTTGCTCTGGATGTAGAGAAAGACAGTGACAAGTGAGGCTTAGAAGATGCTGGCACAGGGAAGAGAAGATATGAGGAGACACGGCGCTCCCGCATTACTCAGGAGAGGCTTCTGGAGAAGACGGGGCTTCAGACATTGCTTAATTCAGGGAAGAAACAAGTTCAGGAAGATAAGGGGCAGCTCACAAACAGGCGACTAGAGATAAAGGGTAACAGGTTATCTGCAAGGTAGTTGTTGTCCACCCATAGCTGACCCTCCAGAGGGTTTTCAGAGGCAGTTAATCACATAGGAGGAAATTGCCCATCCTTCTCCCAGGGAACAGCTGATGGATTTGAGTCAGAGGGCCCTAGTATCTGCAAGGTTCTAGACAAGAGACTTAGATGGGAGAGACAGACATTAATTCTGGTTGATATAAGCATCAAGGTTTGATTTGCTGACAAGTTAGTGGGTATCTTTTTAAAATTATTATTACTATTATTATTAATAATAATTTTAATGAAAATTTACAGAGACTTTGGATTTCCGTTCATTCATTCATTGTTGTACTTTTCGCCCTGCCCACCCCTCCTCCCACCCAATTTGTTCTTCTCTTTGAAAAGTAAGTTAGTGGGTATCTTCTGCAACTGCCATGAATTCTAGAGAGCCTAGTTCTGGAAATGAACAGAAACAAAGAGGTGACAGACAGCGAGAACCACAGTGCACATCTGGCCACATGGTTAATGTAGGTTCAGCATTTGAGTCAGCTCGTTAGAGAAGTGCTGTCTCACAAACACTCACAGAAGACGTGTTGCTGTGTACGGCTGAGTTAGAACCAATCCACAGCTGGGCCTCCGGCAGGTTTTCAGAGCACTGTTAATTGTATGGAAGCAAACCATCCCTCTTTCTCCCATGAAGCAGCTAGCAAATTTGAACCATGAACCTTTGAGTTGCCAGTTCAACTCCTTACCCCTAGGCCACCAGAGTAAGAGTAGTAGGTTACATGTTGGGCTGCTAATCAAAAGGCTGGTAGTTCAAATCTACCAGCTCCAACCTCCTCTCAGGAGTCCTCCAGTGAAGACACACCAGGAGATAAACAGAAACACAGTAACATCCAGTAACACATGTACTGTGACACTTGTGTCTGGGGCCAACTGGAAGCCAATACTCTCTTTGCTTCCCCGCCCCTCTTCATTTTTCCAATTGTGATTTGAGTGAAAGTTTACAAAGCAAATTGGTTTTCCATTCAACCGCTCGTAAGGCTTTTGCTGTATAATATTAATTGCAATCTTCCTGTATCCTCCTGTGACTGTCAATTCCATGAGACCTTCTATCCCACCCCTCACCACTCTCCTCCTCAGGCAAATGCTGCCCTTTGACCTTATGTGGCGGGTTATGCTAAGGAGTGAGGGCTTCCCTGAAACTACTGTTCACCATGCAGGCCTGTGTACTATTTTCCTGAAAGCTGAGCCTTAGGGGTGGGCTTTGTTCCATGTTGGAAGGCTAGTGAAAGGCCACAGTGTTAGAGGTCCACCAGTCTCTAGTGGACTCATTCCCTCAGAGGGTTTGTTTATGGCTATAAAGTTTGTTGCCTCTATGACTCCACTCAGAAGCCGGTAATTTTACCATCAGTCATTGCATCTAGGCTCACTCCTGAGGCCGTGGGTTGGCACACGATTCGATTTTCCAGGCTGGCCTCACCTGGGGTGACGGGAACGACTCAGTTTCTGTCCCACGTGTTTCTCACCCTCCTGTGATCTAGACCAAGCATGTTCCCCTTGTAATGACACAAAGCTAGAGAATCACAGAAAGAACAGCGTGCACACGGAGGTCCCCATTCCTCCTTGTAGCCTCCTCATTCACCTCATAGCTTTGCAGTAATTCACCTCACACCTTGACGCTGCTCAGCCGTGCTCTCACGTTAGCCTATGGCGGGTCAACAGATGTTCTGTGAGCCGGGACTGAGGATGCGTTTTGTGCTGGGAGTTTGTTTCCTTGCCTCTCCACTATCACAGTGGGAACTCAGGTAAGGTTGTCAGGTGAACAGAAATAATGGGGACAGAGCCAAGGTACCACTTGTCCCAACCTCTATTGGCCAATAGCGAGGCAAGCCACAGACACAAACAAGAACAAACCCAGTTTAGAGCAGCAAAGCTATCTAGACCACGGCCACCAGACTCAGACATGTTAACAATAGGCTGTAAATGTTACGTACCACCGAGGTTTTGTGCTGGTTTAGTATGCGGCCTCATTGTGGTGGCAACTGATGTGTTCTGTCTCCAAGTTACATATAAACAGACTCATCCAGTTGTCAAGCGAACGTACAAGTTAGACACGCCAACTTCCGTTAGTACAGAGAGATTAGGTAAAACGCCTACAGTCACTCGAGATGGATTTGATGGTAGTCTTCCTACACTGGCCACAATAATGCACTTACGTACATCAGTGATTGTGAGGCTGACACAGGATTGGGCTGCTTGTTTATTCTGCTGCGCCTGGGGTCGACCAATGACAGCTGACATCACCCAGCAGGCGTCATGCTCTGGATAACGCCACCTGGGAGGATACTTGGAATGGAGTTCATGGCCTTGACCTGAGGAAGCCTCGGGAACAGAGCTTCTCAATCTTTCCTTTACCAGAAGGGACCCTGACATGAGCCAGGAAGACTTGGATAACAGCCAAGAACTATTTCAAGGCTAATCCCATTAGAGTAAACTGTGGAAACAATGTAAGGTCATTTCTTGTACTGGGAAGTCCTTGAAATAAGGGAACCACTAACAAGGGCCTAGAAATCCTTTCATTGTTTGTACTTTCTCACCATAACTGACTTAGCTATGACAGGATTGGGTCTGTCTTCTGCTCTTAAAGAGTGTTTCATCTGTAAAGACAACTCTTTCAACTCTAAGTACCACAAACACAGTGAGTTGTGACAGCCGTCAGAATGCCCCACTGCACAGTGGGTGCAAACTAAGTTCTCGACATGCACCTTCCCTTCTCCTACACCACAGTTTAGAAGTCATATTAACACGTCTTTTTATTTCTGCTAATCACAGCTCCTGGGGCCTGACAGACCCAAAATAATGTCCCTACATACAAGAAGTCCCTGCCTAGCAGCACGTTCAAGTTACAACAAACTACGTTGTGTGACTTTGGCTCTTTATATCTTATCATCAGTGATATGTAACTGCAGGCTATGCTGCAGCACACGGTGGGTGATGTGATCATTCTCAGGTGTTCACAGGCACATCTCCAAAGTCCCGCTTTGTAAAGACACTGATAACAACAGGTAATCAGATTGAGAAGATGAAAAAGAAAAGAGGTATTCCTGAGTTAATGGGATGAAACTCTAGTATTAAAAGCCAAGGACTAAATGTGTGTGTGTGTACATACACACACACATTTGTTTGTGTGTGTTTATGTATATATTGTAAGCCCATTAGATGCCAGAAATACAGAACAATAGAGTCAACCTTGAGAAACTTAGAATCTGTAAGTAAGGAACAAATAGTCTCAGGTTCAAACAAAATTCATATTAAGCCAATAAGAGAAACTGATAAAAGTTTGTTGTTGTTGTTGTTTTTATGTGCCATCAAGTCACCTGTGACTCATAGTGACCCTATGTACAACAGCCCTAAATCCTGCCCTGTCTTTTGCAAACCTTATTGTCTCTGACACACCTATCCCCAGTACCCCAATGATGGAATCAATCCATCTCATTCATCAAGGGTCTTCCTCTCCTGTGCTGTTCCTCCACCCTCCCAAGCATGACGTCCCTCTCCAAGGACTGGTCCCTCCTTGCAACATGCCCAGAGTATGTCAGACGAAGCTCCAGAATCCTTGCCTCCAGGGAGCAGTCTGGATTCACCCTCTCCAGGACGAACTTCTTTGTTCTCCTAGAAGTCCAAGGTATATTCAATACTCTTCTCCAGCACCAAAGCTCAAAGGCATCAACTCTCTTTCTATCATCTCTAGTCATTGCCCAGTTCTCTGATGCATAATAAGTAATGGCAAAGACCATGGCCTGTATCAGGCCCACTTTAGTCTCCAGACTGACATCATTGTTCCTTGGTACTTTGGAGAGGTCTCTGACAGTAGACTTTCCCAATGCAATTTGTCTTTTAATTTCCTGGCTGCTGGTACCAAGAGTGTTGATTGCAGAGCCAAGCAAACTGAAGCTGTCAACAATCTCAATCTCTTCAGCATCCATCACGATGCTGCCAATTGGCAGTGGTGAGAATCTTTGGTTTCTTACAGAATAAATTATTTGCAAATAAAGATAATTTTCTGATGTTGTTATTATTAAGTGTTGTCAAGTACAACTCAGAGTTTAGTAGGACCGTATGAACAACTGCTGTGAACCCTTTCCTGTCTTATGCCATCCTCACAATCTCTGACACACTCAATCCCATTAAGATGTCAGAATTATCCTGAGAAGGAGAAAAAAATTCCAAGATTCTCAGCAAAATCGAATCAGCATTGTCATGGAGAAAAAAGGATGAGCACTGATTTTAAAAGTTGTGGTCAGAAAAGATTTTCATACAGCCTTGTCTTGAAGATCAAAAATAATAACTAATGTACATGAACAGGGCTCCTTGTCTGACCTCTGGAGTTGATTTTTGGAAACTGAATGAATGTAGTACTCAGAGCAACATGACCATCCATTATGTTTGTCTGGGCCACTGTTTGAGTCAAAGATGGTGTTTAAGAGTCAGGTTTTTTAGGGATGAGGGTGCAAAAGAACATTCAACAGAAATGTTTATGAATCCCCCAAATTTCCATAGAAGCCAGAATTCCAGACTTGAGGAGAATTAATATTATCCTGTCACTCAGAACCAGGTTTGAAGAGTAATTTAAGATCACCATAGAGAGACATGGATTCGCCGTGGGAGAATCGCTGAGGAAGGCCTGAGTGTTGGTTGTCACAATGCCGAACAGATTTTAGGAGAGCTGAAAGGGTTGAGGGAGAAAGGCCTGGTGTTGGACTTCCAAAAATTAACCACAGAAAACCATGTGTATCGATTGCATTGGGCCAATCCACAACTGATCCTGTGACCCGGATGTATTTGGTTCCACTGTGTGTTCTGGTCCTTATGAGCTGGAGACCAGCAAGACAAAAGGTGACATCAACACCAGAGTGAGCTACCAAAAACCCCACATTCTGAAAGAAATCATGAAACTGTCCAATCAATGTTTTGTTAGGAAGTTATTTTATCCACATAATCTCTATTAAAAGATACAACTACTAGTTTTTAATTTTTAGAAAGATACCATCTAAATTCCCTCCACTGATTAAATGTATTATAAATTTTCAATTTTTGAATACATAAAACCTGAAACCTGTATTAACTTTGATACCATCTACTTTTGCCTAAGCTCATAAAAGCTGTAACAATCACATTTTTTTCAGTTGAAAAGAATACATTTAATAATAAAAGCCTAAATTTATTCATTCACTTGAACGCTATTAAAGACATCATAAATTATTATTATGTTAGTACCTTTAAAGACAAATAACTTTAAAAAGAAGGAAGATTTTCTCAGCCACCTGTCCGTGATGTTACATTTTGAGGAGAAACTGGCAAAAAGTTCAAGGAAAACAAAAGAAGACAAAATCTGTAATATTGCCAAAATAACAAAGATAAATATCCAAGAAAACCTTGCTTGACTGTACGCATGTGCTAGCCAGCAAGTAAGACTGAGTCATATGATCCTATAATCTCCTCCCAGAGGTAATTCTGAAACCATTTGAAGAGCTGTCCAACTTCATTCTTGCTTTTAAGACTTCTCTTTGAAGGAAGAATTTTGTCTGTCTGGGCATGTGAATCTAACACAAACCCTACTTCTCCTCAGGACAAATTCATTATCAAAATGGCCAGCTGCGATTCAGCAGGAAACATGGTTTTGAAGAAATGAGGCAAAGGAGAGGGGAAAGTAGCATGAAGAGGAAATGTAGAACAGTGATCGCAGGGACCACTGTGAAGGCCAGGCAGGTAAAGGGTGTGAGACCATCAGCTGATGACAGGTTCTCAGGTCAGCAACAGGGTCCCCAGAGTTACTCCCTCTCCTTGGTTCATCAAGTGCTCCTGAGACATAGAACTCCTCAAGTCTTTTCAAGGATATCTTCACAGACTTGTCTAAGTTACCATTTTCTCCACTGTTCTCCCAAGGAACTGAACACACACAACCACAAGTGGAACTCCCACCTCACTCACATGCTACTTCAGGAAAATTAGTAATCAAAGAACAAATGTCCAGAAATGCATGCAGAGTATGGTTAAATAGCAGCGGATATGGCTTCATTTTGAGCTCATTTGAACCCAATCTGTCATCTTGCTCTTGGCCAAGACTTTGGGCATTTGAAGACACGTTAGATATCTGCTTCAAAAGGGTGGCTCTACTCTCCAGGAAACCAAGACCCCCAGACAATCAAAATAAGTCAACGCATAAATGGGCCTCGGGATGGCATGTTAGCACGGGTCCACAGCCTCCTCCTGCCTCGTCTGAACAGGTTTCCTGTAGGAGGTGAGTCTGAAACTGAAGCAGGAAAGAGTTTAACAGATGGATAAGGAAGCGCAGGCGTTATGAGAGGGAAGGGAATAGATGGGGAGACAGAGGTCCGCACTCCACCGTTCATCTTAGGGGTATCCAACAGGAGCTCACTACTAACTCCTCTTTCCATTCCCCTAGGATGATCACACATTCTAGTCCTTGGCTACACATCCAATTAACAAGTAAGTGTCCTAGGGAAAACTCCAGGAAGGTGTCCTCTGGGATTTTCTTCCATCCTTCTTCCCCTGTAGCTTCTCTCTGGGCTGTGAAGTGTGGAATGAAATCACCACATTTAAAATTAACTAAACCTTTACAAAAGAAATTTTAGAACTTTAGTCACCAACCGAACTTGGTGCTAGAGATGAGTAAGACGAAGATAAACAAGAAAATATCTGAGCCTGAAAAATATTGCATTACTTCACATGAGCACAGGATGGGTGAATAATAACTTATATCTAAGATAACTTGGAGCCCAAGAGTTAAGGGAGAAGGGATAATTGCAGGAGCTGGTCTGGGGAAGGAAGCTTCTACTTTTACGTCTTACATTACAGTTCTGGGAAGTGTATGGAAATTTGACAGGAGTTCCACTGATTCATTCAATTCCATCTCCTGCTGAGAATTTACACCCCACCTCCCAGATACACTGAATCAGAATTTACCTTTTAACAAGGTCTTCAGTTAATTCTTTCAGATCCCTGAGGTGATCTGCTGGGTTGCAATCCCAAAGGCACATGGCCAGCTGCTCCTCAGAAGGTGGGAAACCTCCTCTCATTAGATTCATTGCCTCTGAAAACTGGCTGGAGGGTCAGCTATGGGTTGGTTCCAACTCTATGACACACAACAACAAGGTGATTCTTCATATGCATAAACGCAGACACACTGCTATCGTTGAGCTCAACTCACAGAACGCTCCAACCGTCCCCTGGATTTCTGAGGCTGTAAATCATTATGGGTGGAGACTACCCATATTCCTGGCCTTTCAATTATCAGCTTGGCTCATTACACACTATGCACCAGGACTACTGTATATACATACTTATTGTTGATGTGTTCGCTGGTGCATTGGAACCAACCCATAGCTGACCCTCCTGCAAGTGTTCAAAGGCAGTAAATTGCATGGAGGAAACTGCCCATT
>NW_006399841.1:7043700-7067834 GCF_000299155.1 Elephantulus edwardii | reverse complement strand
GTGTGTGTGTGTGTGTGTATATATCTCATAATCATTGAGTCTATTCTCATAGTGACCTTCCACTGAGTTTCTGAGACTGTAAATCCCAACAAGAGGAGACTGCTCATCTTTCTCTTGAAAAAGTGCTTGTGGATTTGAACTGTTGGAGATAAGGAGCACTATGGTTAGCAACACAGCACAGTATGAGCTACACCACCAGAGCCCCTTATCAGCACGTTGTCGATGATGTATACCATTGAGTCAGAATCTACCCATAGCCGACCCTCTGGCTGTCCTGATGGGATTACCCATCATTCTCCTGCAGAGAAGCTGGTGGATCCAAAGTGTGTGCTTTAGGGATTGCAGCACAACTTACCACTAGGCCACCAGTTGCTTACTACATATTGGTAAATACTACAGATGGCCTTCCTTATTAGGTAATCCACCCCAAGTTCACCACACCATATTTTACAGAGTGAGGCAGCATACATTTGTCCACTGCTATTCCCCCAACACCTGTTCAAAGCCTGGACCAGAGCAGTGCTCAATAAATATGGTTTTCAAGGAATAAAGAATTGAAGTCCGTTTCTTTACTGCAAGATTCTGAGATGTTAATAGACATCATTAATCTCCAAGGGAGTGATTAAGAATGCAGTGTTTCCCAAACGAAACTGCCTCTCTGCAAAAAACCCTATTAATATTCTGAGGAACGAGGTTCTACAGAAACTAGTTTGGAAATCCTGGGGGAGAGGAGATGGTGGTAAATACATGTGAAAAAAGAGTGTCTTTCTAGAAGTCAGTGCTTCAGAGACCCGTATGTACAGAAGATCGAAACCAAGAACACTGTGAACATACACTGTGCCCAGGTGAGAACACCGTGAACACACACCGTGCCCAGGTGAGAACACCATGAACACACACTGTCCCCAGGTGAGAACACAGTGAACACACACAGTCCCCAGGTGAAGGTCACTTGACTACGGAGAACATGTACTTGTCCTTTCCCGGCATAAAACCGCCCTCACTTGGGAGCAACTGAACTAACCCCAACTCACAGTGAAATGTTCATCACAAGCTCCTTAAATCGTGGACAAGTCTTCTAGTCTATTACACACAGCTTCCAACTGGTTCATTCTGGTTCCACCCCTTGCTGAGGACTCACTCTCACACACACACCCCTGCTAGATTCAACCAGAATCCACATTTGGACACGTTCCTATGTGTGCAGAAGAGTCATCTGGAGATCTCTAATAATCACCTGGACTTCTTGTAAACGGTGGAGTCTAATTCAGGATATTTGAGAGAGAAATGGAAATTTTCAGCAGGAGGTTAACATAAAGAACCAGTTCGGCACTCTGCTGTTCTCGATCAAAAAGAAGGCGAAGAACCCTGTGCACCTGTTCTGACTTGCTTACAGACTTACGGACAACTTACAGACACATTGAGGGATGCTTCTTATTCATAACCCAGAGATAACTGTACTCATGCTAGTGTTTTTGTGTTTTGTTTTTTTTAAGTCACACACTGTCATTGAGTTGAGTCTATCTCATAGCAAAGTCCCCATGAGGTTTCCCAGGCTTCCTGCCCATCTCTCTCCCATGGGAGTTGAAGTCCCAGTCATTCTGTTAGGAGCCCAACAGAATGCACTACACCTCCAGGGCTCTGTGAAGAAAATTTAAAAAATCCCATGATGAAAAATTACACTATGTTCTCATCGTCATTATGTAAATCTTACAAACCTTGGAGCGAAGATTCAACCATCAACCACAGGAACATCAAAGATGCCAGAATGCTGAATGGGAGACTAGTGAGAACATGACTCCCCCGCTACCACCACTACAAAATGGCAGCATTGCGAGAAAGTCTAAACCACAATTATTTAGAAATTGATTCTCTCAGCCATCTTTCCCTCAGATTACTCCACAGTAAAAACAGATGCTTTACAAGATAGAATGAAGAGTTCAGAGAAGATAATCATTTAAAGAGCTTAACCCTCAACTAAGGATTTTCCAAAAGTTACGTGACTTTCAGACTAGGTATGGATCAAAGACTTCTTTGTCTTAGATTTTTAAAGCCTTAGAATTTTTTCTTCTCTTTCTGAGTAAGAATAGCTATAATATTAAATACTGCGTGGTACCACTGTTGTAAAACAGTACTGACCTTGGGGTTGGGGAGAGACTGAGAAAGATGGGTTCAATAATGTATACTGTATTGAAACACATGAGGGAGAAAACTGTTTAAAAGGGATATGTGATTAGGTACTTTTGTCACGACAGGAGTCCAGAGTGAAGGCTGCATGGTGGAGCGGACCTGCGGGAGGGTTTGTAAAACAATAAAAGAATTTTTCTTTTACTTTTCCAAGAGGGTAGTGTTCTGCGGCACAGGGTGGGAGGGGAGAAAAGTGCAACAATGAATGAATAGAAATCCAAAGTCTCTGTAAATTTTTACTGAAATTAATAATAAATTTAAATTTAAAAAAAACCAACAATTTCCCTGTGTTTATCCAACCATTTTATATTGACTTTGGAGTACTAGAATTTGTCTCTTTCATTTGTGGGTTAATTATTAGGGTTCTAATTTAAAAAAAAAATCCACCACTAAAAAAAAAACACAAAACAACAAAACAATAAAATAGAATTGTTCTTGCTGTTAAGTACCATCGAGTTGGTTCTGATTAATTGTCAACAGCCTTGAATCATCCAGCTGTGGCCACAGGGGTCTTTGGAGATAACATTCACACGGCTGGGAAGCAGGACATGTTTTGAGAGCACAGCCAGTTCTCTGGACCAGAGGCCTCAGCTCCTCAGCAGTCCAGGCTCTCCAAGGAATGGCTGGGCTTCTCCACAGCGTGGCGGCTGCACTCCCACAGAACCAGGAATAAGCTTCACGGCCCGACCTAATCCAGCTGGGGGGTGGGGGGCACAGAGTGTTGCTTCCCCCACAGTAGATTCATGAAAGCCTCCACAAATCCATCCAGATTCAAGGGAAAGAGAATTTGATTTCTATTTTTTTTTCTAAATTTTATTTTCATTTTATATGTGTGTGTGTGTGTGTGTGTGTGTGTGTACACCATTGAATCTGATCCGACTGGTATAGGAGGAGATTGCCCCTCCTTCTCCAGCGAAGCATCTGGTCAATTCGAACTGAATACCTTTGGGATTGCAGCAGAGCTTCTTGCCACTAGGCCACCAGAGCTCCTAGATTTTTTTTTTTAATTGTAATTTGGGTAAAAGTTTACAAAGCATTCTGATTTTTTTTCACACACATTTTTTTAGGTAACATTCCTTACAATGTCTAACCATCCCTGTGTTGTAAATTACCTTTACTTTCTCCCACCTTAATAAGTGTCTGTTAAAAAGTGAACCAGGAGAGGGGGAAGAGGAAGAAAGGGGGTACAACGTGTAACAATGAATGAATGAAAATCTAACTTCTCTGTAAACGTTCACGAAAATAACAATTAAAAGAAAATGTTATTTTAAAAAAAATAAGCGTGTGTTACCTGTCTCTTCCAGGAGCTCAGGTGGCCTGGTGGGTAAACAGCTATGTTGCCAACCCAAAGGTGAGCAGGTGAGCAGTTGGATTTCATTTTTACAAGATCACAGTAATCTCATTTATTGTCTGCTGTCTGTACTTTTTTATTGTTGTTGCATCTGATAGTCTACTGCACCATTAAGCAGGGCTTCAAAGATTACTCTGAAAAAGATCTCAAAGATTTTTTTCCCCCTCTGACAACCTTTGCATAGTTTTAGGTTTTACACCTAGATCCTTCATCCATCTTGAGCTAGTTTGTACAAATTGTGTGAGGCATAGATTTTGTTTCCCTCTTCTGAAAACAGATACCCAGTGTTGCCAGTGTAATCTGTCTTTTCCCCATGTTATAGATTTCCTATCCTTGTCAAAGATCAACTGTCTGTAGGCAGCTGGATTTACTTCCAGGTTCTCTGAATTCCACTCCCTTAGTCCCTGTACGTGTCACTGCACCTGTACCAAGCTGCTTTAGTTACCATGGCTGTGTAGAAGATTTTGAGATCAGAAAATGTAAGGCTTTGCTTTCTTCTATCAGGCATGCTTATTTGAGTAGCTTTCACTTTCTAGTGAGTGAAAAGGAGCTCGTTCAATCCCACTGGATCAGCCACTCTGTCGAAGAAAGAGGAGACATTTTACCTGTGTAAAGGTGTGTAGATTTGGGGACAACACGGAACAGTTCCACTCTGCCTATAGGGTCACCATGAGCTGGTATCCACTTGGAAACAGTTGTTTGGTTTTCCTTTCCTCAATGGGATATAGCAAGATTCTTAGAGCTCATGTAGATGGAAGAGAATATAGCAGACGTTTGGCAGAGAAAAGAGAACTTAACGTTTTTTAAGACAAAACTTGTTAAAAATATAACTCCTGATTCTTCTTTGATGAAAGAAGGAAAGAAAAGGGTCAGTAGACATCAACATAAAGTAAGGATTTTGTTTCCTCCAAATGTGGAGATTCAGGACAGAAAACACCCAGAACCCTAAGGGAGGCCCAGAGACCACATGTGATCGTAGTGGGCTGTGTCTTTGATGAAAGTTAAACAATAATTGTGTCAGGAATCAAAATAGGCTTAAGTGCTGGTGAGACAAAAAAAAAAAAAAACCCAAACAATTTTGTCACCTGCAGAAAATCCACCAAGGCAGCACTGGTAATTTGAAGGTCTTTGGCTTTAACGTGCTCTAGTTTTCTAGAAGTATTAATTACAAATATTTTACCACCCTGACAATTCTAAACTGAATCCTGAAAGATGATAGGCAAACTTTAAATATTTTGTCAAGCAACACAATGAAAAGGCAGATTAGAGGAACGAGTAGCATGACACAGGGCGATCTTGGTTTACATCTTCCTTTCTTCAAAACGTCAGCACATAAAGACTTTTACAAAGCAGCCAGCACAAGGCAGACTCTGAATAAACATTTACAAAGGTGCTCTGGTGGCCTATTGTGGTGATGGTGTTGAGTTCTGTCAAGTTTGGTGGCCTCGTAGTAAGGAGTTATGCTGCCAACACAAAAGCTCGTGGTTCAAATCCCCCAGCTGCTCTGCAGGAGAAAGACGGACAATCTTCTCTTGTGTAATTACAGCCTCTGAAAACCCCCTGGAGGGTCAGCTAGTACTTGGTTCTGATGCAACAATACACAACAACCACCACCAAGTTTAGAGTTTTCTACTTCCTCAGCCCACCAGCTGTTGTTGTTGTGTACAACCAAGTCAGAACTGACCCACAGCTGACCCTCCAGTGGGATTTCAGAGATGATAAGTTGCACAAGAGGAAATTGCCAATCTTTCTCCCATGGTGCAGCTGGTAGATTCAAATTGTGTGCCTTTTTTGTTCGCAGCATAACTCTTCACCACTAAGCCATCACCGTTAGATAGTCACTCCTTCAATTGAAGCAATGTGGAAGACATGGAGACGCAGCACCTAGACTGCTCTCAAGACCCATTGTCCATGTGTAAGAAGTACTGTTAGATTAAATTATTCTCTCCCTCAGTCTTCTCACAAGAGTCCAGAATTAAGGCTGCATAGTGGAGTGTACTTGGGGTGGTGGGAGGGGTGAGGGGGCATTGTATGCCAAAGAAAGAATTTTTCTTTTACTTTTCAAAGAGAGGAGTGAACTGGGGGGTGTGGGGCGGGGAAGAAGAGCTGGGCAGGGAGAAAAGTGCAACAATGAATGAATGGAAATCCAAAATCTCTGTAAATGTTCATTAAAATTAATAAAATAAACTTTAAAAAAAAACACTAAACAACAACAAAAAAGAAGTATCGTTAGGACACCACCTCTATTTGTTAATCTCTTTCAGATCTGCCTCAACTTTCCAGCCAGAGTTCTATTCTTCTTGGGATCGTCCCAGTCAGTGTGAACAAGGGAGTAGTGGAAGAATCTAGACATTTCCAATGAAACACGGAACTTCTCTCAGAAGCAGAACTTCCCCACTGGGTTGGTAGATTATTAGAACAGAGTCACCCCAGTCCCGCCTAAAAGGTGCTGTGCTTGGCTGCTGCATATCAATTCTAATCTCAAAGTTAATATCACTTGGGGGAAAAAATCCTTTCTCTGTTCTCAAACTGTTCCCTAAAGTAGCCAGAGTTTGGAAGGCTTAAATATTAAGGTGAATAATGCCTCTTGACTAATTGCTCACATTTAGGTGCTAATTTCATATTTAAAATGGAAGAATGCACCCAGAATTTAATTCTTTTACAAAGATCGGTAGCTCACCTGCTCCTGCAGTGTTGCTGTCTTGATAAGGAAGACCCTTGTCCACCTTCCCCCACCCCCAACGGCTATCCCTCAGTTACAGGACACCTGGGCTGTAATATGCCGCTGCTCCAGCTGAGACCCACGGCATAAGGCAGCTTTTCCTCCTGAGCTGAGGCGGACTCTCCGCTGATAAAGAACCCCTGCATGCAAGCGTCCCCCCACAGAACTGCACCAGGCATGAGGTGAAGCTCTAACCCTACGCTGTGCTTTCTGCGCTTACCCCATTGGATCTAAGTAAACCAAAAAGACACACACACAGCTGCCAAGACTATTCTAACTCATCCCCCGACTCTGCAGGACAGAGTGGAATTGTTCTAGAGGTAAAAGTCCTCTTTCTCGGCAGGGAAAGTCCTTCTTAGAGCAAGTGTAACGCTAATATCCATCTTTACTTGATGGCTTTCACATGGCAACTGTCTTCCCCATTCTGTGTCGGTGCAGTCACTTTAGAACACACTCAAAGCCGATGGAAGTGTTTTCCAGGCACAGCTGCTTTCACCATCACAAAGAGGAAGGCCACCATGACTGTGTCCACTACTGTGAGAGCGGGAAGGCAGAAAGAGAGCTGTGAACAAGGCGCACTTGAGTCTTTTTTTTTTCTTTTTGGGGAAAAAACATATTGGGGGTACAAGGAGGTGAGGGTTGGGGGCATAAGGGTGAGGATGGGCAGGGATGCAGTTGCAGAGCTGCAGAAATTGGTTGGTGGGGGAAGCAGGTGAAGGAAATGAAAAGGATCCAGTAGGGACAAGCATTTTACAATGGTAATTAAATCAACTGTCTTATTGATTTGGGAACTGAATGGCGACTCTCTGGCTTCTTCATGCTGTTGAACAGGGGTGTTGATGTGAAGGGGGAAAGGGAGAACACTTTAGCACTTGAGTCTTTAAACTGACATCCTTGGCCTTGGGCACTTTGGAGAGTTCTGTGACAATAAGTGTTCCCAACGCAAGATGTCTTCGGATTTCTTGACTGGAGCCACCAGGGGGTGGATTGTGGATCCAAGTAAAATTAAGTCATTGACAACTTTAATCTTTTCTCCATCTATAGTTCCGTAGTGCCAGAGAAAGAAATTGCTGTCACTACAGCCACTGAACTGGCGAATCCTTTGTTAGCATAGGACAACTTAGCATGTCTCAGCTGATACACCACCTCTGCTCTTTCCCCAGCACACATCGCTACTCATATAAAAAGCAAGAAGAGTGAATTATCTTCACATGGGGTTTTAGAAAATAGTTGCTTTGTCCTATCTGTCTTTCTGTCTACCTGCATGGCCACAGGACATCAATTGGGAGGGCTTTTGTTTGTTAATTTTCTGACCACCTAGCACCATTAGGAAAATGCTTGTGGTTTTATATCCTGAATGGGACATTTTTAAAAGATGCAACAAAAGAAGCATCTTGATTTTAAAAGTCTAGAACTTCTGTGAGGGAGAGTTCGCTTTCCAGCACCACCGTGATGCATTCTCCTTTGGAAATCTCTTCTGAAAATATATATCCTGCCCGGTTCTGTGTGTTTATCAGTCATTTTTCTGTCACATACCATAATTCTCTCTCTCTCTCTCTTCCCCACCCCCACCCTTTCCTCTTTCGGAAACCCTTCGCAGTGGATCCAAAGCAATAAAGCTCCATTTAAGAACTGAATGTTCTGGATGAATTGACACAACTTCAGATGAACAGGAAAATAATCCTGACAAGTGACAAAAGATTCATAAATACCAAACCATTTTGACATCTGTTTTCTCTGTTATAAAATAAGGAGGGAAGTAAGTTCTAGCAGATGCTGTTTAGAGAAGCTCGATTGGGTGCCCACTATCCCGTTGAAGGACGTCAGCAGCGTGATGTTAAGAGATGGCCGGAATTTGATGAATGACCTTCACTTGCCAGCAACGCAAGGGGCTCGGGGACAGCGCTGGAAGATGCCCTCGACCCAGTCACGGATTAAAGTAGATTTTGTGAACTTTGGCAAGAGGGAACCCACAGAAATTTGTGGAAAAGATGTGTGTGAAGATGTTGGTCTTGGGCTAAAAGCAGCAATGAGGCAGCATGCTAATTAACAAACCTAATTATAGGGACTTCTTACAGACAAATGTTCATGTTCGCTTATTTTTCCTCATAATGGTCACTGCTAGTTTCCCGTCAGAACAAATAGGAAACTTTGCACACTTGATGCCTGATAATTACTATCAAAAGGGAAATGCTGGATGCATCTGGAGATTTCCTGGCGTAAAAATTCAACTCAGTGCTGATGAGTCAGAATCAGCTCACAGCTGACCCTCCAGTGGGTTTTCAAGGCTGTAAATCAGAGACTGTCTTCTTGCTGTGAAGCCACGGGTGGATCCGAGCCACTAGCTAGGTGTGGCCTTTGGACCTTCAGTGTAATTCCCTACGGACTTCACTGCTAAAACTCGCTGTCAACATTAAAGGGGCACCCAACTCCAGTGAAGTGTCCACCCTCCCTGCTCCCTGACTCTCCTCAAATCTAATGACGTGTTTCATGGTCACTCTGGATGCCAAATATAGTTGGTTTCTAATAGAATCCGTGGGGTGAGTTCCATTTCAGGCTGCCATCTGTAACTACAGAGTCCAACTGGTGAAAATCAATCCAATTGAAGTACCCTTGAGCACAAATCAAATGAGACTAGACTGCAATTGAGGGAAATTATAGTCAGAACTTTGCTTTAGAAGCTAAGTCGGCTTTCTCTCTGCGTGATCTCGGGAAATGGCCTGGAAGCTCTCGGCTATCAGGGAGGATGCAGGTGCCAGCACACATTTTTGTTAAAGAGAGTTATTAAAATGTCTTTATCTATCCAGGGCGTGTGTCATCATTATTGAAAACAAAAGTGGAGAGGAAAATCACAGAGTCAGGTCATATTCAAGGGGTTCCAGGCCTGACACGTGTCGGTGATACTATTAATGCAAGCACGGAGGTGGGTTCCTGAAGCATTCTGCCAATCACTGCAAAGACGCCCCAGTGCAGAATCACTAAAAAGCTTACTCTGCATAAGCAGACTTGCCTGCTGGCTTCCCTCCGTCCATTTCTGTAGGTTACTGTCTTGTAAAGTGTGCACATCAAACAAGGTTCCTGACACATTCATCCTCATAGCATCACGGAACGGAATCCAAGAGGCAGCAGTGGGCATCACCTCACTAATATCCATCCGTCTTCTGCTCCCACGCACACTCAGTCTTCTGCTTTACCAAGGCGCACAGCCAAGACCCCACAAAGGGGAAATGTCTCACAGAAAGGTCACACAGGGCTCTGAAGAGGACCAGGATTAAAGTCCAAAGCCTCCACTCTTCTTTTTCTAGAATAATCTCACAGTTCATCTGCAACTTCAAGGTAATTTCTGCCCCCCCCAAAGGGAGTAGGGTATAAATTATAAAGAAATCAATAAATACTCCACACTAAATTCCCCAAAGGTAAACCAAGTACAGGACGCCTCCGCTTTAAAGATGCAATTGAGATGCAGAACATTCCCAGAGACAGATGTTAGGGAACCAATCCTCTCAAAGCTGACCAAGGAGGGTCCTCCAAGCTGGGGCACCACGGGCGGAAACTGGAAACCGTCACACAAACCCTGGAGGGACCAGAGAGAGGCAGGAAGGAAAGCACTAGGATGCACTGTTGTGTTGTCAGGTGCCTTCAGTGTGCCATCAAGTACACTCTCAGGCACAGTGACTCCTGCCCCTGATCTTGGTCCACCCCATAATCTCTGCATTACTTCAATCCAGTGGTGCAGCTGCTATGACATCTGTCCATATGTTCATCTCCTCAGGGGCCCTCTCTCCTTCACTTGCCCTCGACTTTTCCAAGCATAAAAAAAATGTTCCTTTTCCGGGAACTAGCCCCTCTAGACAATATGCCCAAAGTATGTAAGAAGAAACCTTATCATCCTTGCTTCTAAAGAGCGCTCGGGCTGTATATTTTACCCAACACAGATGTTTGTTCTTTTGGCAGTCCGTGACACAGTCAATATTTTTGGGGAACACAGCGATCTAAAGTTATCAATCTTCTTCTGTGTGCCTTATTCACTTTCAAACTTCCACATGCATATAAAGCAATTGAAACGTGGCCTGAGTCGTGCACACCTTAGTCTTTAAGATGACATCCTTGCTCTTCAGTGTTTTAAAGAGATCCTTGATAGTAGATTTTCCCAGTGCAACATGTCATTTGATCTCATGGCTGTTGCTTCCATGGGTGCTGACTATGGATCAAGGTAAAATAAAATCACTGACAACGCCACGCTTTTCTGCATGTATTATGATGTTGCTAATTAGAGCAGGGGTGAGGATTTTTGTTTCCTTGATGTTGAGATGTAATCCATACTGAAGGCTGTAGCCTTTGATCTTCTTCACTAAATGCTTCACATCTTCATCACTTTCAAAAGGTTAAATTAAGAAATAGCAAACAAAGCAGGGAAGTGTAGCTGTTGCCTCGGCGTGTAAATGTCACCCATTAATCTTTGAAGCCAGCAGATGAGAGAGGGAACCGCCTGAGAACCTTGGGAGGCTCACAGAACCACTCCCTCCTGAGCGCTGCTTTCTTCCCCGCAAATTCAGTCTTAACTGAAACCCGTTTGGATTCAGGCAGTACCTGAAACATTCCCTCTCTGCCAGGCCTGGGAGTTGGCACAGGAACACGGTGGAGGAGATGAAGGAACAGACATCACTCCTGCCCACAGAGGACTCGTCGTCTTATAGGAAAGACAGCAGCAAGAGAGCAGGTCAATAAAAGCCTTGAGAACCTCCTGGGAGGATAAATATTGTATAAGACTGTTATTGTACATTGAATATAAGGATCCAGGAGGGGTGGGCGAGGCTGGAAGCAGAGGAATGTGGATGTACAGGGGGAAGAGGGAATTAATCATTGGGTTGAACAATTTGATGAGGGGTGGTGAGGGAAACAGAAAGAATTTGTTTGAATTTGTGTTAGAATTTTGTAAATAAATGAGTGAAAAAAAATAGTAAAATTAAAAATAGAAAAAAAAGAACCTTGCTGGGAGGGAGCTTCTTGCCTAATGACAAGAAGCTGCACTGCAATCCTGAAGGTGTATGCTTTGAATCTACCAGATGCTCCACTAGAGAAGGAGGGGCAATCTCCTCCTGTGCCAGGCAGATCCAATTTGAAAGGCACACAACAGGTTAAAAAAAAAAAAAAGAAGAAGAAGAAGAAGAACCACCTTGCTGGGCTCTCCCAAGATGCTCTGAAACAAGGGTTCAGCAACTCAAAAGCCTCTCCCTCATTTACTTCTCGCCACCCTTACGGGCCAACAGCCCAGCAGTTGAGGTGGGACTAACCTCACCCCAGCTCCAGGGGTGAGCCCTCTTTCTCTTGACACCATCAGCAAAATCAGAGAAGGTTCCTTAAGCAAGTCAAAACCAGGCCATCTATCAGCCAATCACTGGCTCCAGGGAGGGACCGATTGGAGGGACAGGAAGTGAGAGCAATTGGCCTAAGCTTGTCAAATTCAAGTGAATTTTTTCCTTCAAAGTTTGGAAGAACAACTCATTATTTTGCTAAATGTGATGTGAGACCAGGAAGTGCTTTGGACATTTTTACGGTTTTGAACAGTGTGTTTAGTGAGTGATTTCCTGATGTCCTAGGACTGAGGACCAGGACCAAAGGCGGATAGAGGGACCACTAATCCTCCCTCAGCCACTATTAGTAAGAGAGAGATAATTAGAGTAAAACAACTCCTCAAGGTGCATTAAGAGGTGCTGCTTTCACCTCAAGCCAAGTGATAGGACCCAAGGAGTGTCTGCCACCTAGCAGGCCACTCCTCTCCGTTCTCTCCATGTCGGGACACCCAGTGGCCTACAGAAACCCACACGCCCTGTGGGCCAGGAGACGGGGGAGGACTCTTTTACCACATTGGCCATCTCCCCAGGAACTGCCATGCTGATCCACAGGGCCTTGTCTGGAGTGTTCTCCATTATGGAGGCCAGTGTGAAACACCGAGAAGTGGTGTGGCGGCAAAACCCATCTCATTCTAGTTCCTCAAGGCTAAGGAAGAGCCTGGAAGAGCCAACAGAGGCTTTCGTGACTTCACATAAATGCCACGGAGGTTAGAAGAGGCAGAAAACTATAAACTCGTCAAGGTAACAACCAGCCTGTCGGAAGAGGCAGAACCATAACCCCATCCCGGTAACAAGCCCGCGGAAACCATAAGCCCATCAAAGTAAAAATCTACCTGGAGAAGCAATAGGGTGTCGACTGCTGGAGTGAACTGAATGATAACACTATGTCCTCCCTGAGGATTCATCATCAAATCTCCTCACCATCTATACAGTTCACCACCCAGGAGGCACCGGAGCTGATAGAGGTCCAGGAGCAACTTTCCCGCCAGTGGTGACCAGTCAACACAGATCCCTCTATCATGTTTTTAAATGCCCCCACCCTGGTGCTGGGTTCTACAGTCTGAAGGGGAAAGAAAGGGGCTGAATGAGTGAGTGACTCTTTCAATACACAGCATTCACACTCAGTCCCAGCTGAGCTGATGGTGAGTGGAGAGGTGGTTGTTGTTATGTGCCAACGAGTCGCCTCAACCCCATGTACAGCAGCTTTGAAACCTGCCCTGTCCTGAGCCGGTCTCACTGACTCCGACACACCTAAGCCCATTGGCCTCATTACTGTATCGATCCATCTCATCTGGGGTCTTCCTCTCCTGCACTGTCCCTCCACCCTTCCAAGCATGATGTTCTTCTCCAAGGATCAGTCCATCCTGGCCACGTGCCCAAAGTATGTGACACGGAGCTTCACAAACTTAGCTTTCAAGGAGAAACTTGGTTTCACCCTCTCCAAGACAGACCGATTTGTTTTCTTGGCTGTCCATGCCGTGTGGAGAGGAGAGACATTAATAATGCATATGCATGTCTGTGTGTCTCTGGGTTTGTGCCCAGCCCGCCTCCTTCTCCAGGACTGCTTCTACTCCTTATTGGAGAAACCCCTCCCTTTCACAATAAACTTCCTCTCTGTTCTGTACATGTTTATTCTGCGGCATCTGGCCATCCCCACTTCTGTTTGCGCCCAGCAGGGAGGGAAGAGTGTCTCCTACTGCAGCACAGAAGGGAGCCTGCGGACCATCTGTGCTGAAGGTGAGCTTACACCACTGGCCTAAGAAACCAATACTGGCGATGCAGCTGACTTGGCTTTACCTCTTTTCTGTGAATATGAGGCATTTTGCAGGGGCCTTTCTGTGTGAGCTGAGATTGCCAATGCTACCAACACTGGTTCAATAAAAATCCAAGGCGGTACAAACATGCTTATTTTGCTTGCTGGTATATTGTGGTATAGCACTGGTTTGTCCATTTGCTATACAGAGGTAACTCGTGGTTGCTGTGATGCTAAACACTGTGACACTGATGTGTCAAATGCAATCATGGTTACCCGTGGTGGACAGTGTTTGGTGGAGCTCCCCGATTAAAACAAGGTTGGAAGCAGGAGTGGCATCTGCTTCCAAAATAGCTTGCCTCCAAAAAACTCTATGAACTTAGAGAAATGATCAAAGTTATACAAGTGTTGAGGACTTTTGTTCATTGGGTTGCTGTGAGTCATTTACAACTCGACGGCACTTAACAACAACAAGAACAACATATTGTGGTGGTAGAGGTAGTAGTGCTGTTATTAGGTGTTGTGGGGTTGAGTACAACTAATAGTGACCTTATGAGTAACAGGCCTGAGCCCAATCCTGTCCCACACTATCCCCATCATCTTTGACAAACTTGTGTTCATTGCTACAGTCACTGTGTCAATTCATTTGGTTAAGGGTTTCCCCCTCTTCCATTGGTCCTCCACCTTGCCAGTCATGATGTCCCTTTCCAAGGAACAGCCTCATCTAGCAACATGCCCAAAGTATGAAAGATGAAGAAGCTTCACTGTACCTTTGCCTCAAAGAGTAACAAATCAATTTAAAAATCCGTAGGTGTGCAGCCCAAAGGTTGGTGGTTCTAATCCATACTCCACAGGAGAAAGGTGGACAGTCTCCTCTCATGAAGATTTAGAGCTTTGAAAACCTAATGAAGGGTCACCAGGAGTTGGAATCATCACAATGACTGTTTGGTTTGATTTCACAGATAAATAGTAAGGAACGCTAAGAAGACAATGGTTGAATATCCAGCTTTACTGAGAGGCCAGTGACTTGAACCCACATAGAAGCTCCTTGGACAAGAAACCTGGAGGTCGCCTCCTGAAAAGGCTCCCACCTCAACAGTCCAATGAGGCAATTATACTCAGTCGTTTAGTATCGTCAAGAGGCAGAAACAACTCAACCGTACAAAACAGAAACAGCATCACCACATAAATGTTTACTAAATGGTTCTCCATTAAATAAACAAACAAACCAAAAAACCAGTCAAATCAGATGCAGAGGGGACAGGTTAAGAGGCTCTGACATCAACGGATGTTCTGATGAAAGGCCGTGTAACATCTGAGAAAACATAAAGGAACATCATCAATAAGGTTGGATGAGGATGGGAGTGAATAAGTGGGGGGAAGCAAGGAGAAAAAGTCTACCTCCCCTGGAGTAAAAGAGAAGAGAGACAAGAGAAGAGGCAGGTTTAATGAGGAGATCCATCTCCAATTCCTATGGACAACTAAACAAAATGAAGAGAGATGCCTGGGTGAAACACGAAAGTCACAGAAGTCACTGCACTGGTTGGAACAGCAAAGGCATGGAGATGCCCACCGGTGGCTCTGAGTTACAGGGCTGAGAGTTAAGACGGGACCTTCCGCCAGAAGGCAAGGCTGACACAGAGCCCTGAATCCCAGTTCCTTCCTTGGAGGGATGGTCCGGAGCTAGCTCAGGACAGCCAGGATTGGTAGAATCCACAATCTGGTTGGACACTTTTATATTTTATAAATTCTAAGCATTGTCATTTTTTATTGTTGTTCCTTGACATTATTTAGTAAAAATCTCTTCCAAGTTGTCACATTCTCTAACAAAATCAAGGAAATGGGTTTGCTATGTGTTTGGGTGAGAGTTTGAAGGGAGAACCGGTCACGTTCAAGATCAATGAGGAGGTGTGAATGAGTACGCCAGTATAAGAGGTCTCCAAAGAGAAGTCAAAATCAAGGACACTGGGTTCCAAATCCTTTCTCCCCACAGACTTCCACTTTCTGTTGTAGAACTCTATTGATTCTGAATTTAGTTTTGTTAAGGGAAGCAGCTGTATTCCCTAACATGACGTGTTATGGAAGCTACAAGTAAACCTGCACGTTAAGTCAAGATAACACAGCTTCTAGAAAGATGTGGGCCCAGCTGTTCAGGCGAAAGCTGTACAATTCTCCAAAGGCAACATGTAGAAACACTAAGCAATGTTACGCTGACTTTGAAATGCGAGGCTGGATATTTTTAGCTGAAGCAGCTCCTATCTTGGGTAGCAAGTTGGGAAAAGGACTTTTATACTCTCCATAAAAACAACCAACAATTTCTGAGTATAAAGTCAAAGGATGAAAATAAAACAAAGGAAAAGATTAATGGCTTTACACAAGTTACACAGGTAAGTAAATCTTCTGATATCTTAAAAAAACTAAGTTTAAAAAAAAAACCAAACCAACAACTTGAGAAAAAAATATTTGAGTCAAAGGTAAAGACATAATGAACAAAGGCAGAATAGCATCATGACAAGGAGTCCGGCTCTGGACTCAGGAGGCTCGTGTTCAGATCATTTCCCACATTCTCACAAGCTTATGATCTCAAATACATTCATTTAAAAACTTTCTGAGTCCTTATTTCCTATTCTACAAAATGGAAATCATAATATTCATTTGAGAATGTTACTGTATGACTCAAGGTTGCCATGTACAAATGTTCAGGTTGTACAAAGAAGCACAGTCAGGGGAAAGACCCCAGCTCCTTTATCCCAATTACCAAGCCATCAGCCCTGGAACACGCTACAGTTTCTTACTCCAAGTAAAAGGACAACTTTCTTAACGTGTATTAGGAGTCACGTGAAGTAGCAGTAATCAGAGGCTAATTATACAAAATAATATCTGTAAAGCACTTTACTTCATGCCCAGTACACTGTAAGAGTTTATTAAGTGGAAGTCATTACCATTAAAGTCAGATAGAAGAAAAATGCTCCTTTGAACTAATGAGCAGTGACACGCACAGACAACGGACAGGAAAAGTAATTAAAATGCGTAATGAACAAGGGAAAAGTATTCAAGCTCACAAGTAATCAAAGAAAAATAAATTAAAACTATAAACCATTGTGGTCAGAAAGTGCAAACTTTTCTTTAAAAGTGATACCCAGTGGCAGCAGAGGCATGAGAAGGACTGCCTTTGATGCGACATGTGATGTCCACTTCATGCCCCTGGATTCTGTCTGACTCGTGGCTGGCCGTCCCTCGAGCTTATGGCTGTAACCTGAAGGGAGGACAGTGTCCACCTTTCTCCTTGGAGCAGTGAGTGGATTCAAACCACAAGAAAAAGGTGGTGCTTTGGGGGATGGCAACACAACTGTTCATACTCCCTGGGTTACAGATAGGAGACTAACTCATCAACTGCTTTCTGGGGAAATGTAACAATACCTACACCAAGAGTCTGAAAACTACCTACCCCTTCATGCCTTGGCAATTCCTCTTGTTTCAATTTAGTTCCTCACAAGCCACCTCCAAACAAAATACCAGAGTTGCAATGCCACTGAAGATTTATGGGGTTAAGTGCTCATGGCAGCATTTCTCATGAAGATGGAAAATAATATTCAACCATGAAGGGCCACTTGTTCCACAATGACTGATAAGTAAGAGGGAGGAAATGAGGAAAGGTTGTCCTAATTTTTCATTATTTCTTTTGTTCCCTTTTGATTAGTCCTTTCTACGATTTTTCACCTTAAAAGCACGGTTATCCTTTTTCTTGTGGAAGATAAACAATTGTCTGTTGATAGCTCACAAGCAGGGTCTTGGGTCAGTTTTCCTAAAGACAAAGACAGAGCCTAAAAAAACATATATGTGTGCATATTGAGGGAAGTACTACATATGAGCAAGAGCCTATGGTGATGAAAGAAGAAGTTCAGGCTGCTTTGAAGGACATGGCCAAAAATAAGGCTCCAGGAATAGATGGTATACCAATTGATATATTTCAGTTAACAGATGCTGCCCTGGACGTGCTCACCAAGTTGTGCCACGAAATCTGGAGAACAACCAGTTGGCCAACTGACTGGAAGAGATCGATATTTGTTCCTATCCCAAAGAAAGGTGACCCAACAGAATGTGGAAACTACAGAACAATCTCACTGATTTCACATGCAAGCAAGATTTTACTGAAGATTATCCAAAAATGACTGGAACAGCACATCAACAGAGAACTACCAGAAGTCCAGGCTGGGTTTAGAAGGGGTGGTGGTACTAGAGATATTGTAGTTGATGTTAGATGGATCTTGGCTGAAAACAGGGAATACCAGAGGAATGTCTATCTGTGTTTCATTGACTATGCAAAGGCATTTGACTGTGTAGATCATAACAAACTGTGGCTGACTCTGAGAAGAATGGGAATCCCAGAACACTTGATCGTTCTAATGCGAAACTTATACTTGGACCAGGAGGCAGTCGTCAGAACAGAGCAAGGGAACACTGCATGGTTCAAAATTGGGAAGGGCGTAAGCCAGGGATGCATCCTATCTCCATACCTTTTCAAACTATATGCAGAACAGATTATCCAGGAGGCTGGGCTCTATGAGGAGAAATGTGGGGTCAAGATTGGTGGACGATTTATCAACAACCTGCGTTATGCGGATGACACAACCCTGCTTGCTGAAACTGAAGAGAACCTGAAGCGCCTGCTGCAGAGTGTCAAGGACTGCAGCCTACAATATGGATTGAGGCTCAATGTCAAGAAGACAAAGATTCTCACCACTGGACCAATTGGCAGCATCAGGATGGATGGTGAAGAGATTGAGATTGTACACAGCTTTAGTTTGCTTGGCTCCATAGTCAACAGTCTTGGCACCAGCAGCCAGGAAATTAAAAGACACATTGCCATGGGAAAGTCTGCTGTTAGGGACCTCTCCAAAGTACTCAGGAACAAGTGCGTCTGATACAGGCTATGGTCTTCGCAATCACTTGTTATGCATCGGAGAGTTGGACAATGACCAAGGAGGATAGAAGGAGAATTGATGCCTTTGAGCTGTGGTGCTGGAGAAGAGTATTGAGAATACCATGGACTGCTAGGAAAACAAACAGATTTATCCTGGAAAGGGTTAAACCGGGTGGCTCCTTGGAGGCAAGGATTCTGAGGCTCTGTCTAACATACTTTGGACATGTTGTGAGGAAAGATCGGTCCTTGGAGAGGGACATCATACTTGGGAGGGTGGAGGGACGGTGCAGGAGGGGAAGGCCCTCTATGAGGTGGACTGATTCAATGACTGGGATAATTGGGATGGGAGTGTCAGAGACAGTGCGATTGGCACAGGACAGAGCGGAGTTTACGGCTGTTGTACATAGGGTCTCTATGAGTCGCAAGCGACTCGACGGCACATAACAATAACAACAACTACCAGAAGACGAGTAATAGAAGAAAAAGGATGAGGCAGGGAGGGGCCAAGAAGAGCTGTGGCCTGAGGAGTGATGTACACTGCATTGAAGCAGATGAGGGGGAGAACTGTTCAAAAGGGACATATGATTGGGTATTATTGTCATGACAGGAGTCCAGAAAGAAGGCTGCAGAGTGGAGTGGACTTGGGGGGGAGGGATTGCATAACAATGAAAGTTTTTCTTTTCCTCTTCAAGGAGAATAATGAACTGGGGGAAGGGGGTGGGTAGGGAGAAAAGTGCAACAATGAATGATTGGAAACACAAAGTCTCTGTAAACTTTCATTGAAATTAATTAAAAAAGAAAAAAGAACAGCTGTGGCCTCAGCCGGGAGTCCCCTCAGCCTGTTCCTGTAAAAAATGCTGGAGCAGGAAGAACTCATTGTCCTCACACCCATCAGTCATGATATGCAGCATGGCGGCTGGAAGCCCATCTTCACTATTGCTGTGGCCCCTTCGCAGTGGGAGCAGCTGTCCAGAGCAAGGGCAGCTTGAGCCGCTAACCACCCACCTTCACAACTGGCGAAGGGCATGTGGATGAGGCAGCCTCAGTGCCCCCAGCAGGTGAGGGAGATGAGAGCCTATTCACAGCATGGTCATTCCCCAGGCTACCTGTGGTCTCTGCCTGCCCCACACCTGTGCTGTCAGTGATTAATTGGGCATCGTATCATGTGCGTTAATCCTCATCTCACAGAAGAAAAGGCCTGGTAATTTGCTTTTGTGAAATGCAAATTTTTGGACATTGTCCACAGGCTGGAACCTGATACTGAAAAATGTGCTCGGTGTGGGTTGCAAGCCGCCTATGGAGAAAGTAAACACAGGGTCTATTGAAATGCAAGCTAATGGAAGGCCAGGGATGCTGCTTTGTGGGCTGTGAATGTGACCAGTCTTAACCAAACAGGCCAGTTTACAAAGACCACAGGAAAATAAAAAAGAGATAAGGGGCAAGACTAGGCATTAATCTCTGGACTGTGGGTGAAAATGTTAATCTTCTAGTTTTCACAACATAGCGGTTCTGGGCTATCCAGTGCGTAAGGTAAGCACGGTTAGTTACCAATGTGCTGTGGACAACTGCGTATGTTTTCACTGCGTCACAGACTGCTTCTAGGGGTGGTCAGCATCTGGCTGGCAAACCCCACAGCACCTTCCTACACCACCCAGCCTTTTCTAACCCTCAGCTCCTGGACAGATGGCAGGAAGGAGCTATGGACTGCGTTGCCTGAGCTGCTCCCACAGTTATTTGGGGAGAAAACTGCTGTCTAGCTTGACCATGCGGAACCCATTATTAACTCAGGTACTTTGTGGGAAACTGCTGCCAGACTTGAGCACGTGGGATCTCTTAACTCAAGCAACACGAGGGGTCGTGGGCAACTCAATGAAGGCAAGAAGCCGCTTGCAGAAGGGACAACAGCTTTCTTCCTTGCTTACTCTAATCCTCAGCTCCTGACGGGGGAAGGTGAGCAGGTAACACCCATCTGAAACTGTTCACCACAGATGAGCAAGCAGGCACAAGTCATTCCTCCAGACCATCGTTATTGGTAATTCAGTCTTGCTCCCCCAAAAGCTACCAGCAAAACTTTCAAAGAAGGAGCACCAAACACACCAGCCCTTCCTCCCACCTCCCACCACCCAGAGAGAGCAGCGTCTGTGAGGTCTCCGTGGGTTCCTGGTTGACTGGGCAGCGGAGGGGCACCGAGGGCCTGGAGGCAGCTTGTTGGCAGCAGCGCAGGCTCCTTGGGCTCCGAGGCTCTGCGGCACTAGTATTAGCCAGGGCTGCGTGCTCCAGCTCACATCTACGCACTCTGCCAAGGATAACTTCCTTCCCACACAATGAGGAGGAAGAAACAATTCAAGTGAATCCTTCTCAGCCTTATCCAGGTTCTTCCTTGCCAAGCCACTGACAAATGTCCTGTCTGAGGTGCTTGAATAGAAACGCCAGAATTCTTACTCTCTGAGAAGTCCTGGCCACTCTCTCAGCTTGTCTGTACTCCTCTCCCTCCCTCCTTGGCTCCTACCCTACACTCTCTCTCCCTCATTCACTCTTTAGGTGCCAGCCTCACTATTAACAAGTACCTCAAGGATTCTCTCACCAACCCAGCTCAGCGAGAGCACAGAAGCATTAAACATCCATCAAGAACTGCATTGTGTTTAATGAGCAACTATTACATACCAACAATATTTACATGTCCTGCCCCAGGATCCCAAAGACAAGTTAGGCCTCAGGATCTCAACACCTGGTGAAGATAAAGATGTGAACTGATAGTGCAGCACTGTGAATTTCAGATGTGCTACAATTAGACATTGTTGCTACTGTAATTCAAGGCTACTCCATGTCTCGTTCTCACTCAGCCCCAGTGACAGAAGCACTATTACCCTGAGTTTGGTCTTGGCCTCTTCTCTCTGGAGTGATGTCTCATTTCCACGAGGTTATTATACAGGCAAGGGACTGAGACAAGGAATTGAAGGTCCCATTTTGTCATATGGCTGAGTTCAGCCTTCCTCTGCTTGTCTGAGTCTTGGTCTCTAAACTCCAGGGGCGGGAGTGAGGGGAATAGTGCTGCAGTTGGGGGCATGGGATGTTTTTAGAAGATTACTCTTACATAGGGTGGAACACAGAATTGAGGGCAGTTGATTGCATGTCAACATCAAGAAAACAGAGATTCTCAATTCTCACCACCAGGCCAATTGACAGCATCCTAACAGATGGGGGGGAAAGATTGAGGTTGCCAACAATTTCATCTTGCTCAGATCCACAATCAACACTCTAGGTACCAGCTTGTCTGGAAATCCAAAGACTAGTGGCTTTAGGAAAGTCTGCTGTCAGAGATCTCTCCAGAGTGCTAAAGAGCAATGGTGTCAGTCTAAATACTAAGGTGCACTCAGTTCAGGTCATGGTCCTTTCAATTGTTTGTTATGCATTTGAGAACCAGACAAGAACTAAAGATGATAGAAGCAGAACTGATGCCTTTGAGCTGTGGTGCTAGAGAAGAGTGTGGAACATAGTATGGACTGCTAAGGGAACTAACAGGTCTGCCCCAGAGAGAGTGAAACCAGGTTGCTCCTTGGAGGCAAGAATTCCTAAACTCCCTCTCACATACTTTGAACATATTGCCAGGAGGGACCGGTCGTTGGAGAAAGACAGCATGCTTGGAAGAGGAGTGGAGGGTCAACACAGGAAAGAATGACCCTGCATGAGATGGATTGATGCAGTGACTGTGGCAATGTAGGCCAAGTAGTTTTAGAGAAAGATCCCCCCATGAGGAGTTGCAGGGGTCTGGAGAAGTGAGACGAGGAAAAGAAGAAGCCAATACATGATGTGTTCATGAGGATTACCACTGTGGCTCCCTGGAGCTCAATCCTGTTAGGAACCATCTAAAAACCTGTGCACAAGATGCCTCCTTAGGGTTTCACTGAGGGGCAAGAAAGCTGGGGCATTTATTTATCTACCAAACTATGTTCAGCACTGGTTGAGAGCTGTGCTCCCAGAGCATGTATTTCCTGGTACGGAGCCAAATGCCAGCATGTTCTTGCAGGCTGAGGACATCCTCAAGCAGAGACACCGGAAGTCACTGGAATACACAAGAAATGTGTGCCAGGAAGTACAGAGGAAAACCAAGGGGGTATAAATGGGATACTGACAGCCAGCGACTACATGCAAGCATGCACACACAGGGAAGGGAAGGGGAGGGGAGGGAAGGGAAGGGGAGGGGAGGGAAGGGAAGGGAAGGGAAGGGAAGGGAAGGGAAGGGAAGGGAAGGGAAGGGAAGGGAAGGGAAGGGAAGGGAAGGGAAGGGAAGGGAAGGGAAGGGAAAGAGATGCAAGCATGTCAGGGGAGAGATGGTGGCCTGGCATTTTATTTTAGATGTGAATGCATGAATGCACCAAATACCTAGATGATTAAAAATTTAAAAGAAGGAAAGAGAGGGATGATTGTTGTGGTGTGGCATCATGTCAGAACTGACTCATAGCTGACCCTCCAGCAGGTATTCAGAGCGAGTAAATCAGGAGCCTACCCACCCTTCTCCTGCAGAGCAATTGGTGGATTTGAACCATGTGTCATTATAATTGCAGTGCAGCTTCTTCCCACCAGGCCACCAGACATCATGATGATGATGATGACAGTTGATAGATGATGATGATGATGAAGATGGCAATGATGACTGAAAAGGCAGTTATAGTTTAAGAGAAGTAGTTCAGTCTCAAAGTGTATGTGCTTGTGAAAAAGGAAAAAGTGTGATTATGGGAACATAACAATGGACTCAAGCACCTCAGAGCTGGAGAGGATGGTGCAGAAGTGGCCAAAGTCCAAACCCCTTGTTCACAGAGTCATTATGAGTTCTGGTCAACTTGAAGGCACCTAACAACAACATGACAACTTCCCTAGACTCTGCAGAATGATAGAAGTAAAAGGACCAAATATCCCAAATTGGAAGTTAAGTGGAACATGTTTTTCTGATCACTGTACAATTAAACTACAAAGAAAATTGCAGAGTTTAAAACTCCTACATGCCAAAATCTATAGGCTAATACTAAAGAGTTTAAAGAGAAAACATACAATCTTTTTGAAAACATGTTTTCTTGTGTTTCCAGCTGAAGGTGACACAGTGTCACAAACTAAGTGCCCATTTGACAATGTCTATACAAACTGTTCCACGGCATTAGTTACATTTTGTACACTGTGTCAACACTTGTTTAATTGTGTTCTGATTGCTCCATTTCCAGTTCTCTAATTTCCCCTGTCCCCGTAGATTTTCGTCTTTGCTTTAGCGTAATTGTTGACCTTTCAGTCTCACACAGATGGTTTTTTAATGATGCACTGTGCTCAGGGGTAATAACTTCTGTTTGTGTCAGTCTGTTGTTTCACTGGAAAGTGACCTCACACTGTCAGTTTAGACTTCGAGACAAACTCAGGATAAGGTCTGTAGGAGTCAGTCTTTCTAGACTTTAAGAGTTTGAGTTCTTTCTGTGTTCTGTGTTTTTCTCTCATCCTACCAGGGACCATCCATCATGGTCCTAATCAAAATGGGCAGTGAATGGTGGTAACCAGGCACCATCAAGGCCTTCTGGGCTCAGGATAATAAGATTCCTGAAGGCTATTAGGTCTGTATGTTAGCTTCTTCTCTGAGATTTTTTGGATTCAGGGAGGTTTTAAGTACGAGGATTTGGCAGGATGGTGGTGTTTTTTTTTAAGTTTTAAAAAAATTTTGTTTGACAGCAAATAAACCCAACATCCTTAAAAAAAACTGAAATTATAAAAACTAGAGCAGAAATAAATGAAATAGAAAACAGAAAAACAATTGAAACTATCAACAAAACTAGGAGTTGGTTCTTTGAAAAGGTCAACAAAAT
>NW_006399841.1:7039333-7040310 GCF_000299155.1 Elephantulus edwardii | reverse complement strand
ACTGGGATAATTGGGATGGGAGTATCAGAGACAGTGCGATTGGCGCAGGACAGAGTGGAGTTTAGGGCTGTTGTACATAGGGTCGCTATGAGTCGGAGGTGACTTGACGGCACATAACAACAACAACAACAGTACTGTAATTAAAAATCCATTCAATGCTTTATACACAATTTATATTAATTGCAACATATTAATTTAATTATAATGGCTGATCAGTGTTTATATATTGACTTTCCCTTAAGCCCATCTATTTATTAATTTTTATTCCCCTCTTTGGTTCACTCCTTCTCCCTTTTGTCTTATTCTTGATGAGGAGAGACCACCAGTTGTCTCTTAGATGACAGCTCACAGGCTTTTAAGACCCCAGACACAACTCATCTCACTTGTAGATTGTCAACTATGTGAGCTATGTCACTCCAATGGACAGAGTCATCCCATGAGACTAAGGTCCTGAACCTTCAAACCTCATGAACCAATCTCATGAAGTGTTTGGTTACGACTTAGGAACGTGTATAACTGCATTGCCTATGAATACATGGTAAAACTTGTCAAAGCCAGGCCTGTGTAAGGCAGAAACCTATCAGAGAAGGAAAATGAAGATCTTTTTCACCAACAGAGAGCAATAAAAAAGATAAGACTGGACCCAGTCTTGGAAAATCTGTGAGAACACGACAGTCCCATAGAGTTCTGCCTTACGGGTTACATGGTATATGCGTGTACACATGTATACACATACACTCATGTCTGCACATTCATGTACGTATTTCTACCTCTGCAGGTATCCGAGCCTGCCCATCTCCATATATACTCCTATGTACATGATACTATACACTTGGGTTTAGGTTACAGTTGATGCTATAAATAAATAATTTTTAAATTGTACACATCAGCAGAGAACTGCCAGAAGTCCAGGCTGGGTTTAGAAGGGGTCGTGGTACTAGGGATATTGTAGCTGATGTTAGGTGGATCTTAGCTGA
>NW_006399841.1:7011305-7038308 GCF_000299155.1 Elephantulus edwardii | reverse complement strand
CATGCTGGGCAGAGTGGAGGGACAGCGCAGGAGGGGAAGGCCCTCTATGAGGTGGATTGATTCAGTGACTGGGGTAATCGGGATGGGTGTATTGGAGCCAGTGTGATTGGCACAGGACAGAGCAGAGTTTAGGGCTGTTGTACATAGGGTCGCTTTGAGTCGCAAGTGACTCGACAGCACATAACAACCACAACAACATTAGCATAAGTATCCTTTTCTCATACGCTCTTCTTAGTGGCACAATTTCCATTGGTTCAGCTGTGCTCTGTGTACCTCCATTTGGTGCTAATTTCCCCATCACTGAAAATATGAAGTATCTGCAATCTAGAGAGAGATTCTTCTCAAAATTTATACCCTTAGATATTTGTTATGTGCCATTGAGTCACTTGCAACTCATGGTGACCCTATGTACAACTGCCCTGAAACCTGCTCAATCTTGTGCCAACTTTACTGTCTCTGACACACCTACTCTCATTCCCCCAGTCACTGTATCAGTCCATCTCATCGATGGTCTCCCTTTCCTTCTCCATCCCTCCACCCTTCCAAGCATGATGTTCCTCTCCACGGATTGGTTCCTCCTTGCAACATAACCAAAGTATGTCACACAAAGCCTCAGAATCCTTGCCTCCAAGGAGCAGTCTGGCTTCACCCTCTCTAGGACAAACCTGTTTATTCTCCTGGCAGCCCATGGAATATTCAACACTCTTCTCCAGAAGCACAGATCAAAGGAATCAATTCTCTTTTTATCATCCCTAGTCATTGTCCAGCTCTCTGACAAATAGCAAGCAATTACAAAGACTATGGCCTGGAGAAGACACACCTTAGTCTCCATACTGATGTCATTGCTCTTCAGTACTCTGGAGAGGTACCTGACAGCAGACTTCCCAATGCAATTTGTCTCTTGATTTCTGGGCTGCTGGTACCAAGAGTGTTAATTGTGGAGCCAAGCAAACTAAAGCTGTTAACAATCTCAATCTCTTCACCATCTATCATAATCCTGTGAATCAGCCCAGTGCTGAGAATCTTTGTTTTCTTGATATTGAGCTTCAATCCATAATGAAGGTTCAGTCTTTGATCTTCTGCAGCAAGTGCTTCAGGTCCTCCTCAGTTTCAGCAAGCAGGGTCGTGTCATCTGCATAATGCAGGTTGCTGATGCTTCTTCCTCTAATCCTGATGCCACAGTTCCTCATACAGCCCAGCCTCCCTGATGATCTGTTCTGTATATAGATTGAAAAGCTTGGAGACAGAATACATCCCTGGCATACACCCTTCCCAATTTTGAACAATGCAGTGTCTCTTTGCTCTGTTCTGATGACTGCCTCCTGGTCCAAGTACAGGTTTCACATAAGCACAATCAAATATTCTGGGATTCCCATTCTTCTCAGAGCCAGCCAGTTTGTTGTGACCCACACAGTCAAATGCCTTTGCATAATCAATGAAACACAGACATCCCCCTTGCACTCTCCGCTTTCAGCCAGGATCCATCTGACATTAGCTATAATATCCCTAGTACCACAGCCTCTTCTAAAGCTAGCCTGCACATCTGGCAGTTCTCTGTTGATATGCTGTTCCAGACGGTTTTGGATAATTTTCAGCAGAATCTTGCCTACATGTGATATTAATGATACTGTTTGATAATTTCTGGACTCTGTCAGGTCACTTGCTTACATTAAAAATAAAAAGGGATGATGAGAGGGAAAAATCCACATACATTCTCTAGGGATTAAAAAAAGTAAGCCTAACTACAGAAGAAGGAAATAATGAACCTGAAAATCATACAATTATGTTATGTAGACGTGTACACTGGAGAGAGAGACAGATATTTGTTCTTTGGGAGGAAGAAAAGACGTCATACAATAAAAAACTAAGCTAAGGAAGAAATGGCCAAAGCATAATGATGGCAAAATGAAAACAGGAAAGAAGTCTGTTCTAGAGACAGTATTAAAAGAATCATAAAAGACTATTTGATCAATTCTATTCAAGTAGCTTGAATACGTTAATGAAATGATGATTGTCCAATAAAATTTAAATTCCCAAAACTGAAGTCAAAGAGACATAGAATTTAAACAGACCAATTACTCTGGGGGTAGGTGTAGGGGAAGCTAGAGAACTCATCAAATAAGCGCTCTTCACAAAAACACTGATTCCAGACGGCTTCACAGGGAAAATCTACTAACACTTTAAGGAATAGCAAAGTCAATGCTATGTAAATTGTTGCAGAATATAGAAGGGAAGTAGGTTTCCAAGTTTGTTTTCAACACTGCTACCCACGCCCAACAAAGATAAACCACACAGAATGGAAATACACACTAACCTCTTTTATGAATGTCAACAAAGGCAAAATTTAACTTCAAGTAATAGCAAATATATCGGCTGAGTCACTTGTCCGTGTCAGGGCAGGTTGGGGGGGTGGGGGAGTGTATAGGAAAAGCAGGTGGTGAAGAAGAAAAGAGGGTTCAATATGATAAGTGTATAATTGCACCAATAAGTCAAATGAGAAATCATATATCTGTCTACAGATATTCTGGAAAATAATCAGGTAAGAGTCTGTATCCAGCCTTAAACTATTAAGAGCGATCATCTATTTCAGTTTGTCTGGGACCTTTTGGAAGGAAGAATGTTCAATGCCAAAATGAGAAAGTCTGAGGCAAAAAGAAATGGCCTGATTATACAAATTTCATTAGAAATAGGTAAATCTTAAAAAAAAATAAAATATATAGGTAAAGCTTTTTTTTGTCCATATAGAGTCAAAGGCAAGGAACATAGTTTCTGAGAAGACAACTGAAAACTTGTATTACAATGTACGAAACATGAAACTTGACCTCTCATTCTTCTTGCATGAATAGATACCCATCTCAATCCAGCATGCAGCACCACAAAAATTATGAATGAAGGTTAGATCAGAAAAGGCCAACTTCTGACAACACATTCTGTACCATTGTTCTGGAAGTTTCTGCCAGTGCAATTGTTTGTTGTTGCTGTTATGTGCTGTTGAAGCACTTGTGACTCACAGTGACCCTATGTACAACAGCCCTAAACCCTGCTCTATCCTGTGCCAATCACACTGCCTCTGACACACCCATCTCAATTATGCAGTCACTCAATCAATCCATCTTATAGAGGGTCTTCCCTTCTTGCACCATCCCTCCACCCTCCCAAGCATGATGTCCCTCTCCAAGGACCGGTCTTTCCTTGCAACATTTCCAAAGTACGTCAGACAAAGCCCCAGAATCCTTGCCTCCAAGGAGCAGCCTGGTTTAACCCTCTCCAGGATGAATCTTTGTTTTCTTGGCAGTCCATGCAAGTGTTTAAGAAGAATAAAATTAAAGTGAGTTAGGAAAGAAAAAGCAATCACTCTTATAGATAGATGATAAGGCTGTTTATGGTTTATCTGGGATGCTCAAGAAAATCAAGGAAATAAAGACTCCCAAAAATGCAAAGAAGATAAAGTGGTTGGTTACCTAATAATAGTACAAAGATAGACAGAATTCCTATACAAAACACTGCTAGTATTAGAAAATATTTCTAGGAGGGAATACACCATTTACAATAGCAACAAAAATGCAAACCATCTAGACATATACTTAACAAGAACTACAAAAGACGTATGCAGAAAATGTAAACTGAGATAAGTATGAAAAAGAAAGGTTGGAGAAATAAATATATTTCTTCTCATATGGGAAGACTGTCTATTCTTTCAAAAGTTATCTCTGAATGCGATGTGATAAGAATGAAAATGCCAACAGGACTAGGCAAACTGAATTTTGAGACCTATCATGAGAGGGCTTTAGATTGTACAGCCCGGGGCCTGGGTGGACTTTCAAAAACATAATTGTTTTTCCTCCCTCCCAGAAGCCCCCAGCACACCACCTGTTTCTTTCTGTCCCCCACCCCCTTTTTTCTTCTCTTCCTCTCTCCACACCGCCCACTCCTGCTAATTTCCCTTAACATCTCAGGCTACCCCTCTCCAGTCTCACCCTTTTCCATTTAAAGCAGTTTGACCTGCTTTCAAATTCCATTTCTCTCCTATCCAGCTTTTCTCTGATCACAACACAGGCATGCAGCCAATGAGCTCCACAGGCTGTTTCTACTTTAGAAGAAACCAGCAGAAAAAGAAGGGGAGAGGAAGTAGAGTATTGTAATTGCCACCATCCTACAGCAAACAAGTGCATGATGCTGTAACAATTGAGTAGAGTAAGTATTAACCAACTCTGCTGATAGCAAGCTGTAGACAAATAACAGGGAGCTCTGGTGAGTTAGTGCTCAGGAGTTGTGCGGCCAATCCAAAGACACTGGATTCAAATCCACCAGCTGCTCCACAGGAGAAAGATGAGCAGTCTCCTCGGGTGTGATTTACGGCCTCTGAAAATTTGCTAGAGGGCCCCAAACAACACATAAATTCAGCACTGTTTTATTGTACACCAAGTCAGAACCAATCCATAGCTGACCCTTCAGTGGGTTTTCAGAGGCAGTTAATCGCACCAGAGGAGGTCGTCCAGCCTTCTCCGGCAGAGCAGCTGGTGGACTCGAACTGCCTGCCTTCAGGTTTGCAGCACTGCTTCTTGCCACCAGGATCACCAGAGCCATACTTCACACAAGGTGTCATGGGTCGAATTGTGTCCTCCCCAAAATACGTCCTTCTTTGGTCATGATTCTCAGTGTTTTGAATGTAATGATATAACATGGCAAAGTGCAATGCTCCCCTATGGTGTGATAAGCCCGCCAATTATAAAAATATTAAGTGCTGTTGTTGTTGTTGTTGTTGTTGTTGTTAGGTACTATCAAGTCAAACAATTCATAGCAACCCTTTTATCAACAGATCTGAACTCCGTCCTAATCTGTGCCATCCTCACAATCCGTAACACACCGGAGCCTTTGCTGCAGTGACTATGTCAGTCCATCTGCTTGAGTGTCTTCCTCCCTTTTGCTGACCCTTCACATGATGTTCCTCTCCCAGGAATATCCTCCTAGCAACATGCCCGAAGTGCGTGAGATGAAGCTTAATCATCTTTGCCTCCAAAGAGCATTCCGGCTGCACGTTCTCCAAGAGTATCTATCAGGTTTTTGGCAGTCCGTGGGATGTTCAGTACTCTTCTCCAGTTCCACAGGTCAAAGGTAGTAAGAGCAGAAGACTCTCAATGTAGTTTCAGCCCTAACCTAATGGAAGAGGGGTGGTGTGACTCTGAGGTGTGACTTTTGACATCTTTCCTCTTAAAAGATAAAAAGGTAAGAGGAGAGAGGGAGAAAGGGAGAGAGGGAGGGAGGGAGAGAGAGAGAGAAGCAGAAGAAAGAGCCAACCCTGAGCACCACCAAGAAAAAAATCCAGAAGCAGAATGAATCCTTGGGACTCTTCCTGCATTTCTTCCAAGTACAATGCATGTTCTTAACACCACAGCTCAATGGCGTCAATCCTTTCATTTTCCTTACGAATTGCCTAGCTTTCATGTGCCTATGAAGATGATTCCAGGACTTAGGTCAAGGGCTCCTTGGTGTGTAGCGTGATGCTTTGCTCTCTAGAACTTTAAAGCAGTCCTTGGCAGTAGATTGGCCCAATGATTCCTGGACTGACGTTTCCACAGGTGCTAATTGTGGAAATGAGCAAAATTCAAACTTTGACAGCTTTGGTCTCTCCTCCACTTAGCTTCATCCTGCTCACTGGTTCAGGGGTGAGGACTTTTGTTTTCTTCTTGTTGAGGTGCAATCCATACTGAAGGCCGTAGTCTTTGACCTTCTTGAAAAGGACTTGAAGCAATTAGTGCTTCAAGCAGCAAGCAAGGTTATATCCTCTGCATACCTCTGGTATTGAGTCTCCCTCCAGGAATCCTGATGCCAGATCCTCTTCCATATTATATAGTCCAGCTTCTCAGATAATCTACCAAGTATTCAGATTGAAGAAAATCCTACTGGTCAGTTCTACTTTGTCCTATACATGGTCACTGTGAGTCAGAATTGAGTCTCACACAAAAACATCCATATACTCAGCCTTACAGACCTCCATGGGGGAAGAGGGAAAGGGAAGATTAGAAAGGAATACAGAATCTTTAGAAAATTTTTTTTATTAATTTTAATGAAAAGTTTAGAGATACTTTGGATTTCCATTCATTCATTATTGCACTTTTCTCCCTGCCCAACCTCCCCCACCCCAGTTTGCTCTTCTCTTTGACAAGTAAAAGAAAAATTCTTTCATTATTATATAGTCCCTCCCCCCAAGTCCATTCCACTATGCAGCCTTCATTCTGGACTCATGTCATAACAATAATACCTAATCATATATATCTTTTAAGCAGTTCTTTCCCTTATCTGTTTCAATGCAGTATGCATTACTCATCCCATCTTTCTCAGTCTCCCCCCAATCTCAATGTCAGTCCTGTTTTACAACAGTAGTACTACGCAGTATTTGTCCTTTTGTGACTGAGATATTTCACTCAGCATAATGTCCTCCAGGGTCACCCATTTGGAATAATATTTCATGAGTTCCTTGTTTTCCAGAATCTTTTAAAAGAAGTTGGTGCGACATGCCAAGGGCTTTTCTCTGTGCGTTTGCGCACTGTGGTGGCTGAGCGCCAAGCACCTGCCAAGGTCTAATCAAGTCTGTTCACCTAAAGATGCAAAAATGAAAACGGTGGCCTGAGATTTGCATGCTCTAGAATGTCCTTTGTCCTCCAGCTGTGCTATTACTCTAGTCTTCTTTACTTTTCAGAACTGATTTTTTTCCCTCCTCATTTTCTTTTATTATTTCTTTTGCAATGGCAAAAAAACCTAAAACAATTGGCCATCTTTCCGATCTATACCATCTGTGCGTTAGTTCATTCCAGTGAGCATGAACACCCCAACACTCAGCTTTCATAATCTACTGTTTCAGCTTGTCACCAAATCAGGCAGGATTTACCCGGTTTTGCAGCAGAAACCATGCCGGAATCCCTGCAGCTCCCAACAACAAGGTTTCTTTCTCATTCAGTTTAGTCCACAGGGGCTAACCCAAACCTTGTTCAACAGAAACACTGAAGATTCTGAACTAACTCTCACTGCTACGATACAGAGACAAGGGAGGAGTCCGTGGTGGTGGTGCGACTGGTGAACACTCAACAATGAGCCAAACAGCTGGTGGTTCAAGCCCACCAAGAGGCACCTCAAAGGCAGGCCTGGCAAGCTGACCCTGAGACCCCAGCCCTGACAATCCCATGAAGTAGTTCTCTGTACACATGGAGCCATCAGCAGTGGGAATTCAACATGAGCACAATCAAGTAATAGCAGGAAATAAAAAAAAAACCAAATTGCATTAGGAAAACCTGCTGTCAGGGACCTCTCTAGAGCACTGGGGTGCAATGATGTCAGTCTAAGGTGCGCCTCATCCACGGCACGGTCTTCTACGCATCAGAAAGCTGTATAATGACTAAGAATGAGAGAAGAATCCATGCCTTTGAGCTGTGGTGCTGGAGAAGAGTACTGAGCATACCCTGGAAGGTGAAGAGAACAAATAAATCTGTCCTGGAGAGGGTGAAAATCAAGTTTCTCCTTGGAGGCAAAGGGTTTGTTTTCTGTGTGATGTGGTGGGTTTTTTTTTCCACATTTTTATCACCACAGGACTCTGTAGTGTTGGGGGGGGGGCGTTTAGTGTTATTAATTTTTTAATTAATTTTAATGAAAGATTACAGAGACTTAGGGTTTCCAGTTATTCATTGTTGCACTTTTTGATCTACCCACCCCCACTCCCCAATTCACTCTTCTTGAGGCAAAGGTTTTTGAAACTCTGTCTCACACACTGGATTGACACAGTAATAGGGGTAATGGGGGTAGGTGTGTTGGAGACAGTGAGACTGGCTCAGGACAGGGCAGGCTTCAGAGCTGTTGTACAAAGGGTTGCTAAGAGTCACAGACGATTTGACGGCACCTAACAACAACAACCTCAACCAACAGCAACAGAGGCAAGGAGTATAAACACGATCTTGGAAATTCTGCCCAGAAGTGTCACACTTCACTTTGTTAGCCAAAGCAAATCGCCTGAACAAGACTGATTACAATAAAATAGGGCAGTATGTCCCTACCACACTGAGGGGCGTGGAACAGTTTTTAATAACAATACAATCTCTACCAATACAGTTTGTTACTGAAGTCATGGTCAGATGAAAAGTCAGACTAAGCTGTGCATAGAAAGTGGCTAACTAAAAAAAAAAAAAAAAAGAAAGTGGCTAACTGTCCTCCCAAGAGTGAGTGTAGTATTTCCTGACCACATCTGGTCTGGCCGAAGTGAGCGGAGAGTCGTCTGCTACCTGGAAACGTTGGACCTACTTGAGAGGAGGTGAGAGGGAACACAGTTGTGACAAGGGTTCAGTATTCCAGAACAAAGGGTTTATTTTATTGTGAAAATGCATAGATGGGGAGAGAAAGCCGCACATGAACACACCAAGTCCCCGTATTTTCCAAACATCTTGGCACAAATGAGTAAACCAAGGCTAAGTGTCCCGAAATACCTTATCTGCACATAGACATGAATCAATACTGAAGTTTACTCAAGTCAGACAAAATGGTTAAAAGTGGCTGCTAAGGCCCAAGAAGTTTTGCTTTTTATCCTAAAACTCGAGTCTATTGTTATGTGTCCATTTTCGTTTTTTAATTTTTTATTGATATTTTAATGAAAGATTATAGAGAACTTGGATTTCCATTCATTCATTGTTGCACATTTTCCTCCCTGCCCACACCTCCCCCCAGTTCACTTTTCTCTTTGAAAAACACACACACACACCCCCCAAAACCACCACCAAACAAAACTTCTTTCATTGTTATACCATCCCCACCCCAATCCACTTTATATGCAGCTCTTATCTGGACTTTTGTCATGTAAATAATACCTAATAATAAATCCCTTTTAAGCAGTTCTCTCCCTCATCTGTTTCAATGATGTATCCCATCTTTTCTTAGCTTCCCCCCAAACCCAATGTCAGTCCTGTTTTATAACAGTAGCAGTGTGCAGTATTTGTCCTTTTGTGACTGAGATATGTCCCTCAGCATAGTGTTCTCCAGGGTAAACTATTTTGTATAATATTTCATGAGTTCCTTGTTTTTCAATGCTACATAGTATTCCACTGTGTGAATATACCACAGCTTCTCTATCCATTTGTTTGTTAATGGGCACTTAGGTTTTTTTCCAACTCTTGGCTATTGTGAACAAAGCAGCAAAAACATGGGTGTGCATATATCTGCTTGGGCGGCAGTTCTGGTTTCTTTAGGGTCTATTCCGAGTAGTGGAATTGCGGGGTCAAATGATATCTCTATTTCTAACTTTTTGAGAAAGTGCCATACTGCCTTCCATAGTCGTTGCACCATTTTACACTTCCACCAACAGTGAATAAGGGTTCCAGTTTCTCCACAGACTCACCAGCATTTGTTGTTTGCTGCTCTGTTGAATTGTGCTATTATTACTGGGGTGAGATTATATCTCATAGTTGGTTTGAGTGTGTGTCCTTTTTCATTTTCAAGATTCGGTTCAAAATTATCCTCAGAGGTACCATGTTCAACCAACCTTCCACTATGAAATGTTACCAGTTTAGCCTATTGAGCTCTGTTTCTTAGGTCTATTTTCTTTTTATCTACAAACTGTGTTCTCAGTTTCTCATATTTCATATTACAAACATGCCTGTAAAATTTTCTTTTTGGTTCAGCGAGTTCACTGAGTTAAATGTACGTGTATGCAGAGAGGTAGAGAGAACAGTTAATGTAAGCGAAACATTAATATCCTTTCATCAGCAAATACAAGCCCTCATTCAAACGGAATTAATCACTGAGTACATTCATTACTAAAATATTAGCAGGAAGAGTGAGCGGAGGTCCAGCAAACTTCGAGCTTAATTGAAGCCGAGCTTCAGCAACATTGCTGAGGAAGACTGAGGTCCTGTCTGTCTGTCCACTCTGCCCTTCTCCACTTTGGCTAGTCTTGGGCTTGTGGGAAGATCAAGCTACTCTCCTTTTTGGGCTTTAGGGATTAAGGGAAGTTTTCCTGGAAACCTTTCACTTCTATCCCTCCTTCATTGACCGTTATTTGTCTATTCCTAAAACAGTGATAGACAAGAAGAAGGAATAATTCATTAAATAGTTGTCAGGGAGTTTATTACAATGTCTGCCCCAATGTGCAACTCGTAGTAAGACTCTACTTCAAGTAACTTTTCTGCGCTGCATCTCGGTTTCTTCACCTTTAAAACAAATGGCTGAAAGGGGTGGTTTCTAGGTTGCTGCTTTGAGCATTTGGTGATCGGTGGGTCTTGAAGAGAAACAGTGTGAGATGCAAATAGTACAATCTGTCTGAACTTCAACTTTCTCATCTGCAAAATGGGAGGTAAGACGTCTACCACGTAGAGTTGTTCAGAAGATAGAGTGAGGTAATGAAACAAAGAGGCCAAAAGAACAAACAAGATGTTCTTGAAAGAAGTGCAACCAGGGTGCTCCTTACAGCCAAGAGTGGTGAAACTCTGTCTCACATTCTTTGGACATACTGTCAAGAGGGACTGATCCTTGGAAAAAAGACATGTGGGGCAAGGTGGCAGGTCAGAGAAAGAGAGAAGAATTGACAAAACGGCTTTAACAACAGGCTCTAGTATATAGAGATTGTGAGGATGGCACAGGACAGGTCAGACCTGTTGTTCAGAGGGTCACAATGAGTTTTAGTCACCTTGATGTCACCTAACAACAGCAGCACCATGCCTATCACAGTGTAGATACTCAGCACATGACATAACAGAAATTCAGGATTTTTTTCCACTTTGCAGCTAAAATGCTCATAGTTTTAACAAAGAATATACACTAATAGAGAAGGGATTAAGAGTTGCTTTTTAAAAACAACAACAAAAACTAATTCTCTTTCTCTTGGGAGACTTTTAGTTTTGTGTTGTGTTTGGTAGCCCTTTGAGTTTAATTCTTTTAAAGTCATCTTGTGAACTGAAAATAGCTTTTTTTTTACTTTAAAGACATATTTCCAGAGGGAAATTACATTAGGATTGCTACGCCCTTGTCACCATTAACTGTTATTTGCATCCAAAGGGGGGAAACATGCCATTTAAATTCCAGATGCTAAGTGTGTAATTTATCTTTCTACGGACACAGGCGTGTGTCCTTACTGTTCAATTCTACTCTGCCAGCATTTCACAAATCACTGGTGCAGAAAATTATTAACATTTAAACAAATGATTTTCTACTTGGTCTTGATGTCCATCTTGGGGCTAGCAAGCAATGACCAAAGGGTTCCTTCCAATACACAAAATAATCCCACTGAGCTCCCTAGGAAGCAAGTCGACATCCCCTAAACACAGTGAGCAGGGAAGCCTTGCTTCTCTTAAGAGTATTAACTGCCCAGATTTATTAACTCCCTCAGGGATGCACCTCCATTTTAGTAAGAATTATTTAAAATCTCGGCAGCGTCAACTCCTGGAGAGAAATTGCCAGTAGAGGCAGATGTCAAATTCTTTCTAATTTACAAGCAACAAAATAAATGAATCTTTTTTACCTCCTGAAAGATACTTGATTCATTTTATCTTTAAAACTTTGCTACAGTGTTTTCAGAAATCAGGAAACAGGGTATGTTCTTCCAGAAGACTCTGTCATTGTTTTACTTCAACCTTTTGTGGTGTTAAATAGCAAGTCAATGGGACAGATCCTAAATATAAGTCACTGTTGTTGTACGCTGTCAAGTCAGAAACAGCTTATCACTGACCCTTTAGTGGGTTTTAAGAGACAATAAACTGCATGGAAGGAGAGTGCCCATCTTTCTCCAGAAGAGCAGCTGGTGGGTATGAGCTGTGTGCTTTGGGGATTACAATGCAGCTTCTTACCCTTTGACCAACAGAGCTCCCTACACGTGAGTAGGATTGGAGAAAAGATAAATTGTAATGATGTCACAATCCAACTCATTGCTGTCAAGTTGGAACCGAGTCATAGCTGACCCTCCAGCAGGTTTCTGGGACTGTAAATCAATGGGAAGAAATTGTCCATATGTCTCTCCAGGAACAGCTGGTGGATTTGAACTGTCTGCCTTTGGAGTGTCAGCAAAATTCCTTACCCACTAGGCCACAAGAGCTCCCTGAGATTATAAAGAGAATCGTCAGAGTCCCTGCCAGGCCGTTCGTCTGCCTTGAGAACTGAAATCAACTTTCTCATCCTAGTGTTAAACAGCTCCAGGACTGGACTGTCCTTTTTCCTTATCAATTTTAGATACAAATATATATATACACAAACACACTTCTTTTTATTCTCAGTACGAAACCATTCTGTTGTTATTTGCCTTTGAGTAAGAACGGACTCACAGCTGACTGCCCAGCAAGTTGTTAGAGGCTGTAAATCACACAGGAAGAGCCTGCTCATCTTTCTTCTACTGAACTGTTGCTGGACTCGAACAGCCTGCCTTTGGGTTGGCAGCACATAGCTTCTCACCACTAGGCCCCCGGAGCTCCTTAACCCATTCAAAGGACCCGACAAAATTAATCTCATTAGTTGATCCAGGAAATTCTTACTCCTAGGTTGTAAGACCAAAACAAGACAACTTATAGGACTAAAGACTTGTTCATATATGTTATCGTTGTTGTTGTTGTTGTTGTGTGCCATCAAGTCAGAACCAGCCCAGAGCTGAGCCTCCAGTGGGTTTTCAGAGGTTGTAAATCACATGGGAGGAGACTGCCTGTGAATTTTAACTACATGCCTTTGAGATTACAATTCAGCTTCTCCCCTTTAGGCCACCAGAGCTTCTTATTTCTATATAAACAAGGAGCTGGATGATAGATAGATAGATAGATAGATAGATAGATAGATAGATAGATAGACAGACAGACAGACAGACAGGTATAATGGAGATAGGTATGATAGCTATTAGACATAAGTATACATATCAAAATCTACATATCTAAATTATGTCATAAATTTTTATACGCCTAACCAGTTCTCTATCTTGCAAGACTCACCTTAAAATGACCCGACCCAGGTCTCCAAGTCTCTTGAGCGTCTCCCTTCCTGAGATGCTGTGAAGATTTCATCAAGAAGTCCAGCCGTCTCACTGCCCAGGTGCCATCCCTCACCACTCACTATGCAGTGAGTCTAATAAACTTTGCTCCGCATAATCAAGCTGCTTCAGTGGTCTTTTGGGGACCCTGGGAACTAGCAATCCTTTCCAGTAGAAATGTCACTCTGAGGACTCTACAGAGCTGGCTTAGACATTTCAATCCAACTGCCCTATAAATCCCCCAGGTCCCGATCAATCACTATCAATAGTCAAGTGCCCACCGTGAATTGTGCTCGCCCAAGGCAGAGCCTCTCTGGTGATCTGAATCCACCAGCTTCTCCGTGGGGGAAAAAGCTGGGCAATCTCTCCCATATGATTTACCACCTCTGAAAACCCGCTGGAGGGTCAGCTAGGAGTCAGTCCTGACTGGACAGAAAGGAGAGTTTTATTTGGTTTTTCATTTCCTACAAGCAGGTCATCACATCGGGGATTTTGTCAAATATCAAATACAGAATACATCCTTCTGACCTGCAGAACAGCCTTGGAGACAAAGCTGACTGAGGAAGCAGCTGGTACGAACAGCAGTGCCAGGAGAGCCGCGAGGGGACACCTTCCTGAGACCTGAGGGACAGACGAGCTGCTGACTCCATCCCGTGACACTTTCTTCTCCCCTCACAGCCTCCCAGAATGCTCCTTTCTCAGCTCCACTCCAGCCCTTCCACGTAACCCAAAGCATTACTGTTCGTAATTTGTGAATATGGTCTGCAGTGAGTTTGCTTCCCATTCGAATTACAGAAGACAATAAAAGATTTTTGAAAGAAAATCCAATTAAGTATCCAAAGGATTATAGAGCCAGACAAGACCCAAATCACTTTTCCTTTGTCCCTGCCCTCGGTCCTTCCTCGCTGCCATTTAGATGCCGTCCAATCACATGCAACAGCTATTTATTCATTCGGATGCTTATTTCCTCAAATGCCTCAGCAGCATCAAAGAATTTCCACGTGGCACGCAGAAATCTCTCTGGATGTAGCTTCTGTATTTAATCTGAAAAGGCAACCAGCAATAAAACATCTCCACAAGTCCATGGGCACGAAATAAAAAATGTCAAACACAGATCCAGAGACACATCCACATGCAGATCCTCTAAGCCTGTATCCTGAGGACAAAGCAATTCAAGGAAACCCGTCACAACATTGAGGTGCAAGAAATGCCCCCATACAGTGTGGCTTACGGGGAGCCACCCACCCTCAACAAAAGTCCTAGGCAGCTTTGTCTCTTTGCTTCAACCTCGTGCGTTGGGAAACCAGCATAATATTTGAAAAAGCACGCAGGCCAACTCCTCTGCCCTTAGACTTTGTCAACAGCTCCTCCAGTTCAAATCCCCGGCTCAGCTCTTACCCACAATGTAAATCTGGGCAAGTTACCCCTCTCCAGGCTCTGTCAGAGGCTCGTCTAGAATAATGAGGGTACTCGGACTACTTCACAGGCCGTGGAAAGTATTAAACTAGGGAATTCACGTACAATGTTGGTGCTGGTTGAACTGGTGCTGTTACACTAACGTCATAAACGATCACGAAACCCACAGGGTCAACGGATGAGAAGTTTATTCTCGCTCGTGTTATGCATCCAACTCAGATCATTAGCCTCTCACACATGCTCATCTGATGAGAAACAGAATGTGAAAAAAGTCAAAATGACTTTTTATAGTTTTTCCTCAGAAGGGACTCATATCCATTTCGGTAACATTTCACTTGTCAAAGCAAATCCTACCCGAACAGATTGGCAAGTACAGCCCTACCATGGCTGTGGAAGCCGTATGTCACAGTGGTATTGCGCAGTTATAACAGAGAATCTACAAGTGGAAGGTTTTCACAAACAGACATATATTCTCTTGCAGTTTAGCAGGCCAAGTTCAGGGTGCCAGCTGAGGCACCTTCCCTTTGGGGAAGGCTGGTTCTGCAGGAAAGCCCTGGGTTCCGTCAGCGTCGGTCCATAGGCCCGGCCTTGCCTGGAGACTCCCACGTGTCTTGGTCTTCCTGGTGTCAGGAAGCTTCCACACAGGCACCTGAACCCCAATAACACGCTCCACTCCTAATGACACAAAGGTTTTCCCTTCTCAGCTTGTTTTCTCTCTAAGTGGGGCAAACAGCACGACCAGCCTAGGAAAACTTCCTCGATATCCTGAAAGCTACCAGGACTGTAACAGGGCCAAGGAGCACTGTATTCCACCTTATCGTCTTGCAACTACTTGATTTGCAGATGATAGAGGTGCATGACCTCTCAAGTTCACTGCCTCATTGAGAACTGCTGAGTTCTCACTCCGTGGAGGGGAACCTACTCCTCGCCGATGCGCCAGGGGCTTTCTGGAGGCGGTAAGTCACACGGTGGGGATGCTGTTCCTCTGTCTTCTGTCGGTGAGTTCAAGTGCAGGAGAAGTACGTCCTTTGGCTCAGCGGTGCACTATGGACTGCACCATATCCATCCATGCGTATGTCTGAGGGGGACAAAAGTCTATCCATGACACACACCCAAAAAACCCCAAAACTGCATTTTTATCAGTCTTTGTATTTATTACATGGTTCAGACCCACCAGCTGCTCCACCAGAGAAGGATGGGCCATCTGCTTCCTCCAGTGTGATTTACAGCCTCTGAAACCGCACTGGAGGGGCTAGCTATGGGTCAGTTCCCACTCAATGGCACACAAACAACAACCACCAACTTTCAGTTCCTGCCTAGGATTTCTTACCTAACTCCATTTGCCTTCGACACAACACCAAGGCCTGCTGTATTTGTGTGTGTGTGTGTGTGTGTGTGTGTGTGTGTGTGTGTGTGACCTCACCTATCACATGTACTTCTCTTCATGCTACTATTTTACTCGGTCAGTCAGTTATCCACTGAAAACTTGCCTGCACTAGACAGGATGAAGAAGTGTCCAAGTCTAGAATTCGTTTCCCATCATAAACAATTCAAAAACTGGGAAAACCATTGTCAACTACAACTCATAGGGACCCAATGTACAACAGATCTGATTCCTGTCCTCGGCCACCCCGGCCTGGCAGTCTCTGATAGGCTTGATCTCATTATTACAGTCACCTTGCCAATTCACCTCATTGAGAGTTGTCTTCTCTCTCTCTGACCCTCCAGCTTCCCCAGCATGAAGTCTTTTTCCAAGGACTGGCCTCGCCTGACTCCATGTCCAAAATATATGAGCCGAAGTTTCACAATAAAACACAATTTCCACGTATTACACAAAGGGGAGCTTGGGGCTCTGACCCTGGGGAGAGGAGAGACACATGAAGAATGATCTGTGAGCAGCCCGCCTCTCAGGCTGGGACATTTTACAAACAGCAGTGCAGAGGAAGAGAAATGAAGTCTTGCTTAGCTGAGGTGACAGATATCAAACTGTTGAGAAATGGAGAATGCTGAAACAGGAAATCAAACAAAAGAATTCCAAAAATCTATACAGCACTCCCTTGACTCTTTACCTGTGCACAAAGCCCTGCATTATTGTTGTTGTGTACCATCGGGTCAGAATCCACCCATAGCTGTCCCTTTAGGGGTTGCCAGACAATCAATTGCCTAGAAGGAGATTACTTGTATGACTTTCATCTTTTCTCCAGGTTCATAGGGTTTCTGGAGGCAAGCTATTTCAGAAGTGGATGCCACTCCTGCTTCCAAGCTTGTTTTAATCAGGGAGTTCCAGCAAACACTGTCCACCATGGGTGACCATTATCGCATTTGACACATCAGTGTCACAGGGCTCAGCTTCACAGCGACCAGAGTAACCTCTGTACAGCAAGTGGACAGACCAGAGCTATTGGACCTAGAAAAATGTTTGACCAAAAACAATTAAAAACTGGCCTGAGGGCCACAGATTAAAATCACTAAAGCATTTGAGTGCGCTGGAATTATAAAATACTGAAATGTTTGGCCACGCCTGCAGGCTGAAGGCGAGTGTGTTGTGAATCTTGGTTCGAGCTGGACCTTAGGATGGGCTCTCTTGTCTTGAGGAGGGACACGTATGGAACCCTTGGGGCTCTTAGGGCTTTCTTTTTTGCAGAGGGGACTTGCCAGATGAATTCTGAGTAGGTATAGAGAAAGGATATTTTCCTGATGTATACATTCCTGACTTTAAACTATGACAATTCCCCTTATTCTGAACAAATGAACGATTCTTGATCTATGCACAGGTTTTGAATGAGCACACTCGGTGTTCTGGAATTCCCATTTTTCTCAATGTTATCTACAATTTGTTATGATCTGCACAGTCAAATGCCTTTGCAAAGTTAGTCTGGGATAGCTCTGTCTAGGCTTTTGCCTTCACTAGAGAAAGAATTCAATAAGGAGATTTTGGTCGAATTTTAAAAAGCAAAGTTGCTTTTGCTGGGAGGTTGCATGTTCATTGTCTAGTTCTCTGATACACTGCAGGTGATTAAGAAGACCACAGCCTGAAGCAGGTGCACCTTCATCATTTTGGAGAGGTCTCTCACAGTGGACTTGTCCAATGCAGTATGCCTCCTGATTTCCTGACCGTTAGTAAAAAAGGGTATTTGTTGATTGTTGGTCAAGGCAAATAAAATCATTGACAATGTCAATCCTTTCTCCATCTATCATAATGTTGACTGTTGGTCCTGGGGTGAGGACCTTTGAGACCTCCAATATCTATAGATTTTTGTAAAAACCTAAACATTCAGGGAGCTCCGATGGCCTAGTGATAAGTAGCTGCACTGCAATCCCAAAGGTGTTCGCCTCAAATCCACTAGATGCCCCTCTGGAGAAGGAGTGGCAATCTCCTCCTATGCCAGTCAGATCCGACTCGATGGTACACAACAAGAAAAAAGGGGAAGGAGAAACCTATTCATTTGTTCTGGGAACTTCACTCCTAACCCAGTTCTTCCTGATATTGTCTTAAACTCTGCTATCCGTTAATATTAAGGTGTCTCAGAATAGGGTAAGGTTGAGAGCTTTTTGTTCATGGGCTCACAGTGAGGCATAGTTGATTAAATAACACATAACAACAACAATACATCATTCTGGTTCATGAAAATTTAGTTATGTTCCTACCTCATCTTGTCAACCATGACTGAACCCACTCCATCTGGTTCAAAGCTGATTTTTACTTTCTGATCTCAAATGCCAATGGATAACCTAGAGCAATTTAGTCTGAAGACATACAGCTACCAAATACAGTTCCTTATATTGCAAAAACCCAAACTCATTGCCTTCAACTCAATTTGTATTCATAGAACCCTCCTTCCACTGAAACTCTGAGACTGTAACTGTTTTTTGTTTTGGTTTTGGTTTTGGGTGTTTTGTTTTGTTTTGTTTTAGTGTGTGCCGTCAAATTGAATCCAACTGGCACAGGAGGAGATTGCCCCTCCTTCTCCAGCAGAGATGGTGAATTTGAACCATGAGCCTTTGGGATTGCAGCGCAGCTTCTTGCCACTAGACCACCAGAGCTCTCCTGGGACTGTAACTCTTGATGGGAGGAGTCTGTCCATCTTTCTCCAAGGTGCTGCCGGTGCACTTACATCACCCGTGAGGCCTGTCCTTCAGCTCAGCAGCACAGGACAATGCCGCCAGAGTTCCTTTTATTGCTACATACATTTCTAGCATTGAAAAAAGTCAATAGTATTTGCAATACAGCAAAGGTTTTGTACTGCTGTTTACAATAGCAAAAGGTTTCAATATTGCTACTTGCATTATTTGAACCTTTTGATATTGCAAATAATGTGGCATTTTTACATTAACTTGAATAATATTAATGCCAAAATTTTGTGACTAGATTTAAAAATAGCATTATTAAATTTATTCATCCTACATGTCCATTAATAATTAAATCTAAAGTGACAGTAATGCTCATTTTTAATTATTGTCGCAAAATATTTCTGTCAAAGAAAAACAATGTAAAATATATTCCTCTTGAAAAAATGCTGTTTCTTTTAAAATATACTAGAACTCATTTCAGCACTGAGTCACTTTAAAAATATTATTTGTGATTAAAAGAAAAACACTCTTAAGAAACTGCATAAATATTAACTGAGAGAACAAAAAAATTTCAGTAGGAAATTCGCAACGTTGCAAAATACACTGAAAATAAAGTTAAGTTTTACGTAGGTGACATTTGTTTGTTAACACACAATTCCCACACATTGTCATTGCCTTCGTTCAGAAGTGACTCAGACCTCTCCTTCTATTGGGTTTTCAGGGCTTGTAAATTGCATGAAAGGCAAATATCTTGGTGAAATACTAGACACACGAAGTGTATGATCACAGCTATTACATTAGTACATAAAGGGAAAGTTAAATAAGGTACACAGTTTTTAATATTTAGTATTCACAAACATTGTATGATACAGATGTCATTCGTACACAATTTTGCAATTCAGTAACAAAATATTTTTATAATAAAATAATTGCCTTCTAGTGTTTTGCTTTTCGGTTTGCAGTGGTGTTTTGTTTTTCTCAACTGAGACATTCCTATTATCTCACCCTATGACTTTCAAACCTGAGAGGCCTTCCCACATAGAGCCGAGAAGTTAGTGGGACCCAAAGCTACCAGAGCCATTTCATATAAATGGGAGTGTTGTGAATCATTTTCTTCCCAAAATTCTAGAATACTTTTTTTGTTAATTTTTCTTATAACATTAAAATTATTAATACAGAGTCAATATTAACAATATAGTCATTTAATCTCCACTTAGGGTTTTTTCCCTCATTTGAGAAATAATTCCATCTCATTAACATCCTCACTTGAAACAAGCATGCTTCCTGAGTGGCCTGCCTTTGTTACACATCCAGGATTGGTCCTTTTCACATTTTCTGTCATTTCCCAAATGCTTTTTCTATTAAGGCCTTCACCTTAAGTTCAGAGCTAATTAGAATTTCATAATAGGCTCTAGATAAACTCTTCCTCATACACTATTATTCTCAATGATAACTTTTCCACTGCCATTATTATTAATTTTAGCTTATTGTCTATCCATCTACCAAAACCATCACTCAGGTTTAATTGTTCACTTTGCCAACTTACCCTAACTTTCCTTAGAAGTTTTAAAGTTTCCAAAATTAATTTCTCATTGTTGTTGTTGTTGAAGTGATTGCTGTCGAGTCGAGCATGACTCATAGCGACCCAATAAACAAAAGACCTGAAGCCTTTCTATAACTACCTTAGAAGTTCATACAATTTCCAGAGGCTTCTGGTTTAGGAAGAGGGCGTCACTCCTGCTTCTAAATTAGAAAATTAGTATTTCCTAATTAAATGTTTTTCCCTTAAAATCTGATCTTTGGTAACATCTAGACCTACATCACTGGAAGCATGAGCGGCATCTGCTTCCTAAACAACAGGCCTCCAGAAACTCTATGAACTCTGATAAATGTTGTTAGTTATAGAAAGGCCTTTGTTCATAGGGTCACTACGAGTCATGCTCGACTCAAAAGCAACCAACAGCAACAACAACAATTATCCTCAGCAAATACATCCCAGAGATTTTTGCTTCCTAGCAAGGTTTATAACATGGCTTATCGACTGTTCTAACTTGTTGGGAAATCAGTCACTTAAATTGGTGCAGGCTTCCTTGTATTCTGAAAATTTGGTGGACAATTTCAGATTTTAAAGAAGTTAGATGAGTTCTTGGCATTCGTATTCCAATTCTGTAATCTAAATTGTATCTTTATTAACTAACTCAAGTGTAAATACAGTGTGTTTTAAACCCTCACTCATTCGTTGTTGTGAAGTTGGACCAGTTCACAGCTGACCCTCCAGTGGGTTTTCAGAGGCTATAAATTGCATGGAAGAAAATTGTCCATCTTTCTCCCCCAGAGCAACTGGTGGATTTGATCTGCCTGCCATTGGGTTGACAGGGAAACTCCCTATCCACTAGGCCACCAGTATACTTTGCATCCATCAATATTTTTTCCTCAAAAACTTCAATACTTTCTCCAACTGTTAATATCCTGCAATCAGAGTGAAACAAGTCAGTCTTAAAAATTGTCATTTTGCCCTGTTATTTGCTATTCAATCCCACAGCAAAACAACACATTTAATCATATTTGAAGCACTGTTTTTTGTTACAGAATCAGTTGGTCATAAATTGGTATGTTACTGCTCTAAAATGTTATATATGTTGGGGTTTTCTGTGTAAACACATGTATTTTTCTTTCTCCTTCTTTCATTCCTAGTATCAACAGTTGTTGCTTATCATTTCACATGAACTGAGTGTAAATTCTTAGAATCGGCCAATTCAGTCTACTGGCAGCATATATTTTCTAAGAAACTACCAATTTGGTTTTAAATTACTAGTCATTTTGGAGCTAAGTGTTAAGGACCTGTGAGGTATTATACTGTTGATATTCTCAGAACTGACGGGGAAATTCTGGCCAATTGAAGCAATTGAAACTGGTTCAAAATTTTTTAAAAATCATGAATATTTCATTAAGTCAAACAACCAACCATTAATAGTAATAGAACATGTACACTGACAATCCTGTGTTCCTCTCATTTCGCAGTAAGGCAGTGAGGAAAGCAAAGCAGTCTGGAGTTTTATGTTCTGTTTTGCCGATTCTGAACACACGGTTGTGGGCTTCCACTCAGAGGGCCTCAGTCCTTCTCTAAATTGTCTGCACTGTCTCCAACCATGTTTTTATTTTTAACCTTTCCCACCTGAAAAAAAAAGCCTCAGCATGTATTTGTCTCATGCTAGACTTCTAGGACTAAGAAATAATGCTTAGATGTCCCCATCTGTTCTTCTTAGGGTTGCTATGAGTCTTAATGGGTTCCATGGCACCAATCAACAAATGTGTTACAAAGAGGTAGCAGCACAATGTATAACACATAGGGTTCAAATCCACCAGTCCAGTGTCCTTCTGTGAAGATTTATAGTCTCAGAGCCATAAGGCAAGGCCCAGAGCCTGGAGGCTGAAGGTTAGAAAGAGAGCCGCCTGTGAGAAGCGTGAGGGGAAGTTGCTCTGACTGAAGAATTGTATCCTGAAGTTTCCCACCTGAACCTTAACCTGTTATTTCCATAATAAATCCCCTAATCGGGATAGGGGGAGATATTAAGCCCCTAAACTCCACGGAGGGTCACTATAAGCCAGGATCAACTTGAAAGCAGTGAGATGCTTCTAACTATGTGTTGTTTGTATATGAGAAAAACTGACCACATATTTCACAGTGATGAGTTTTTTAACATACTTTTACTTGAACTTTTTATTTAAAAAATATTCCATTTTTTTTTTCAGCATGATTTCATCTTACCATTTTAAGATGCTTCCATTTCAAAGAGGTAGATTTTTGAGGAGGGACCGATATGAACACAAACAAGACCAATACTTTACAATCACTTCTCTTCCTCCAAAACTGAGGTGGCTTATACAAACATGATTGCTATTTAAGCAGACCCTGTCTCTGCACAAGGCCATGAGTTCCACAGGGCTACACTCCTTTATGAATTTTAATCCTAATGAAAGTCATACAGTCTCCACTACTGTTGTCCCTAGGAAGCTCTGGTGAGCTAGTGGTAAGAAGTTACACTGTAATCCCAAAGGCACATGGTTCGAATCCATCCACTGCTCTGTGGGAGAAAGTTGGGTAATCTCCTCCTATGCAATTTCCTGCCTCTGAAAACTCGCTGGAGGGTCAGCTTTGGGTCAGTTCTGACTCAGTGGCAAACAACAACAACAACCGCCGCCTTTGGAGAGGCAGTTCTCTCCTAGTCCTGTGATGTGGTTGCTGTCATTGTTAGGCACCATCCAGTCCACAAAAACACTACAAACAACAGAGGGGAGCCCAGCCCTCTCTGCACCATCCTCATGAACTCTGAAATGCCCCAGGACACTGTTACAGTCACCATGTCTGTCTGTCTTGTTGGAGATCTTCCTCTTTTGCTGACCCTCCACCTTCTCCAACATGAAGACTTTTTCCAAGGATTAGCCATTCCTGACAACATGTTCAAAGTGTATGAGACCGAGTTTCACCATCTGTGCCTCTAAGAAGCATGATAGGTAGATGGATAGATGGATGGGTAGATGGATGGGTAGGTGGGTGGATGGATGGATGGAAGGAAGGAAGGAAGGAAGGAAGGAAGGAAGGAAGGAAGGAAAGGAAGGAAGGAAGGATCTATCGATCAATTGATCTACGTATGTAAAGTATTTCATATATACCTGTATATGTGTGTGTGCTTATTGATCCTAAGACATTATCATATAAATGTACATACAGATATATTTATCATTTCATTAAAAATTCATCAAAAACAAATTTTTTATGGAACAGAATTTACTCCATGCTATGATAAAATTTCTGAAGTCTGTCCCTATTACTGGACAATAAGGTTTTTTCCATTTTTCCGTAATTATAAATAACGTGAAAGTGGGTGTTGTTGTTCATTAATCTCTGTTCACATTTTCAATTAGTTTCTAAGAATAAATTGCCAGGGAATAAATGAGTCAAAAGGAAAGAGCATTTTTCTAAACTGCTTGTAATCAGAGCCAAAAGGCTCTGAAGAACGTTTGCACTCATTTTTTCTTTCCCCAGGAGTGAGAATGTTGGTCTCAAATACAATAAAATCTATCCCTGAAACCATCAAATCAAGGAAACATGGGAGCAGTGGCTCTTAACAGGGGTCATTTTGCTCCCTGTGGAGTCTTTGGCAATGTCAAGAGCCAGGTGTCCTAGTTGGTAGGGAGATGCACTACCAACCCAGAAGTAGGCAGTTCGAATCCACCAGCTTCTCTGCAGGAGACAGGCAGTCTCTACAGGAGATGAGCAACCTCCTCCCATACCTCTGAAGAAGAGGTTTCTCCTACGCTATGAAAGAATAAACTTATTTGCTAATGACAAATAAATCAATATAGAAGACAGAAGAAGACTATGTTTAAAGCAAGCAGGGAGGTCCCAGGCTCCCACTTTTGTCCATCTTATTCCCAGGTGGTCCAGATGGAGAAGTAAGGAAACAGCTTTGCTCCTGTTCTTCTTAACAAGTAAGAAAGACTTTCAAAAATATTAAATTGGTGATTTCCTTTGTGTTTCATTTTGGCCATACGGGGCCCTGTGGAAATGGCACTTGCACAAGAAGAACAGAGCTACTTGACCCTGGAACTTTAGGGAACAATTAAGCTTCAGAACCAGAATCAGCTGTCAGCTTCTGAAGTCGTCCCCGGCCTCTCTTAGGCATGATTTGTTGGCCTTGCTGACTGGAGCAATCTATATGTGGAGCTTTTTAAAAGAAGAGGAGAAACAAAACCTTGGAAACGCTCCCAAGCACTCTTGGCTCCTTTTTCGTGAATTCCTTTCAACAGCATTAGACTCTGTTCATTAATGTCTGATGCTGCTAGGTCATCCAGAAGAAAGGCATTATATTCTCCCCAGACAGACACCTTGACATGATTCAAAGGCTTGAGGTTTTAGAAATAAAGGGAGAAGTCAAACCACAGACGACATCAGGATTTCTGATTCAAAGAAAACAGGGACCCCTCCTCAAATTCAGTATCACATTCATTAGTGATTCCTTTCAAAGCCCTAAAAAAATGGCCTTAATAGCCAAAGTTAAGAAGAAAAACCAGCTTTATCCTTTTCTGTATTACACGGTCAATGTAGTCATCTTCTTCAGGAAGGCTATATTCGGTTAGCTACGATTGGCAGTGAAGTGTTGTGAGCAGGTGAGTGCTTGCTGCAGTACAATGAACAAGGCTCCAAGGGAAGATTCTCTGGGACACAAGACAGAGGAGAGAAAGACCTTGAACTTCACAGTAAGTTAAGAAAGTGCTGGAGACAGTGGCTGTAGCTTGGAACAAGTCCCAACATGCATGGCAATGGCTCTGGGAGGTTGTAGGATGTTAGATAGACACTCAGTCGTATGTAGCAGTCAACACGGAAGATGGATAGAAGAGTTGAGTCCTAAGAAGAACCCACATCATAACTGGAGTCTCAGATCCCAGGTTCTTCAGTGGTTCTTGAGAAGTTCTTGAGAGAAGACTATTTCTCCAACATCTGTGTGTCTCCAGATTGAGCAAAAGGGCAGCTATGTATTTTAAGGTTGTTCAATGACTTTACAAGAAACAAACTTACATAAACAAATGGCTTGATGGGTCCAGGTGGATGACTGACTTGTGATTTCAGCAGCGAGGGGGAGGACAGAAGCTACTGACGTTTTTCCTTAACTGTTTCATCCCTGAATCTCTAGGAAGGGATCAGCAGTGTTCCTGATTTCCATCTCCTGAGAAAACCAAAGGAACCCTGGTGGAGTGCTAAGTGAGTTAAGTGTTGGACTGCTAATCAAAAGGACAGCAGTTCAAATCCACCAGCAGCTCTGTGGGAGGGAAAAGAGCATCTGCCTCCACCAAACATTTACAGACTTATAAACCTGACAGGTAGGTCACCTGTTGCCACAAATGGAGGGCTTTTTATCTGAGAAAGGCCCATGGAGTGAATCTAAGTGAGGGTTTAATCATGTCGCTTAGTTCCATGGATCCCATCAAGAAAAAACTTTCAGTGAATGTAGGGCCTTTTCTATTCCTATTACAGCATGAGATAATGTTCTTTTAATGCTTTTGAGTCATTAAGTAAGATTTGAAAAAGAAAAAAAAGGGGGGAGGAAGCTAAAGCCATGGGGGGAGGGGGAATATTAAACTAAACGGAGAGAGAAGGGAGGAAGCATCTCCTCCACTAGAAAAAGACCTGGATCGTGTATCTACCTGTCGTACCCGCCCGCCTTTCCTTCTTAAGCCCACCACTGATCAGAGGCAAGAGACAGAGCCCCTGGCAGAAGATGGCACCAGCCAAGCGGGATGACACCTCATAAGCCGTGATGGTACTCATTTGCCAGTTTCTACTGTTGAATTTTTTTCCCTAACTTCATTAACCTCCAACCTCCTCCCAGCAGGTACATGATCCTGCGGACACGCGGGGCTTTCCTCTGAATGAGCCATATGTGTCTTGACTATCTACCTACCCAACCTCCTGACTGGTGCCTTTGCTGATGTGATCAGATCCAACAAGACTCCCTTACCATACAGCCCTCTGAAGCGTCGGCAGTTCATGAACATTTACCCCTAACGCACCATTTACAGTCAGGCGCGCTTAGACCTCCCTTAGAATCATAGCTGATGGTTTTCTTAGAGTCTTACCTCAGAGCTGCACAGCCCAGGGGATAAGGGGGGCAAGCTATGAACAGTGCAGGCCTGCAGATTCCCTCACGTCCTCAGGCCACCTCTCCTAGCTGCTTGACCTTAAGCAAGTCATCCAGCCTCTCTAACACTCAGCTCTTTTATCTGTGAAACAGGGGGGCCACCTGAATTACCTGTGTCACAAAACTCTGCTGAAATGAGGGGTGTATACGAAAACCCCTGAGCAAACTTTGCAACGCTCTGCCATCAAGGTGAGGACTAGTGAAGGGACCCTGGGCCTTACCGGGGTTGGTTGGCTTTTTGGTTTTTTCAACGGCCAAAAGGTTGTTGGGGTTCCTTCCTTTTTAAAAAAAAAAAAAGAAAGAAAGAAACTTTAAAAAGAAAAGCAATACTTCATCACAATAAAAGCTCGAAAGATAAGCAAAGAAACAAGATGGCTATTTAAAACCTTCAGCTTTTTTATAAAGCAAACTGTTTATTCTTTGCTGTTTGTTTGTTTGTTTGTTTGGGGTTTGACTTTGCTGGATCCCTTAAGCTAATGAGTAATTAGTGCTGTGCTTTAGCTCACTTCCCAAATCAGAGGGTCCTTGAAGGAAATACTCTGTCTTACCCAGTGCTCCATAAACTCCCCCTCTGGACATTTAGAGAAGTGTTAGCTACTATTTGAGCAGGAAAGTTTCACAAATATTAAAAACCATGATTGGCTCCAAGCCCTCATAACCAATCATTCAACAGAGAATCACTGAAAGCAAAATATATGTGTAATTCAGAAATTAAAACAAAAGGAAACATAAAGCAAAATGGAAGTTATCCATAACCTCAAAAAGTTTAAAAGAAACTTCCAAGCAAGAAAAGCCCTGGACCAGATGGCTTTACAAGTGAATTTTATAAAACATTTA
>NW_006399841.1:7004669-7008195 GCF_000299155.1 Elephantulus edwardii | reverse complement strand
ATTAAAATTAATAAAATTTAATAATAATTTAAAAAAGTTTAAAAGAAATCAAAGGCAAGAGAAAGCAGAAAGAGAGCAAGGAATATGTGAAGCAAAATTGAGGAAAGGGGCAGGGGGACAGAAATAACAAAACTCAGAAGAAAATGCTTTAAAATATCAAGTTACCAGGAACCATAGTTGAAATAATTTTAAAATAAGAGCTTATTGTGATAGCAATGCTAATGATAGAACTACTTTTTAAACCACATTCTTCCTTTACAAATAGTGAGTGAATAGTAATACATTATGGAGAGCGCTGACGATAGTTTATATGGAGTTGCTCTGCTGACTGAAACATGGCACCACTCGTGTGGTTCGAATCCACCAGTGGCTGCATGGGAGAAAAATAGGCAGTCAGTTCTTCATGGCACGTACAGCTTCTGAAAACCCACTGGATGAGTCTCTTCAACTCAACGGCATTGCGTTTGAATTGAATTAATTCATTGTGAAGCTGAACCTTGTGCCATTGAGGGTCAGATACCGTAACGGCTGCCCATAGTGGACAGTGTTCAGTGGAGCTCCCAGTTTAAGACAATTTTGGAAGTAGGAGTGGCATCCACTTCCTAAACCACATGCCTCTGGAAACTCTATGAACCTGGAGAAAGGACGATAGTTATAAAAAGTCTTCAGACCTTTTGTTCATAGGGTTGCTATGAGTAGTGCTTGACTCAATGGCAATCAACAACAATAATAAAAATAGCTGAAATTAGGGAGCTCTGGTGGACTAGTGGGTAAGGAGCTGTGCTGCCCGCCCAAAGTCAGGTGGTTCGAATTCACTAGCTGCTCTACAGGAGAAAAGGGACCGTCTCCTCCCACTTGATTTGCTGCCTCCGGAAAACAGCTGGAGGATTGGCTATGAGTCACTTCGCGCTTGCTGGCTTTCACGAAGAGTTTTAAGCTCTTGTCCATGTACTACAAGAGAGTCAAGAGCGAGTTTGGGATTTTAACACCCTCCAGGATGGCGCCTCATGCTCAGACCCTGCATGCTTGTTGACAGCACTCGTTGACAAAGGTGATAACTGAGCACATGTTGGGGCTATAGTTGACCCTGGAAATTCATGGCGTTTTCCTTTCCATGGACACATACATGAATATTATCTGCCATGTCAGTGGCTCCATCCCCCTTTCCTTTTGATTTCTTTCTTCCCATTTCCTTTGCTTCCAGCCCTCCTCCATCTGTCCAATACAGTCCTCTTGACTATTCTTTCCCTAAGTGGTCCAAACTTTTCTCAAAATGCATTCTTTTTTTTTTTCCTTTTCACTAGTTTATTTACAAAATTCTAATACAAATTCAAACAAATTCCTTCAATTTCCCTCACACCCCCACCCATCAAATTGTACAACTCAATGATTAATTCCCCTCTTCCCCCTGCACATCCACATCCCTCTGCTTCCAGCCTCTCCCACCCCTCCTGGATCCTTATACTCATTCTACATTAACGGTCTTATACAATATTTATCCTTCTGGGACTGAGTTAGTTCACTTAACATAATGCTCTCCAATCCCTCCCAAGTTAGGTCATAATTTACAAAGTTATCAAAATGCATTCTTGTGGGGAGGTTAAAGTTTTGAAATGCTCTACGTAGCTGCTAGGAAGAGGATATGTGATTTTAAAATTAATTAATTAATTAATTAAATGAATATTTATTTTCAACTGAAACATTAGATATTTGAAGTACATGAAAGTTGTCATGGCCAAGGTATACAGATAGAAATGACCACCAAAGTGGAAGTGCACTCCAAAATAGAATTTTGTGAAGGCACAAGTGACCATCAGGGCAGGGAAGCCAAGAGTCATAGAAGTTTCAGGACAAGGTGGAATCTGTAAAAGCATATAACCAGTATTAAAAGCCTCTTGAAAAGCCAGCCCCTTTTAACACTGTATTTCCTTAGAACCTAGGGGCCATGTATGGAAAACCAACATCTGATCCTTCCTTCCTTCCTTCTTTTCTCTCTCTCCTTTCTCCTCTCCTCTCCTCTCCTCTCTTCTCCTCTCTCGGTGTGTTCACAGACACAAAGCTTACTCTGAGTCACATTCAACTCTACAACACTTAACCACTGCTAAATGAGACTAGTGTTGTTATATCTGGAGGAAAACTCTTCCACTTTGCACATCACTCTTTGTCAATGTGCTTTATGAGGTAACCTGGGTTGCTGTGATGCTGAAACTTATGCCATTTGGATATCAAATACCAGAATGGTTTCCCAACGTGGACAGTGTTTGGTGGAGCTCCCAGTTGTAAAGCAAGTTTGGTAGCAGGAGTGGCATCCACTTCCTAAACCACATGCCTCTGGAAACTCTATGAACTTGGAGAAACAAAGAAATAGTTGTGCGAAAGCAGTAGGTCTTTTGTTCATAGAGTTGCTGTGAGCCGAGCTCAACTCGACGGCAATCAACAACAATGTGCATATATATAGGGTCCTCAATGCCTTCATGACCAAATCCTGGCAAATATCTATTATTACATTTCAAAGCCTAGACAAATATGAACTAATTCACTTCAGGGGCAAAGATGTCAGGCTGTGTCATCACCTGCATATCACCGTTTATTGATGAGTATTACACCAACCCTGATGCTGCATTCTTCTTTATACAGTCCAGCTTTTTAGGTTCTTTGCTCAGTACACAGACTGAATAGCAACTGGCCTAGAGAGTAGGCGATTGTGCTGCCAACTCAAAGGTAGATGGTTCAGAGCCACTCGTTGCTCCTCAAGAGAAAAATAAGCCAGCCCTGCCCATTGTGACTCACAGCTTCTGACGACCCACTAAAGGGTGAGCTAGAAGGTGTTTCCAACTCGACAGCATATAGTATTACATAATTAATACAGCTTGGTATTTTGCTCAGGGACTCTTTCACTATTATTTTTTTAATACAACTGCTAAAATGGGAGGGAGGAGATTTGTTCACATTTCCATGCTTTGATTTCCCTCAGATAGAATTCCAGCTCCTTGCCCTCGAGCACATAGCCATCTGCACGGCCTCACTGCCTGGCCTGGAAGCGATACACACAAGAAGCTTGCCCTGTGGGAACTGCTCCTCTAGAAGACTTTCATTATTGCAATATGAGGGTTGAATTTTCCTTGTTCTTTCTACTTGAGAAACATTGACTGTGTTCCTCCCTTTTAATTGTCCAACTCCAGAGGTTTGCTCCTTTCATTATACTCATTTATCTTCTTGAGCTTCCCTTAGAAATCTTCTGTTCTTTTACTTCATCACGTATTCCTCTTGCTTTAACTACTCTACATTAAGAGTAGGTTTCAGAACCTGTTCTGACATATCTTTTGGGTGTTTTTTTTCATTCCTATCTTTTTTCATAGGGTCGCTTTGAGTCACCTACAACTTGACAGCATTTAACAACAACTGCAGCATAGAGAAAGATCAGTTGGCCTAGTGGACAGAAAGTGATACTACAAGCTAAAGGTGGGTGGCTCTAATCCACAGCCCTCAGGCCTGCCTTTACTTGGTTTTGGTGAAACATTCTCCT
>NW_006399841.1:6981765-7004569 GCF_000299155.1 Elephantulus edwardii | reverse complement strand
AACTCATAGTTGCTGTGAAGCTGAACACTGTGACACTGATGTGTCAAATGTGATAATGGTTACCCATGGTGGACAGTGTTTGGTGGAGCTTCCCAATTAAAATAAGCTTGGAAGCAGGAGTGGCATCTACTTCCAAAATCGCTTGCCTCTAGAAACCCTGTGAGCCTGGAGAAAAGACAGAGTTATCCAGGTGTCCAGGTCTTTCGTTCATAGGGTCGCTATGCATCACCTACAACACGACAGCACTTAACAACATCTTTTTTAATTATTTTTTTGTTGCTGTTGTTCACTTATGATGTACTCCCTCAACTTTTTTAGTCTCTCGTCATTAATATTCAAGACATCTATTTTTAAGATGTCATTAAATTCAGTTGGGAGATATATATATCACCAAATAAATAGTGAAATTGTGCTTTGATTCTAATAAACTTGTTTGTCTTTTCTTCAGCTTCAGCTTGAACTTGCACATAAAAGTGGTTGATGATCTATCCCACAGTTGGCTACTGAGTTTCTCCATCATCTTTTCTGACAATTCTATTTCTGTGTATTCCATCCCGTGAGGTGAGTTTGTACAGTAGTTCTATTTGGTGGTTTTCTGCGGTCAAGGGGAGAGGTATTTACAAAGAATATGTCATCGGTCTTGAAAAATTCTACCACATAATAGCTAACATAAATTCTCTCACCAAGACCTTATTTTCCAGTTATTGATTTTTCTTCTTTGTTTACTTCCTTTACATTCCAATCACTAGTAGTTATCAAGGTATCTTGGTTATATGTTTTATCTATTTCAAGCTACAGAAGTTAGTAATATCTTTCAATTCTTTATCTTTGGCATTAGAGATTAGTGTCCCAATTTGAATGTAGTCTTCTTTGAAGATGTATATACGTATTTTCTATCACTGACAGAAGTTGCTTTCAGGATAGATCTTGAAATGTTCTGTTTTACAGTGAACGTAATATCATTCCTCTTCAATTTGTCATTATCAGCATAGTAGACCATATGCTTTTCTAACTCAAAATGCCCAGTACTGGTCCATTTCAGTCTACTAATGCCTAAAATAAGGATTTTTATGTATTCCATTTCATTTTTGACTACTACAAATTCCCTCATTCTGAACGTCATAGATATCATGTTCTAATTATTGATGGATGCCTGTAGGTGCTTCTTTTCCTTCCTTTTACATCAGCAAACAAAGGTTTTAAAAGCCTTATTCCATCCGTGTTATTAAATGTGACTCTACTGTGAGGGAGTTCTGGTGGCTTAATGGTAGAGGGTTGTGCTGTCAACTGAAAGACATATGGTTCAAATCCACCGGCTGCTCTGAAGAAGAAGGATAAATGGATAATCTCCTCTCGGGCTATTTGCTGCCTCTGAAGACCCACCAGAGCGTGAGCTACGAGTCCGTTCCAAGGCAACAGCACGCAACCATCTTCAGGAAGGAGCTCTTTCCTATTCTTATTTGGAGAATCTACTAACCGGAAGGGTTCACCACCCAGGGTGTCGGACGATGTCCCGCTGCTACAAGTGGGTCATCAGGCCTTTTTGTTTTCAATAGTGTGATTTGACTGAACTTTCATAAAACAAAATGATTTCCTATTCAATATACATTATTCATAAGATTCTCACTGGCCGGGTGTTTATATTTCCAGTTCCCTCTTTTTCGGTCTTAGTTTGGGAACTCCACTAAGACTTGTTCATGAAGGATGGGCCTCCTGATATTTGAAATACTGATGTGATAGCTTTAATCGTCACGGTGACATGAAAGCCATCCCAACAGCACAGACTGCCAGGCAAGTGGAGGGAAAGTAGGTCTGAAAGTAGACAAAGACTAGGTATCATCCAAACAGAAATTATTCGGAAAATTTCTCCTGGTCTTAGCCTTGCTTGAATGCCAGGTATGCTATGCCAGTTGTCTAGAATTGATAACCCAGTCAGATGGGAAATAGCGCCCAACAGGAGGTCAACGAGGGCATTACTCCTTTCTGGAGGGGAAGGAATCCTCTTCTTGAGGAGTGGCAAACTGTAAAAATCTACATGATGACAATCGCAACTGCCAGGTCTCACTGGAGGCAAATTATCTTTTCTTGTTGAACACTTGAAACATCATTTCTCCCAAAACTCTTGGAGTCTTGAGTCCCCAGCAAACTAGTGATACATGGCAAGCACACTCTAAGGACATTACTACCACATCTTCTTGTTATCAGGCGTCTATAGAGTATCTGGGAGGCTGGGCTCTATGAGGAGAAGTGTGGCATCAGGATTGGTGGAAGATCTATCAACAATCTGCAATATGCAGATGACACAACCCTGCTTGCTGAAACTGAGGAGGACCTGAAGCGCTTGCTACAGAGGGTCAAGGACTACAGCCTTCAAATGGATTGAGGCTCAATATCAAGAAAACAAAGATTCTCACCACTGGACCAATTGGCAGCATCAGGATGAATGGTGAAGAGAGTGAGATTGTTCAAAGCTTTAGTTTGCTCGGCTCCACAGTCAACACTCTTGGCACCAGCAGTCAGGAGGAAATTAAAAGATGTATTGCGATGGGAAAGTCTTGTGTTAGGGACCTGTCCAGAGTACTGAAGAGCAATGATGTCACTCTGGAGACTAAGATGCACTTGATACAGGCCATGGTCCTTGAAATCACTTGCTATGTGTCAGAGACCTGGACAATGACTAGGGAAGATAGAAGGAGAATTGATGCCTTTGAGCTGTGGTGCTGGAGAAGAGTATTGATTATACCACAGACTGCTAAGAAAATGAACAGGTTCAACCTAGAGAGGGTGAAACCAGGCTGCTCCTTGGAGGCAAGAATTCTGAAGCTTCATCTGACATACTTTGGACATGTTGCAAGGAGGGATCAGTCCTTGGAGAGGAATATCATGCTTGGGAGGGTGGACAGCGCAGGAGAGGAAGACCCTCTATGAGGTGGATTGATTCAGTGACTGGGGGAATGGGGTATGTGTGTCGGAGACAGTGAGATTGGCACAGGACAGAGCAGGGTTTAGGATTGTTGTGCATAGGGTCTCTATGAGTCGCAGGCAACTCGATGGCACATAACAGCAAGAGCAACAACAGGCACCTACAACCCTCACCACAGGTTTCCTATGTAAATGAATACATCCGTAAAACCTGCTCTTCAGGGTAGTTTCACCATGGAGATACTGAATATGCAAATGGAAAGCGGCCAGACCAGATGATATGTGGCAGTAGAACTTTGACAAGTTTAGCAGCAGCCAGTGGAGGAAGCCACATCACAACCTCTCCAGCGCTTTGCGCAGATCATTGGGACTTGGCCAGTGCTACCAGCTTCTAGATATTCATTGCCTCTAGTTTCAACTCAGGACTATCCAGAAAAGTCAAGCAGGATCTCCAAATTGAGCATATAAGGCTATATCTGGTCACTGCATCACTACTGTGACAGTACCTGTGCTCAACCACTTTCAACCAGAGCACACTGAAGACTTCCTGCCTGTGTTTCATGATAAACCTTCCCCACTTTCCTGCCTGCCTCTCAGTTTCTACGAAACACAAGGAACGGTAGCTGACTCCTCCACTAACACAAGTAGCTTACGTTACTTCTGGGTCACTCAGTTCTCTGTCACATGCTTCTGGAGACTATCTTCCATTTCGGAAAGTTCTAGGCCCATAACATTTCTTTCTGTCATATCTTTCTTTTCTGTATGGGTGTAAGAGGCCTCTGGTATTCCATTTCCCTCTGTTCCCATTAGAAATGTCGGCTGAGATGTTAGTAACTGAAGCTAATTCTTAAATTCCCCCTTTCCTTTCCTATTGAGAGTAAGACTATCTGCTGGATTTGTCCTAAGTTTCCTCTTCTAATGCTTCTTGGGCCTAGACATTTGTCTTTCTAACTTGCTCGAGGTTTCTTCTACCCTTTTCTCCAGAGTATCCGCTACCAAGTCAAGGAGGAGGCAGTTGTCCAAAGCATATAATTTCCAAATAAATCTTGTCATCTTCGCTTCCCTCAGCTGTTTAATCCCACTCGAGAGGCATCCCCTCAGCAGATCAATATCTCACTCAAGACTGACCTCGATCCATTTTTATCTTGCCTGGCTCCCTCATATTTTGTCTTATTTGCCCTGGGCGCTCCCTTGTGGGAATCCTAATTCCACAAATTTCCCTAGCAGTTTCCCTCAGGCACAAGAAATTCTTGCACCCTCATCTAAAATAACGACACCATCTTCCAGTTCATGACTCACTGCCTTGAGCCCTTTATGCCGGCCGTCTGCATTCACATCTGTTCAAATTTTGGGCCTGCCTGTCCCAGCCCTCAAGAGGCACTTACCCAATTGCTCTTATTATGAAAATTCTATCTGAAATTTTATAGAGACATCCCTCAATAACTTCCTAAATTGAGGGCCTCCCTGGAGGAATGATTCCCATCTCGTCCCTGAAATCAGTTACCCTCTTTGATCTTTGAGCACTTTTACAGACTCCTTTCATTAACAACAGTGGGATGGGTTTGCTTTTCCTGGATCATGTAAGATGTCTTGCCTGGCCTTTGAGAGTCTGTGTTCCCTCCTATGGGTGCTAAGGTCTCATTCTCCTAAAGAAACATCTCCAAATTAGTTCAATTTCTTCCTTTTGTCCTCTCTTGTCCTTCCATTTTACATTTGCTGGTATTTTACAATAAGATTGGAGCATGATTTAAATTAGTTCAATTTCTCCTTCACTTCCCGAGCAAATTACATTCCCCCCAAACAGCGCTATGGACATAGGTCTTAGCAATTGTTTTCTTTTCTTTGGAGAGTCAATCATTTGTGCCCTTTCACTGAAGAAGATGCCCTCTCCCTATTTTATAAAGGTCCCCGGGCCAGTCTGTGGTGTGCCATGAACTCCGCCACCCCTTCTGAAGTGACTCTACCGTGTATCTAAAATAGACAGCAAAGCTCTGATCCTATGCAATTACCAAAATGAAGTCTCCTGAACACTGGCGTCCCCAGAGTTATGAGAGATCCTAAGTGTGTTTTTAAGTTGGATTTGTTTTTTTGGTTTTTTTTTTCTATAATTATATTTTATTAATTTTCATAAACATTTACAGAGATTTTGGGCTTCCACTCATTCATTGTTGCACTATTCTCTCTACCCTCCTCCCAGTTTGTTCTTGTCCAAATGCCACAGTGCTTGTCAAAGCCAGTTCTGATTAATCTTCTTTGTCAGTGTATCCTTTGCCATTCCCTATCACTCCTCCCTGAGAGAGACTTCACCCTGAGTCATAAGGAAAAGGGGACGGCGTATTCTCTTAGCTACTTCCTGCTGAAAAGGGACGCTGTGGGTTTCAGGGTGAAGATCTTCTCTCACTACTCTAAAGGGCCCCTTTGGCAGTAGGAAACACATAGACTATTATGGAGATTGATTTTGGAATTCAGATGCACTCTTATTGATTGTGCTTGGCTGTACATGTACATATCCTTCAAGATGTATCATGGGGGTGTTGCAACCTAGAAGACACAAATTTGACTAACAAGTTATAAGTACATGAGTCCAAAAATTATGGAAAAGTAAAAGAAAAGATTCTTTCATTGTTTTACAAACCCTCCCCCAGGTCCCCTCCACCAGGCAGCCCTCGCTCTAGTCTCCTGTGATGACAGAAATACCCAGTTACATCTCTCTTTTAGACGGTTCTCTCCCTCCTCTGCTTCAGTGCAGTATACATTATTGAACCCATCTTACTCAGTCTCTCCCCAACCCCAAGGACAGTCCCATTCTACAACAGTGGCATCATGTAATATTTGTCCTTTTGTGACTGGGATATTTCACTCAGCATAATGTTCTCCAGAGTCAACCATTTTGAATAATATTGCATGAGTTCCTTGTTTTTCAATGCAGCATAGTATTCCATTGTGCGAATATACCACAGCTTCTCTAGCCATTCGTTTGTTGATGGGCACTTAGGTTGTTTCCAACTCCTTGCTATTGTGAACAAAGCTGCAATGAACATGGGTGTGCATATATCTGCTTGGATGTCAGATATGGTCTCTTCAGGGTATATTCCCAGTAGTGGAATTGCTGGGTCAAATGGTATCTCTATTTGCAACTTTTTGAGAAAGCGCCATACTGCTTTCCACAGGGGTTGCACCATTTTACACTCCCACCAACAGTGAATCAGGGTTCCAGTTTCTCCACAACCTCGCCAGCATTTAAGTTGGATTTGTACACCAATTGGAATAGGTCCAGTGCATATGATTCTCATTCGGTCTTTCTTTGGTGCAAGAAAAGGCTCGAAGCCTTTCCATCTATTTCAAAGCTGCATGGGCAGTAAGTGAAGGAAATTGTGATGAAAAATTTGTTGTGAGCGAGACCTGGTTGAATCGTTTCAAAGTGAGGGTAAATTTATATGACATTAAAGAGTTGTCTGTGGGTCAGAGGTTCACAACCGGTGGCTGACTATATGGCCCTTGAGGAGTGTCTTCCAGGGAGATTCCGGAACCTGGATTTAAAAGGAAAAGATAGAGAAGGATTTCAAACAGCAGCTAGAGGAAGAACTTGAATGAAAACATTGAACAAGGACACAGACCAAGCACAGAACGGTAAAGAGTGGCACAACCACTGGGAGCCTTCTCAGCCCAGGAACACAGGGCTGGCAGCAGCCTGTACTGGCGTGCACCGCACCTCACACCGGAGTCCTTGACGCTCGTCTGGCTCCCTGTGGATGCCTTGCCTGGCACGTGCTGAAGCCACACTGGTAGCTGGGAATCCACCAAAAATAGGTAAGGGAGATACTCAAGCACAAGAAAGAAACACCATAGGGCCCAGAGACCTGCCTGGAAGAACCACGCTTCACCCACATGTCTGAAAAACGGCCACAGAAATGGCCTGTTCTAGAAAGCAGAGAATTGCCACAAAATGACAGGGAAATTTTGTAGACACGGTTCTTTGCAGTGGCCTAGAAAGAGGAGCATCAGACCAAGGAAATAAATCAACTTTATCTATTGAAGCTGACAAAGCTAGAATCACCCAAAGGTCAGAGGTTCAAACCCACCAGCAGCTCTATGGGAAAACAATGAGACAGTTGGTTTCTGTGAAGGTTTATAGCCTCAGAGACCCTATGGGGCAGATTTACTGTCTCCTGGGGTCTCTAGGAGTTAGAATCAAAAGGAAGGCAGTAGGTGGGTGGGTGAGTGGGTGTTACAGGAGATACCACAGGTAATGGGGATACACCATAAAGTTAAAGATGAAGGCTTCAGGGCAAGGGAAGACCTTCTTCTTCCAGTGGTGTTGGTGAATGCAGAATCCTCTAGTAGACTTTGAAGCACAATGTAGGTTGACCCATGAACTATAAGCTAGATAACTCTATTCATTGCACTAAGTCTCTGATCTGAACATCTAGTTGTTGTTGTTGATTGTCGTTGAGTTGAGCATGACTCATAGTGATCCTATGAACAAAAGACCTAGAGCCTTTCCATAACTGTCGTCATTTCACCAAATACATAGAGTTTCCAGAGGCATGTGGTTTAGGAAGTGGATGCCACTCCTGCTTCCAAACCTGTTTCACAACTGCGAGCTCCACCAAACACTGTCCACATTAGGACCATCTTATATTTTTGTTTTTTCACTTCTCTGTGGTCACAGGCAGCATCCAATTCCTCAACAGCCACCACATGCACAACTATGTTTAGTCTAAAGAAATTGAGCATTCAGTTACCACAACCACTTGCAAAACAATTTAGAAAGTCACGGTCTTCATGCACTTATTTGGGAACTGTTACTCATTTATGCCTCTGTTAAGGGTCAGGCATGTAACAAGCATCAGGCAAGGCGCTTTCTGAACACAAGCTCACTTCATTCTCATATGACACTACGGGATAGAAGGCATTAGCCCCATTTCGCATTTTAATGTCTTTTCTAATTATAAACAAGAGCACATGAGTGTTGTGGTGAAATGGGCACAGGGTCACTTCTGATGGCTTTCCACTGTGTAAAGTCCAGGCTCAAAAGGAGGATACTGCAAAAGCACATGAATACATCTTACACTTTATGGGGTCAGGATTATTGAAGGCTGCTAAATGACAAAGTATCACAGGGCGTTGGTGGCTTAGTGGTAAGGAATCACTCTGCCAACACAAAAGGTATACAGTTCGAATCCACCAGCCACTCCACTGGAGAAAGATGGGCAACCAATTCCTATGTAATTTACCATCTCTGAAAACCCGCTGAAGGGTCCACTGGTCAGTTCTGACTCAACAGAACTCAACACCACCACCACAACTTTGTCTTTCGGGTTGTTGCTGTTGTTGTTGTTAAGTGCCGTCAAGTCGCAGGTGACTGACTCATAGTGACCCCATGAATGAAATTCCTGGACATCTTCTGTATAACTTTCATCATTTCTCCAGGTACATAGGGGTTCCAGAGGCAAACTATTGCGGAAGTGGATGCCACTCCTGCTTCCAAGCTTGTTTTAAGTGGGGAGCTTCACCAAACACTGCCCACCATGGGTAATCATTCTCGCATTTGAGTCATCAGTCACAGTGTTCAGCTTCACAGCAAACACGAGTTACCTCTGTACCGCAAGTGGACGTACCAGGGTACATTGTTCAAATTTTCAAGAAAATCAGATTGGTCCTGATCACAGATCTGGAATCCATTCCATACCATTCAGTTGTGCCCATGGACAGAAAGTATTAAATGACAAAAACATGGTCACAAATGTCAATCTTTCATCCAGAGCTGTGTGAGAGAGGGGAGGAAACGACTTAGAAAGGAGGGTGTGGGCAGTCTGGAAACTACACAACAGAGCAATTGCATAATCACCCATTAAACAGAGAAAGCAATAAAATGCTAAACACAGTGACTCTGACAATAAGTGTCATGAAAAGCCAGGAGAGAATGTCATTAGTGTGGTATGGAATAGTCAGAGACACTCTGTCATTGTTGAGAATGTTATTAATATGGTGTGGATTAGTGAGAGATGCTCTGTCATTGTTGAGAATGTCCTTAATGTGGTATGGAATAGTCAGAGACACTCTGTCATTGTTGAGAATGTTCTTGTTCCAGACGGAAGGAGCACGCTGCTGGGACCTGGTAGTAGAATTTAGGTGGAAAAGGGGAGAAAGAAAGGCAATTATAAGAGGAGAGACAAAATCCTCTTGGCAATAGCAGAAATGAACAGTGCCCAGAGAAGAGATAATGAAACCAAACCATGTCGTGCCCCTCTGTGAAATCCCCAGCACGACTTGTGCCACTTTCTGATAAATGTACTACCCTCTCCTCAAAGTTTCATTGCATCAAAGCTGAGATTTCAAGAAAGTAGAAATTTAGACTTCCAGAAGCACAGGCCATCCAGTTTTGCCCTTTACATTGCCTGGGGTACTGTATTCACCTTCTATTGCTGCTACAACTGTAGAAATTTAACAGCTTGAAAGCAACACAAATGCACTATCTCATGGTCCTTTGGCTTAAGTCTGGGTGGACTTGCCTGGGTCCTCTGCTCTGCATCTCATATAAGTCAAAAGGGAGGGGTCAGACGGCCGGGGCTTTCACCTGAGGACTCTGTCAAGTTCATTCCGGCTGTGGGCAGAATCCGGTTCCTTGCAGAGGTACAGCATACATCCCTACTTTCTACCTGGTTGGGAGGTGGGGGTTTCTCTCAGAGCCTGGAAGGCCACCTGCATTGCTGGTCACATTGTCCCCTCAACCTGGTAAATCGAGGCTTCCTCACACTTTAAATCTCTCTGGTTAATTTGCCGTATCTCCTTGGCCTCTGACCAGGGAAGGTAATGTTTTTAGGGGCTCCTGGGAATAGATTTAGTCTGCACAGATAATCCCCAATAATCTCCCTATTTTAGGGCCCAAAGCCTTAATCACATCTGCAAAGTCCCTTTTGCCACATAGCATAACATATTCCCAGGCTGCAGAGACGAGGATGAAGATGTTCTATGGGGGCTGGAGGAGGGGTAACGTCCTAAACCACAGGTCTGATAGGTCTCGAGAAGATCATTTTTTGTCTTTACACAGCCTACTCTGTAGGGTTCTTTTCTGTAGAGTTTTTGTTTATAATCACATAATCCTACGTGCAAAGAGAAAGCTTTTGACTCCTGTTCTGCTTTCTAGATGACAGTACTGCACTCTGAGCTGAAACAGCTGCTCACAAGGTGGGTGGTGGTGGTTGTTGTTGTTTACTGTCAAGTCAGAACCAGCCCATAGCTGACCTCCCACAGGATTTCAGAGGCAGTTAATTGCACAGGAGGAGATTACCCACCCTTCCCCTGTGCATGTCTCCTTATCTCACAAGAGTTGTACAATAAAATCTGGCTTCAATATTATTTTTTTTTCATGTGCGGCCAGCAGCAGCTTATATTGATGAACCAGTAGACAGTGGCATTGCATATGCAAAGCCATAACGACATTCATAACCTTTGACTAATTATTCCACATCTAGACATTTGTCTTAAGAAAATTACCCAAAATAAGAAAGAAGAAATGAAAGGCTTATTCTTTATGATAATGGGTGTATTTAACAAGCTGAAATCAGGGAGAAAGGATGAAATAATGAAGTGTCTTTATTTTCACAGCGTTTCTGTCTTTCGGCCGCATGACATTTGAAGTATATCCTGTAGCTTTTCCAATCACTTTAAGGTATTAAAAATAAATAACAGTTTCATTTTCTAGCATTAAAATGTTTAATGAAGTCTGAATCAAAAGCTTCAATCTCATTCAATTTTGAAACTCTTGGTCTAATTTAGGCTCGGAAGCCTGCAGTGAGGACCAGGAGGCTGTGGGGGTGCGGGGGGAGCTTTTTCTGATTTTGTCCCACCTCCTTCTCCCCTTCTCTCAGGAGTTCTGCTAGCTTCGTGGTTAAGAAGCTATAAAGGAGGGGGTGGGGGGTGGAGCAGAAGAGAAGAGCAGAACCAGGACAGAAAACTTCTGACTGATGCAAATCTGGGGTCAGAGCTCTCTAGGCAGGGTGGCTATGAAAATACTAGCTCTTTCTCTTGCGTCTATTTCTGGAGAGGAACTCCCCACTCGGGGCCTCCTGCGACGTGGTACCAGGCTCTGGTTTCTGGGTTCCTGCATCAGCCCAAGCAGAGCTCTGTAACACAAGCTCTCCTCCCTGTTGAGGTCTACCATTGACCTACAGAACTGAAAGTCCCCCTGACTTCCTGTCTTCTCAGTGATCTGACTTCAGGGGACGTTCTACAGTCTTGTATCTTTATCTTTTTGTTGTGGCTGCTATTTGTAGTACTTTATTTTCATTGTTGAAATTATATATGCCAAAGCATACACCAATTTAACAGTTTCTACGTGCACCACTCACTGGCATTGATTATATTTTCAAACTGTACAGTCATTCTCACCCTCCCTTTCAGAAACTGTCCTCTGCCACTAACATGACTCCATGTTCCCTGATCGTCCTACTGCACCTCTCAAGTTGCTGTTGTCAGTGTCATCCTTTCTCAACAGCCCTTTAAAGGAGCATAAAGCAGAAGGCAGACATTTTTACTAATTAAGCTATTGTTTGTGTTAAAGAAACACTTTTGCTTTCAGATTTGAGAATTATTTCAGGGCAACAGTAACAACGACTCCAGAAAGTCTGGATTCCAAGATTATTTGAAAATAGGTCTACATTTCCTTCTTGTTGATTATTATTCTTCTTTAAAATCTTTGATTTTAGAGGCAAGGATTCTGGGGCCTCGTCTATCATACTTTGGACATGTTGTAAGGAGGGACTGGTCCTTGGAGAGGGACATCATGCTTGGGAGGGTGGAGGGAGAACACAGGAGGAGAAGACCCTCTATGAGGTGGATTGACTCAGTGACTGGGGTAATTGGGATGGTGTGTCGGAGGCAGTGCGATTGGCACAGGACAGAGCAGAGTTTAGGGCTGTTGTACATAGGGTCCCTATCAGTTGCAAGCAACTAGACAGCACATAACAACAACAAAATCTTTGATTACAACACTCAGTAATGTTTGTTGTAATGTCTCACCTTTGAATATTTCTAAGTGCCAAACCACACAAGCTTCTGACTTTGGACAAGTCCCTCTCCTTTCATTTGGCTTAAAGGTGAAGGAAGACACACAGTGCACATGATCCCAAAGCCTCCTCACTACTGGCAGCTCTCGGCGCCTCCTGTTGCCTCCTGTCAGTCAGTGATGGATTATGGGTAGTAAGACTGGTTCTCTGGGTCACACAGAAGACATGAAAACTGCCTCCAGACAAATGAATGGTTCTTTTTTTGGGGGGTGGGGGTGGGGGCGGTAAGTTCAATGACTGAATTATTTTAAAATTTTTCTTTTAATTGTGAAAAACACATATGAAGATACAAGCGGGTGAGGGTTGGAAGCAGAAGAGTGAAAGGGCTGCATAATTTGGTGAGTGGGGAGAATAGGTGAAGGAAATGAGAACGATCCAGTGGGGACCAAAAGAGACCGGGTAATGGTGAGCATATTTCAATGGTGATTATTTTTTTTTAACAAAAAAATTGTCTTATTCACTTGTGGGCTTCTCATTGGGTAATAGGTACAGACTCTCTGGCTTCTTCATACTAAACAGGGGCGTTGATGTAAAGGGGTAAAATGGAGCCCCCTTTAACACCTTACTGGTGGTCCTGTGTTCAGATGAACGGTTCTTAATGCCTTTATCACAGTGCGTCTCTGATGCAGGAAGGCATTCTACAACATCACTTTGTGTATTTATTTTTTTCAAGCCAGCAAAAATTGATTTCATTGCTCTTCAAACAACTTTCAGAATTTTCTCAATCATATAATAGAAAAAAATACATCTTGTAGAGAAAAATGGTCTTTAAATTTTAAAATGTGTCTGGTTGCTCATGCAAAGCGCCTATTACAACTTATGTTATGGTGGACTGGTTAATCAAATAAAAATACAAATCTTTTACTACCTAGAGAGTATAATAAAACAGAAATAATTTATTCATAAGATCCTAATTTCTAAGTCAACTCCATTTACAAAACACCACCCTAAGAGTTCTAAATCTATCGAGTCTCAATTTGAACAAGCATTCAATCACTTCAACAACAGCTGTTAAACCAAAAGGACTCCCAGTGATTCTAGAAGAACATCAGAGGCGTTTTTGTTCTGGGTCAGACCTTGTTAAAGAGGCTCTGCAGAAGGCTGGCACAACCCCAGGGGTTCTCTCTGTGTAAGGGTGAAATCCAGCTCTACGGAGGGTCACAAAGACAGTTCCTTTATAGATAGATGTTCCTTGGCACATTGAGATAGCACAGAGAAATCCCCTGGGACTTCACACAGGATTTTAGGGGGAAAGAGAAACAGGAGAGTCTTGTGAAGTGACTCCGTAGATTCACTCTGAATGTGAATCTTCAACGTGAATCTCTCAACATGAAACGTCAACTGATGATGGGATTGAGACACAAAGCACAAGCCAGCTTCATTTTCATATGGGAGAAATAGATCACCAAGACCCAATTCAAAAGCAATTTCTCTATCCTTTTCACTAAGCCCCGTTTTTTTAGAATATGGGCCAACAAGATCCAGCAAAGGAAAACATATTAGAGTGAGATACCGTTACACCTATTAGCATGTCTAACATTGAAACATTGACAATGCCAAATCCTGAGAAGCACATGGAACAATATAAAGTCTCATTCACTGCTGATGGGAATGGAAAAAGATATCATGACTTTTGAAGACAATTTGGTGGTTTCTTACAAAGTTATACATGATCTTACCTTGTGGTCCAGAAATGGAACTCCTAGATCTGCGTAAGAGGTTTATGTGAAGGTTTCTCTGAACCTCATTTTTAACCTTTGAATTTTTTAAGGCGACAAAGCATGTTGGTTAGTTTCTTCCTGTAGGGCTCATAAGAAAACATTTCAAAAGGCTCCCTCAATTAGTGTCTTCAAAGTTCTTGACTGGCTGCCTCAGGGGTGTCAAGTCTTTCACTCTCCCGTTATGTCCATTTCCATGTCATCTTCTTCTCCAAGGAAAAGCAACTGACTGGTCATTAGGAGACTTTCTTAACTGGACTCCTGACCTCACGTTCCTTCTCATTTACTGCTTTCTCCATCCAAACGTTATGGCAATGCATCTCAACGCCACCCACAGACCCCTCCAGGGTCCCTGGAACTCTTTCAGAGGATCTGTGAAGTTAGATCTATTTTTCACAATAATAGTTACCATAACTTTCTATTTTCACCTGGACATTCGCCACAATGACGTGGGGGGAAAAAAGATGAATAAAAATTGCTGGTGCATTAGTGTAAATCAAGGCAGGGACACACAATGTTCTAGAGATCATTGTACCTTCACTGCCCTGTTATCTCAGGATCTGGATAAAGGAAGAAAGGAGTCCGTTATACTTTAGAATGACTTTAAAGAGGACGATAATGAAGGGACCCTCCAAGAATGTATTCAGTGCCTCTGTACAGGGCATGAAGAATGATTGAATAGGTGCATGTTTCACTGTGTGCATTGTGTGTATGTGTGTGTGTGAGTGTGTGAGAGAGAGAGAGAGAGAGAGAGAGAGACAGACAGACAGGCAGGCAGAGAGAGAGATGGGGAGGGGAGGGGAGGAGAGGAGAGGAGAGAGGAAAGTGTGTGAGTGTGTGAGAGTGTGTGAGTGTGTGTGTGTGTGTGTGTGTTTTCTTAACAAAAACAACTACTCCTCACTTTCCAAAAGAAGAATGCCCTTTAATGAAGCAATGTTTAGTAATAACACTGTCCATATTGGCTCTTCAAGCTAACAAACGTACCGCTCTAATGCAGAATGTTACTAACGGAGGCAACTAGGGCCAGGGAAAGTAGTATTTAGAAATACTCTGGACTTTCTTTTCAATTTTTCTATATACCTAAAGTTCCTCTTAAAAAACAAAACAAAACTATGCCTATTCATTTTCTTTAAAAAGGTATTCTGATTAAAGGGCTTAACCCTTTAATAGATGCCATTCTAACGTCTTCAAAGACAAAATGGAAAGTGTGCACAAAGCCCTTTTGCTTCGTCCTGAAGTACGAGGCTGGCTTGGGGAGAATCATGGCAGTGGTACATTGATTGGAAGCTGAAATAGCCACTCATGTCAAGCAATGCTATTTTTATTTTTGGGAAACTTTGACAGACCAACTTTGGTTATTCAAATTTTGGTATTTGGCAGACATTTTCTTGAAAGTAAACAAAGCATGCCTGTCACTAAAGGAAAAATAACTGACAGTCTTCACTGCCAAAGATAACATTCAAACTTTCAAGTAAAAATTAGAATTTTGGAAAAATTGTATTTGTCACCACCAGCTTGACAGTTTTCCTAATACGTACTTTTCTGGTAAGACTGATGTTGCTGTTAATTAATATAATATTTTGGTGTTGGAAAATAAAGTGTCTCAACATTTCTAAGATTTGCATAACTAAATAAACCAGTATTTTTCAAGTGTCCATGATGTCACACAATCATGCTGAGGCAAAAGATCCGTTCAGAATGCACAAGGACAATCAATTTTCTTTTAACAGATTATGAAAATTTCACTGCTATGTTTTCATATCACACACTGACACTATCCTTTAGTAAACAACTGTCAAGATTTAGCCCAGAGTGTATTCTGAGGTCTAACCAAAAGACCACATCACCAGCAGTTCAAAGCTCCCTGGATGAAAGATGGGAAGTCACCTTCTATTAAGATTTATAACCTTAAAACTCAACAGAGAATTTTTATGAATCAGACTTGACAGCTGTGAGTGAACAAAGTATAGTCTCCCCAGTTTTGGTGAGCAAAGGTGTCACCTGTATAAAGCAAGTTAATCAGCTGGCCCCAAAAGACTACAGATTCCCGTGGAATGTTCTATTCAAAATATAACTCAAGGAAAAGAAATTTCAATATCCAGCAAGAATCAGTCAAAGCTTGAATTACAAGGATTAAGGAAAAAAACAAAAACCCCAATCCACTAGAAGATGAATTAGAAGTTCTTCAGTTCCAAGAATGACCATCAGTGGAAAGAAGTTGGGAGCTGGGGGCAACAGTCATGACAAAACAGGGTTTCTTCACATTTTATACATCACGGACCATCAGTAAATCTGCATCCCTGGAGGCAATGGAAGCTTCAGACCATTGCTATGAGACTGGCTCTACCTGGCAGCTGGGAGGGCTGTCATGTTCCGCCTTCTTCCATACCTGTGATTCCTCCCAGATGCTGACCTAAGAGATGCTCTGGAGTAGAGGGCTCACATCATGAATCAATGTTCTTCTCCTATAGCCGGGGTCAGCAAAGTTCCCAGGGGTCTGCCTCCGCTAGCACCACCCTCCCCAGTGAATTTGTTCAGTGTCTGTGTGCGCATGTGCAAATCGGGAGTACAGAAGCTCTTCCAGCAATTTCCAGTGTTCTGCATAGTGACAGGCTTGTCTATTTCTCCCTCTAGTCCTGGCAATTTTGCTTCAAGAACTTTGATGTTCCTTCATTTGATGAGTACGTATTTAAGATCATTCTCTATCTCCGCGATGATTTGAACTTTCCATCATTCTGAAATAGTGCATCTTAACTTAAGGCAGGTTGTTGTTGGTTTGTACCACCAAGTTGTGCCACAGCCGACCCTCTAGTGGGTTATCAGAAGCAGTAAATTGCCCAGGAGGAGATTGTCCGTGTGCCTTCAGGTTGGCAGCACACCTCTTTGCCACTAGGACACCAGAGTCTCCTCTTTTTTAATTTTTTTTTTTATTTTAATGGAAGTTTACAGAGACTTGGTATTTCCATTCATTCATTGTTGCACACTTTCCTCCCTGTCCACCCCTTCCCCCCAGTTCTCTTTTCTCTTTGAAAAATAAAAACAAATTCTTTCATTGTTATCCAATCTCCTCACCACCTCCACCCCCGCCCCCCAGTCCACTCCTCTATGTAGCTTTCATTCTGGACTCTTGATAAGGAAAAGGTTTCTGGTATTCACAGAACCACTTTCGTTCTCTCTTGCTTAATGTTTCCCTAGTCTAGCTCAACCACAATGGGCATTTTGTTAGAAGGGGTTTTTCCCTGGAAAGAGACTTCACGCTTGGAAAGGTCGAGGGTCTGTGTGAGAGAGGAAGACTCTGAAGGAGCTGTGTTGCCATAGTGACTGCAGCAATGGGCACAAGTGCCTCCAAGATGCTGAGAGATGGCACAGGACAGGGCTCAGATCTGTTAGCCACAAGGTCACTTCTGAGTCAGACTCGACTTGAGGGCACCTAACAACAACCATTCAAAAACCTGCATTTTGTCAAGTCAAATCCATCTCAGAGCGACCCAACAGGACAGAGTAGAACTGTCCCACAGGGTCTCCTTGGTGGAAATCTTAACTGAAGCCGACCTCAGGGCCCTTCTCTTACCAAGTGGCTGACAAGTTCAAACCCCTGACTTCAACTCAAGGGCGTAACCACTGCACCACTGGGCCTCCTCATTCGCCATTATTAGCCTATGTTATAAGAACGTTTTTGTCATACTAACAGTACATAGCACAATTGTGGCTTTTTTGTTAACCTGAGATTCCTTCCTTCATGTCTGGAATAATTCATTCACTTGAATTTTGTCGTTATTGATGAGGAAAGATTTAAGGTGTTATCTTGGTATTGCCTATCAGTTTGTTTTACCCAAGGAGCTGTGGTGCAATAGTTGATACAGAGTTGACACAGATGTTGTCCCTTCAGCAGTTCTAATCCATCAGCCACTCTATGGGAGAAAGATGGGAAGTCTCCTCCCATGCAATTTACAGCCTCCTGAAAACTTACTGGAGAGACAGCTTTGAGTTAGTTCCAAGTTGATAGCAACAAGCTCTTTTATCTGTTAGCTTTTCCTCCTTTTACTAATATCCCACCTTCTTTTGAGTTCACCACACTCTGGTGGTTTTGCTGTTGTTTAGTGTATGTGTTTGCTAGTTTTGGTGAATTGGTTCTTTTTCAATCCCCCTTATCTCTTCGATTGCTTGTTAAATTTATGTTGCGCTTTCGTGGTTGACCTAGAGATTAAATTAAGAATCTTTATCACAGTGATATTGGGATAAAGTACTTCATGAATTATTTAGGACGTTGACAACTTTCCCATCTCTTTTTGTCTCCCCTGGCCTTTGCGCTTCCTTTTCTCATTTACATAATTTACTCCCACAGGTGACCAGAATCCGGATGCCATTGACTTGTGGCTCGCTCATAGGGGTTCTATGTGTCAAGGCAGAACTACTTCATAGTTTTCTTTCTTTTTGAAAAAGGGATTTCTTTTATTAGAGTTGGTGTTGGGAATATGCACAGCAGACCACACATCACTCCAGAAGTTTCCACATGTATAATTCAGCGACATTGATTACATTCTTTGGGTTGTTCAACCGTGCTAACCCTCACCCTCCTCGGGACTTCGAGAGATGATGTTTCAGCATTCGACCGCCCAGGCTTCCTTCCGAGAGGCCCCGGAGTTCAAACCACCAACCTTTTGGTTAGTGGTGGTCTAGAGCATAACAATTTGTGCCACCCTGGGACTCCTGTACGTGTAAACCCATGACATATTTTTATTACTTTGTTTTAGGAAGGCAATACAAATCAAAATTCATTCAACGGCAGTGAGTTTATGGGTACCATTTACGATATTCTCCTTTCATTACTGATTATCTATGCTTCAGGTCTTTTTCTTTTGCATTTTTTTATTATACTAGTATGTTTACATAATTCTAATACATTGGGTTTTTGCAACAATGAATGACTAGAAACCCTAAGTCTGTAAATTTTCATTAAAATTAATAAAAAAGTTCTAATACACTTTTTCACACCAGACTCTTCCAATTTCCCCACTCTCCCACCCACCAACAAATTGTACAACCCCATGATTAATCCTCATACTCGTAAAATAATGGCTTCAGTTATCTGATATCCTTTCCTTCAGGCTGAGGTTTCCTGTCAGGTGTTAATATTTGCTTTAAAGCTGCTGTCATATGCCATCAAGTCAGAACCAACTCACTCACTGCAGACCCTCCAGTGAGTTTTCAGAGGCCATAAATCACACAGAAGGAGACTTTCTCTAACTGAGCCGTGCTGGGTTCAAACCATGTGCCTTTGGGATTGCAATGCCACTTCTTTTTTTTTTCTTCCTATATATTACATATATTTTATTTATATATATTTTTTTAATTTAGTTTATTTTTCATTTCAATGAACATCTACAGAGATTTTGGAATTCCATTCATTCATTGTTGCACCCTTCTCCCCGCACACCCCTCCCATTTGCTCCTCTCCTTGAAAAGCAAAAGAAAAACTTCCTCATTGGTACACAATCCCACCCGCACCTCCCCAAACCCCACCCCCTACCTCCAAATATATTCCACTCTGCAACCCTCATTGCATACTCCTACGATAAAAATAATGCCCTAATTAGCCAACAGAGCTGCCTTTGTCTTAAAGTAGGTATATTAAAGACAAGTATTCTCTATTTTTATGTCTTAAAATGTTATTTATTTTATCTTCAGTGTTTCAAGATATTTTCAGAAAAGCTAAAATTCTAGAGAGCAGCTTTTAAAATAACTTTATTTTAGAAAGATACCATTCCTGTGTCTTCTGGTCTCTCCAGTGTCTGGTAGAAAATCTGCCATTATCCTCAGTATAGTCTTTTTCCTCAGGCTAATTTTAAGATTTTCTCTTTATCTTTGTTTTTCAGAAGTTGGCTTTGATTTGCCAATAGTTTCTTTTGAATCTATCTAGCTTGAGATTTTTAAGATTCTTTCTTGCATGTCAGTTCACATATTTAATTAGTTTGCAGAAATGTCTAGACATTATTTCTTAAACTGTTTCTTCTTCTCGTTTTGCTCTTTCTAGGACACATGTTATTGTTATGTGCATCGATTTGGAACTGACTCAAACCTGACCTCCCAATGGGTTTTCAGAGGCAGTAAATTGAACTGAAGGAGGTTGCCAACTATTCCCTCAAAGAGCAGCTAGTGGATTTGATCTGCCTGCCTTTGGGTTTGCACTGTAACTCCTTATCCACTAAGCCACCAGAGTTCCCTGCAGGATCCCTACTATGGTTATGTTAAACCACTTGGTAACTAACTGAAAATCAAAAAGAGTTTGATCTAAAGTCTTAAATTTTAAGACTTTCAGGATTTTGTTTTTCTTTTCTCTCTATTTTTAGCATGGATAATTGTTATGGATCTGCCTCCAAGTTTACCAGTTCTTTCCTTCTGCCTGTCAATTCTTAAAATAAATTCTATGACACTTCTATTTGGTTCCTTTTTCTCTTCCAGTTTCGCATATTTGGTTGTGTATGTTGATTATTATTTCTACTAAACTTTTTTTTTAACCAATTTATTATGGCTATGGTGAAATTTATGTCTGTTAATTCCAGCCTCTGTCACAGTCAGGTCTGTTCTGCCTTTCTCTGTGGATGACCTGTCACAGTCTCTCTGTTGTCTATCATGTCCATTTTTATTGCGTACCATAAACAGTGTGCAACGCACAAAGGAGAGTGAAGTGGATACTGTTCACCCCTAGTGAATGGCATGGCATTTTCTCCTTCTGGCCACAAGCGAGCATGAGTTGGGCAGAAACAGGCTGGGAAGGGAAAAGCCATGCTGAGTCAATTCAATCTACAGTTGATCCGAGTTTAGGCTTTGTTTGAAGATTAAGAGAGATTTAGTCCAAATGTTTTGAGAGTGAGATCAGGGGTTTCCATTCAGCAAGGTTTGGAATCTAAGCATCTGTGAAATGCCAGAGACCTCTCTGTGTTAAATTCAACCTCTAACTTCCCCCCACCCCCGTATTTTAATTATGATTTTAGTGGAAGTTTGAGGAGAAAATTGGTTTTCAGCAACATTTCATACACATTTTGTTTTCTGACTTTGACTGTTATTTTCACATTGTGACCCCACCTTTTGACTTCCTCATTGTGTTTCCTATTTCTACTTGGCTTTTCACATCCCCTCCTGTCTCTGAGCAAATGTCACCCTTTTCATCTCAAATCCTTTTAGTTGTTCTAAGCAGTGTGTTCCTCCTTGGTGTTATTGTTCACTTGATAGGTCTGTCTACTTCCTGTCTCGGGTTAGGGAGCTCTGGTGGCTTAGAGGTAAGGAGATGCACTGTCAACCCACAGGCAGGAGATTCAAATCCACCAGCTGCTCCAGTGGAGAAAGATGGGCAATCTCCCACGTAATCTGAAAACCTGAAGGAGGGTCACTGATTTGGGCTCAAGAGAAATGAGTTGTGTTTGCTTTTTCCAATGCCAAAAAAGATATTACATGGATGCCCCTTTAAAAAAAATGAAATGTTTGGGGCTTTGAAATGGTAGGCTTGTGAGCAACTTTGATATCATCTTTTATTTTGGTTTCTATCACTCTCTTCATAATATTGAGTATGTGATAAAGTGTTTAATGAGACAACCTAAGTCATGTGGGCACCTTTATGATGCCTCAGAAATAACGATAACAATGCTGTAAAGATTCCAAGTAAAGATAACCAAGTAGAGAAAAGACCCAGCTAAAGTCCGAGCAAAAAGAAACAGGTTTAAAATACAGCAAGTATCTATGTGAGAAACAAGAAAGGAAGCAGCTTTGGGATGCAAAATGATGGCTAACATTTGGGAACTTGGAAAAAGGAATAAAGTTTACAAAGCCCAGGTCCAGAACGGGCCAGCCCTGCTAACAGGTTCTATGTTAACTGACAGTGGCATCAACATTTTAAAGTAAGTTGTCTTTGTTTCTGTGCCTGGGTTTGTGGACTTGGCCTGGCATTGCTTACCTCGGAAGATGTGGAACTCTCTTTCCCTAGAGGCTACTTAGAACCAGAGATCCACAAACATCTGCCTCAAATGTTCTGGTACCAGCCTGCCTCGAGGCAGAGGATTGAACTAAATGACCCCTGAAGGTTATTTTAAACGCAGTGACATTATGATCCCAGAGCTGACAGTATAAAGGCAGCTTCACATTCGATTTTCTCCTCATCCTTTTTTGTACACTCTGTTTACATTGTTCTCAGAATGAAAAGTGAAAATTTCTTAACTACCAGCAGCCCATTTATCTCCCTAACCCAACCAAGTCAAGCCCGCTGCCTCTGGCTTCATTCTGACTCTCTGTGCTGATGGGACAGAGGAGTAGTCTTGAAGGACTTGCACTGTCAAGCCCATGGCAGTGGAAGAGATCCTCCTGCGTGACTTAGAGCCTCTGAAAACCCACTCACTGGAAGGTCAGCTACGTGTCAGTCCCACTGGATGGCAGTGAGTTTTGAACTGAGTGTTTAAGGAAGCAGAATGTCACATCTTTCTCCCACAGAGCAATTGATTGGCTCAAACCACTGATATTTTGGTTTGCTGCTAGTTGCTTTAACCACAATACCAAAGTTCCTATCCACCTTTACAAAGCCAAAATTGTGTTATTGCAAATAGCACGGGGGAAGATCTCTCAGCTGTCACTGATGATGTCTTCATTCCTAGCCAAGTGTCATTGCTCCTGGAGACAGAACTCAATAACTGAGGACGTGGGGAGGCAGAGAGTTAAGAGTTACAGAGTTACAGCCTAAAGAAGCTGGGGGAGAGGAGCACAGGACCAAGTAGGGGTGCAGGAGAGGCCTCTGGGAAGTCATCAACAGAGCAAGTATGGTCCATTCACCAGAGTCTGAGAATGCGCAACCAGGGTGCTCCTTGGAGGCAAGGATGGGGAAAGTTCATCTCAGGTAGTTGGACAACTCACGTTGTCAGGAGAGGCCAGTCCTTGGGGGGAAAGACATCCTGCTGGGAAACGTGCAGGGTCAAAGAAAGAAAGGAAGACCCAGGCTTGAGTCGATCACAGATACTGAGGATGGAACAGGACAGGGCAAGGGTCAGATCTGTTGTTCACAGAGTCACTGAGAGTCATAGTTGACTTGATGGCACCGAACAACATCAA
>NW_006399841.1:6961781-6981530 GCF_000299155.1 Elephantulus edwardii | reverse complement strand
GGAGAGAAAGAGAAAGCAAGCGCCTATGCACAAGCCAAGGCTATTCAATGAAATCAACTGAAAAGCCTAGCATTTTGCTTCTGGAGCTGGTCCCAATCTTTCCTAAGACATCATCCCTGGTTGCCAGAAATGGGGTTGGGACAGACAGTAGGTGAAATTTGCATATACCCAAAACGAGAGAGCAGGGACCTGAAAAAAACAACCCAATAACTGACCGCTGACTTTCTCATCTCACACTCGGCTGATGGGTGGGGATGCTTTGAGCACTGCCTTTGCCCTCACGTGGGATTGATTTTCTCCCAGAGAAAGGAAGGTCGGGATTATGAGAGAGCCTTTCAGATCAGCATTAACAATTCATGGAACTCTCGGCTGTTCCACCTAAGGCATCCGGAAGGACGCCCGGTGTGAGCGAGGGTTGTTCAAAGTGTCTCCTAATCTGCTTTGAAATGCTCAGTGGACAGGGGCCAACTGGAGGTCACCCGCCGGGTCCTCCTTTAGTGAGCTGCCCGTGGAGGAAGTGAAAGGACCAGAGCAGCCGCGAGCTGGAGTGTTCCCGTCCGCTCTCAGAAGGGTCTTTTGAAATGCAAACCTCTAGAGCTGAGGGGCTGGAAACTTGTTTTCTATTCTGGGCCACTGGCTCACAGAGGGGAAAAATAATCACCGAAAGTAATTTAGGTTTTCAAAGTGAGACATATCAGAGGTTAAACTCGCACAATTTAAATGCTGAGACTGGGGAATCTTCAACATCATTCATTAAGTATGCCCTATTTGTGGAAATGTACTTCAATTTCAGATTAGGATCAAGTAAGGAATCCGCTGTGGAGGGAGGTAGGTTCTCACTCCATCAGATGTCATGCATGTAAAACAAATGCATTCCAAGCACTGCCACTCCTTTGCTCCAATTCCTCGCATTTCCTCTGACCTCCCCCTCAGTTGCCGTATTCAGACTCCAGCCAGTTTCCCAAGGCTTCACATTGCACGGGAGGAGATGGTTCATATTTCTGGGGAGGAGATGATGATGGACTCAAACCACCAGAGTGATGCCTTCGGATTAGCAGTGCACTCACTACAGTTCACACCACGCCTCTTCTTTGTGACCTGTGAGGATGGCACAGGATGTGTTGTTCATAAGGTCGTTATGAGTTGTAGTCAATTTGACAGCATATAACAATAACAAGGGAGCTTTGGCTTAATGGTAAGGGATGGTGCTGCCACTCCAAAGGTGTACAGTTTTAGTCTACCAGCCGCTCTGCTGGAGAAAGATGTACTGTGTGATTTACTGCCTCTGAAAACCCCCCAGAGGGTCAGCTATGGTTGGTTCCCACTCGATGGTGCTGGCAGCAACAACAGCAGGTTGAAACTGTTAATGGCATTTTCACACAAGCTGTTGTCAAGTTGGTCTCGGCTTGTGTCATTTGTCTTTTTCTTAAGTATAAATCTTCTATCTCTGGGGAGGAAACATAGTATTTAAAACTAAGTGTACTTCCATCTAAAATATTATTTTTTCTCAGCATTTGAAAAAAACAAACTTTCATCCCAACTCTGACACTTTTCCTCCTCTTGCTAGCCCCACGAAGCTCCGGGATAAAGAGTTTTCTCACAATATGGCCAGTAACTGGTCAACAATCCAAAAATCTTCTTCCCAAACTTTGGTGGCCTACGGGTTAAGAATCTGTGCTGCCATCCCAAAGGCACATAATTCGAATCCACCAGCTGTTCCTTGGGAGAAAGATGAGCAATCTCCTCCCGTGCAAAGAACCGCCTCTGAAAACCTGCTGGAGGACACCCCAACTCCATGTTACACAGCAACATTTCAACTACAGAGACTAGGCACTGTCAGAAACTCACTTTTCTAACTCACAACGATTGGTGAGGGAGCCCTGGGGGGTGGTCCACTGGGAGCTGTGCTGTTTCCCAAAGGTGGCATCTCTCTCATGGTTCAAATCCACCAGCCACTCTGGGGGAGAAAGATGAGTAATTCACTTTCATGCAATTTACAGTCTCCATAAACCACTAGGGAGCAATCAGCAGCCTCCAAGAACCACTGGAGAATCAGCTAAAAATCAGTGAGTGAGGCAGAGAGATGTGCAAGGAGGGCTCCGAGAAAGTACTTTGCTCCCCATCGGGTAAAAAGGTAAGGTCAACCCAATAAGTTCTCTCATAACACTAAGTACTATGTTATTCCTACTTGTGAATATGATTCTGATGCCTGGAGTAATGGCAGCCATTGTGAAGCCATGAGGTCATATTCACACAATGGAATACTATGCTGCATTGAAAAAACAAGGAACTCATGCAGTATTATTCAAAATAGGTTACCCTGGAGGACATTATGCTGAGTGAAATATCTCAGTAACAAAAGGACAAATACTGCATGGTGCCACTGTTGTAGAATGGGACTGACATCAGGGTTGGGGTGACACTGAGAAAAATTGGATAAATTATTGTGTACTGCATTGAAACAGATGAGGGAGAGAAGAGTTTAAAAGCTATATATGATTAGGTATTATGGTTATGACAAGAGTCCAGAATGAAGGTTGCATAGTGGAGTGTACTCGGGGCGGGGGGATTGTATACCAATGAAGGAATTTTTCTTTTCATTTTCAAAGAGAAGAGCGAACTGGGGGTGGGAGTGGGGTGTGGGCAGGGAGAAAAATGCAACAATGAATGAATGGAAATCCAGAATCTCTGTAAATAATTCATTAAAATTATAAAATAAAATTTAAAAAATAATGAAACAAAAACTATGATGGAAAAGTTTCTAAAGTAATATATAAGGTCAGTCTCCAGACTTCTCCACAGAAACAATAGTGCCATTTTTGCTTAAATAATCCTAGTTTTCTATGATTTATAGTCAGACTTAGCCCAAAAAATACGTCCCATTAAAACATTATCATTGCAAGTATAATTCACTAATCAAATATAATTCTATACAACCACAGTAAAAGCCAATCTTTATTTTTTTTTCTGTCTGATTCACAAAATTGTCTTGAGAAACCTTATATCAAATCTATTTCTCTAGTCAATATTAGGGAGATCTGGTGGCGCAGTGCACAGGGAATTGCTCTGACAACCCAAAAATGCCGACTCTCTGTGGCTCAAATCCTCCAAGGAGCTCCAAGAGAAAGATGGGTGTTCTCCTCCCACGTGATTTGTTGTCTCTGAAAACCCACTAGAGGGCCAGCTATCAGTCGGTTCTGACTGGATAACAGTGAGTTTGAGTATTTTTCAATCAAGATACATTGAAATGATAACTTTTCCCTTCTTTGACAGCTCTGTATGTTTATCCTATAAGCACCGCTCTTGACCTTCAAAGTGTGTAGATAAGAGACGAATTATATCAGACCTAGTTGCTGTGAGATTTGGTCTGGATCAAAAGTAAGCCTCTAAAGACTTTGTTCTGAATGAAACACAATGTATACAAATTTTGTATTTTATAACCATATAAAATTTTTTTAAGGTTAAAAATATCTTTTTTATAGATGGACCATATTTGATCAACAAATAATCATTGAGTCCCTGAGATGCGCCAGGCACTGTTCTGGATCCTGGGGACACGGTGATAGAAGGTTTTGGCCTTTGAAGAGTGCAGGCTCCTCTTTGAGAATGTAGGAAATTTGGCCTAGAATACTGAATTGATTGGGTAAGTGGATGAGTGTAGCAGCATATAGTGGATGGATCTGGAGCCTGGCTGTCCATAACAGCATTCTATACAAGTTTCCAGCGTTCATAATGTGCATAAACATCACAGAGGGATAAAAAAGACAGAGGAGAGCTGGGAGCACCTGGCTGAAACAGGTATATTTCATATGATCATTGGCATACATTGTTTTATAAAATTAGTCCCCTTTGATCTGCATCCACTGTTACTCTGTATTTTCAGGTCTCCACTGGATCTTCCCTAGTCCCCTCATCCCCTTCCTCCACCCCCGAAACTCTATGACCTCATGATTTCTCTCCTCCCTTTCCCGCTTTGGACTGGTATATACATCTTACTAGTTATCCTATTTTTACAATAATGGCCTTACGCAGTATTTGTCCTTATGAAACTGAGTTAGTTCATTCAGCATAATGCTCTCCAGTCTCTCTCATATTATATAGTATTTTTTAAATTATTGCCCCTGAGTGTGGCATAGTATTCCATTGTGCAAATGTACCACAATTTCTCAAAAACATTTTATTTTTTAAAAATCTTTGTTCTACTGTCTTGGATCTTATCATTGTTACAAGGTTTATTTGAATATATTTTTGCTTAACTCTTTTTTCTTATTATAAAAATACGTATTACTTCTTGTTGTTGTTGTTGTTAGGCGCCATCGAGTCATAGACGACTCACAGTGACCCTATGAAGGAAAGACCTGAGCACTGTTCATAGAGTTTCCAGAGGCAAGCCATTTTGGAAGTGGATGCCGCTCCTGCTTCCAGGCTTGTTTTAGTCGGGAAGCTCCAGCCAACACTGTCTACTGTGGGTGCCCATTACCATATTTGGCACATCACTGTCACAGGCTTCAGCATCACAGCAACCACGAGTTACCTCTGTACAGCAACGCACAGACCAGTGCTATACCACCTAGAAGAATGTTTGACAGGAAAATAATTTTAATCCAGCCCGAGGGCCACAGATTAAAATCACCCCCCTTCGGCTTGGTAGCATAACTTTTTGTCCACTAGGCCAACGTAGCTCTCTCTCTCTCTGTCGTCGTTGTTATTAGATATTTTTAAAAGTAGACATGTGGTTCGAATCCACCAGCTGTTCCCTAGGAGAAAGATGGGCAATGTCTTCCCATGTGATTTACTGCCTCTGAACACTTACTGGAGGATCAGTTATGGGTTGGTTCTGACTCTACAGCACCCAAAATAACAGCAACATGTACATTCAAGGCAGTAGGATGAAGGAGAAAAGAGTCGTCCTTCCTCTTTAAGGGACGGATCAGAAAAACCTGCAGATATCACTTCTGCCCACAGGCAGCTGGCTACAGCTTCTTCACATGGCCACACCCACTAGGCTGAGAAAGGTAGTCATTTTTCTGAGGAGTCGTGGACCAAGAAAAAGATCAGCAATCAGTGTTTCTACTACTTTAGACTAAAGAAGATTTTGGAGGACAGTGTGTCATTTCCGTCACTCTTCCCCTTAAAAAAGAATTCATTCCCCCTAGGTTGAAGTTGCAGTAATAAGCCATAAATAGCGTAACACTTAAAATCAAGTCAAAAGGCGGAAGCTGGCTTAGAAACTGGGCAGAAGCCACCCACTTTGATGGAAAAAAGGAAGGGTTTTGTCGTTTCTCTACAGCAGTGGTTCTCAAAGCATAGAAGAGCCAGGCACATCAGCATCACCCAGAAATTTTTAGAGATTCTAATTCTTTGTCTGCTCTCCTAAACTTCCTGAGTCAGGAGCTCCAGAGGTTGGACCAGTAATCTGTGTTTTAATGAGCGCTCCAGCTGACTCTTATATCTAAATGTGCAAACTAACCAGCAATAGAGAATAACAATTTCTAAGATTCAAAATGAGCATTTACGAAACCTACAATATAACACCTAGTACCTGAACAATTCTTATGCTAAGATGAGCCATGAACTGTTCAATTAAGAAAATGTTGTGATCATACAGTGAATTTGAAATAAAATATATGTGTTCGTATCACGGAGTCTTTAATTCTTCTTAAAAAGGATTCAGATTATTAGGTTTGACTTTCTCAACGACAGTAGCTCTGCTGCAGTGAATTTAAAATTGAGCCACAAAAGGCAAGCCCTCTTTGTACTGTCTGAGCCTGTCCAGGTCTCCTTGTGCCCACAGCCTTGTGAACACCAGATAAAATGGGGACATCCCTCCCCGGGGGGAAGGGGAGCCAGTGACCCACACAATGTGTAGGTAGAGGAGGACACAAGGTTCCTGTGGGAATCAACACAATATTTTCCTTTTCTTGATCATCCAACAAAACCCCATCCCACTGCCCTCGAATCACCTCTACCACACAGCCCTCACTGGGTTTTGAAGGCTGTAAATCCTTCCAGGAGAAGATTACTCCTTCGATCTCCTGAAGAACAACTGATGGACTTAAACCACTGGCCTGTGGGGTTAGCACTGAGGCACCAGGACTCCCCTCTGAGTCACAGAAGCAAAGTTATTCGGAGTCCTGTCTCTTCACGTTTTAATCACTGTAAGAGGTGAGCCATGCCCTTGGTAATCATTCACAGCACGCTCAAACTTTAACGTGTGTACTGGTCACCTACAGATCTTCATAACCTGCAGCTCCTGACCCAGCCAGACTGGGGTGAGGCCGAAGAGTCTGAGACTCTCAGCTCCCAGTCTGCTGACTCCCCGGGCCTTCTTGGAGCTGCAAGGCTTTATTGTATTTCAAGACAAAAGACTTTTCAGATTGTTTCTTTTATAAATGCATTATTATTACTGGGAAGAGGCGACGATTTAGAAGGCTTCCATAATTTAGATACAGAAGTCTCCATTCCCAGGTGTCATTCAGATTGGACATTCAACACCAAGCATATTAAAGAAGAAAAGATGCTTACTGGCAGATGTGGACATAGCAATAGAAGAGAAGCCAGGCTGCCCGGTCCTTTGAGGCTCCCCTTTTCTTCTAGGGTAGGACTTCCTCACACTCCAGCTATTTTCTCTTTAAATCTTTATGTTTGATGGCAACTATTCACTTATATGAGAAAGTCAATCAGTAAAGATTTATTAAGCAACTGCATGCAGTCACCCCTCATTGTTAGGAAAGGCGCGTGTGCTAGTACAAGTTTCAGCACAGCAGCCCGGCTAGGTTGGACTAGGAGGAAAAGCCTGGAGGTCTCCGTCTACTAATCAACCAATGAAACGTCTATGAATCACAACAGCTCAATCCACAACCAATCGTGGCAATGATGCAGGACCACACAGCGTTTCATTCTGGTGTGCATGAGCGTCTACCAAGAAAATGCCAAGGAGGTCAACCCAAACCTCAAGGGCATCATCTGGCCAAGCCAAGGGGGCACAGTCAGGGCCCCACTCCCTGGGAAGAGGGTTCAGAGGGGGTCTCAGGAACACAGAACTTCTCTTGCTCAAGACTCATTTGCCTTCTTATCAAAATCAACAGAACACTTCCCTTCCTTCACAACCCTGTCCACTGTCCAGTCCCTTCCTGCTCCAGTTAAAACGAAGCCACAAACACCACTTCCTCTTTTCTCTCCCCACAACTTCTTCTTCAACTCTCCCACTGGAGATTAAAAAATCAGCAAACAAAAGAAGGCTAAGAGGCTTGTCTGTGCAAGTTATTTGTTGGATGGCAAAATGGGGAACAAGCGAACTGGTTCCAAACTGTTCAGCACACACACAAAAGTCATCAGAATACATCAGCTGAAACAAAGCAGGTGCTCCCCAAACACCAGAAATGGATGAATGGGGAAATCAATGAACGGAAAAAGCCCTCCGCAGCCCATTTCCCAAGGCCTTCAATAATGCATTTTCCACTTCACTTGTGCTTTCTTTAACTTCGCAGGGACCAATGGTATTCTCCTGCTCTCATAATGTTCTAGTCTCAGCTTAACAAACAGCTCTATTTCTTTGCAGTTCCCTCAATGACTTGACAACTTGATTTGGATGATCTCACTGCCCGCAAGTTGATTCCAGCTTTTTTTTTTTTATTATTCTTTCATGATTTTTATTTTATCGGTTTTTTTAAGGGTAAGTACAGAGACATTACGAACAACCTGTACACAATTCTTAATGCACGTACCAAAAATCTAAAAGGCTACGTAGTTATAATTCTTTTCTAAAGTCCAGTGACCGTCAAGCTTGAAATTTGGAGGAAAGTTTTCATAAAGAAGAAAATAAGTACCAGTATCTTCAGTTGTGGGTAAACTCACATCATTAAGTCCCACTCATTCACAATTTACTATCACACACACTACACATTCAAATTTTCAACCTTTCACAGCACATAACAAAGTTATTAGGAAAACTGGACTACCAAGACCAAAGATGTTACAGAATCCACATAGTTCTGACAGGGAGAAAGCCATGAAAAGGGAGTGGTTATGTTTAAGAAGAAGTTTTACTAAACAATGTTCTAATTTATGTATTTAAAAACATGGAAAATAGACTTAATTTAAAATGTTCAAGTCATAAATGCATGACTATGACTCCAAATTGTCATTAAGTATACTATGTATTATGGGATATAAAACTGTCCCCTTAGCAACTCCATAGAACAGAGTAGAATTGTCTCCACTGCGTTTCTGTAGCTGTAATCTTTATGGCATTAGACTATCTTGCCTTTCTTCAAGGGAGCAGCTGACAGGCTCAGAGCACAGACCTCTTGGCTGGCAGTTGAACACCAGCAGACCTTCTGGAAACGTCTTTATTTATTATTGCACAGTTGTTTCCTTCCTCTCTCTTTGCAGCAAAGATCCCATAACTTGGCCTCTTCTCTAGCATGTTCTGTACCATATTTGACCCATAACCACCTAAGCCTTGGGTTAAACCATCACAAAATCTCCAAACAAAAGGATCTCCTGACATAAACATGCTGCCAGTAAAACAATGGCATTGATGAACACTGAGAAGGAGCTTACTGGATACTGCTGTAAGTGGCAGAGTCGAGTGCACACAGAATCATGCAGGGTCAGTAAAAAATCGTGATAGGTCTGCTCTTTCTCACTTCAAAATACAGTCACAGAGTTCTGCAACTAGATACAGTAGCAATTGCACAACCTGTAAATATAAAAACTGGCCCTGAACGATTCCGTTTCAAGTGGCTCATTGATATTATGCATAAAGGGATCAAGAAAGCAATGTATACACACAACCACAAAAAGAAATTAACTCCAGGCACCTGCCATGTGACTTGGAGAAAACCTTGAAAGCATTTTGCTGAGTGAAATAATTCAGACACAAAAAAGACAAATGCTGTATGCTTTCATTCATGTAAAATAGCTAGAAGTGGCAAATATAAAGAGATCAAAATGTGATCAGTGGTTAACAAGGGCAAGGTGGCACTATGCTTAAAGTACTCAGCTGGTAGCCAAAGGGCTGGAGGCTTCATCTCTGTGGAAGAAAAGCCAGGTGATCTGATGCCAAAGAAGTTGCACAAGGAAGCTCTGTGGGCAGCTCTCCTCTATCCTGCAGGAATGGCATCAGTAGGAGCTCGATCAGCCCACACCACCACCAGCAGAGACACACCCCCACCAGCAGGGACACACCAGCACCACCAGGGACACACCAGCACCAGCAGGGACGCACCAGCACCAGCAGGGACGCACCACGACCAGCAGGGACGCACCACCACCACCAGGGATGCACCAGCACCACCAGGGACACACCACCACCACCAGGGACACACCAGCACCACCAGGGACACAGGGACACACCAGCACCAGCAGGGACGCACCAGCACCACCAGGGACACACCACCACCAGCAGGGACGCACCACCACCAGCAGGGACACACCACTAGCAGCAGGGACGCACCACCACCAGCAGGGACACACCAGCACCAGCAGGGACGCACCAGCACCAGCAGCAATGAGAGGGAGGAGGAAGGGCAGGGGAGCCGTCACTTAGGCAACAGTGAGTTTCTGCTTGTGGTGATGGAAATGTGGCAATAAATACTAGTGAAGGTTCAACAAAATTATTAGTGTCGTTTGTTTCACTAACTTGTACATGTCTTCCGTTCCATAAGTATGGTCAGAAGGCATGGATGTTGCTCGGTTCCCATTACCTAACATTTTTAAACAAGATCCTATAAAGAAATCCTTACCAGAGCGGGAAAAAGATAAAATGGAATTTCTCACGGACTCCAGACTTTCTGAAGCTGGGGAGGCTACAGGAACCCCTGCAATGATTGCCCCAAGTTGTTATTATTGTTATGTGCTGTTAAGTTGCCTGCGACTCATAGCGTCCCTATGTACAACAGTGCTAAACACTGCTCTGTCCTGTGCCAGTCTCACTGTCTCTGACACACCTACCGCCATTACTCTACTTACTGAATCAAATCTATCTCATCGACGGTCTTCCACTCCTGCGCTGTCCCTCCACCCTCCCAAGCATGATGTCCCTCTCCAAGGACTGTTCCCTCCTTGCAACATGCCCAAAGTATGTCAGACGAAGTTTCAGAATCCTTGCCTCCAAGCATCAGCCTGGCTTCACCCTCTCCAGGACAAACCTGTTCATTTTCTTAGCAGTCCATGGTACACTCAATACTCTTCTCCAGCACCACAGATCAAATGCATCACTTCTCCTTCTATCCTCCCTAGTCATTATCCAACTCTCTGATGCCTAACAAGTGATTGCAAAGACCATGGCCTGTATCAGGCAACCTAAGTCTCCAGAGAGACACCAGATGTCTTCAAATAGAAACCTACAACATCCCCAAAGTCTGTCTAAAGTCAAACAATAGTTTCACTACTAAAAAAACAAAAAATGTCTAGTTTGAACATTCTGCTCTTTTAAGAAGTGTTTACATGAGATCAAAGTGACAACGGCAACCGGAAGATTAGCGAGGAAGCCTGGAGGATGGAGAGTTTAAGGAGGTGGAAGCAGGAACCTCAGAAAAGGAGAGTGGACATGAGGGAATACGAATGTAATCAGCCCCCGGAGAGATGGTTGACTTGGTGTGTGTTTTGCTGTCAATACTCTCTACAAAGTATTTCCTTTAGAGTACATGTGGATGATGTTAAACTGGCAAATGCTGTGTTCTCTCTGTTTCCATAAGGTTCATTTATGTTATGTTAAATTCAGCTCAATCTTTCCAAGTCCACTGACAGAGCGAGTGCATAGCCCGCAGTGTTTTCCTTCTTCCCACATTGGGCTGCGGGCCAGGGGCTCTTGATCAAAGTGCCATCACCGCTCTTGAAAACTAATTAGTGTGTTGGTCCATATGTAGGCAGTTCACATGCCCGAGGCAGGCTCGCCACTTTTAAGCAAAAATGTTTACTTGGAAATAGGAACATTTTATCGAAGCTTCTTTGGAGATTGGACAAAAGGTGGATTGAAAAAGAGCGAGTAAAGTTTGAGTCTGTGTTCCAAAAAAAAAATTACAAGAATGGAAGATAGGCTAAGGGGGGGGGGGGGGGGGGGGGGGGGACCCGGAAACAAGAGGTCCCCAGGCCTGCAGAAGTGTTAAAAGTCCCAGGACCAGGCCTCACAAAAGTCAACACATAGTTGCTTTAAACACCAATCAAACCCGGTGGTCACCTGGGCTGTCTGCATCCTGGCCTGGCCCGGCCCTTGCTAACCCCCTTGCTCTGTGCTTCACATCAATTCATCAAGATAAAAATGGAAATCTGTCCTTTGATAGTCCTGACAAACATTACAGACTGGCCAAGTGTAGACTGCATAGAAGGAAAAGAATCTTACTCTGTCAATGCCGTCTGTGTAGTCTCCAAAATGTGCTTATTTCTTGAGCTGTTTCAAGGAAATTGGGAACTCTGAGGGTGTAGTCTGAACCCAGAGGCCACACTTCTCTGCAGGAATGAATTCACCAGCAGCTCAGCGGGAGAGAGAGATGTGGGCCTTGTCTTCCCAAGTGATTTTACAGCTTCCTTAAACTGCACTGGAGGACATTGGAGGATCAGCCAAGAGTTGGTTCTGACTTGATGTCACGGAGAGTTACCTGAGAGAGAGAGCTCCTGGGTGCCAAATCCAGGCCTTAGTGCTCCACTACTAACTGAAGGTCTGGTGGTTCTAGGGTGCCCAGTGATGCCTCCACAACACAGTGTACAATTGCATGCACACCAGTAAAAACGATGGAGGTGGAGAAAAAGGACCTATGAATTAATAATCACTTCAACTTAGTTCACATTTTCCTCTCATAAAATATTTCTTACTTGCTTTCCAGATGCTTTGAAGGGAGATAAGAATGAGCTTATTGTGGTTTTCCTCCTATAATACTCAATTAAGGAAACCTGTACTAAGAAACCCTCAAGCTCACTATCTACAAAAACAAAAAAATATTGATATAGTGATCTACTTTCAAAACCACCAGCTATACTCAAGGGTGGGAGAGGGCCGAGGATGGGTAAGGGAGAAACTACAGGGCTGCACAGATTGATGGGTGGAGGGAAGAGGGGAAGGACCAGATGAAAAGACAGGGCAATGATGGGCAAGGTCCAATGGTGATTAATTTTATAAAACACAATGCATGAAAATGCTTGTATGAAGCCACAATAATCCAGAATCACTACTCAACAACAAATGTTTTCTTTATCTATTAATGAATTGATTGATTTAACAAGATAGGCTTTGAAGATTTAACAGTGAACAATGCAGACAGGGTCGCCGACATCCCAAAAGTAACATTTTAATGGAGGAGAGGAGGCAGTTAACAGAAAACTAATAAATGGATAAGGTAATTCTGTCTGATAGGAAAGGCTAAAAAGAAAATAGAAAAAGGCAATTTTTTTTTTAAGATACTAGAGTTGGATGTTACTTTCAAACAGTAGGCTTAGGCAAAATTTTTCTGATTTAGTGTCATTTCAGTTGAGACCTAAATGATGAGCTAAGGAAAACTAAGTACAAAGACCCCAGGGCAGTAATGTACATGGTCTCTTCAAGGTCAAGAAAGAGCCATATGACTGGTGGAAAATAAGAAAACAGCGGAATGAGAAGAGAGGAAGTTGGAGTAATAGGCTGAATCTACATTTGTGGGGTCTTAGGCTCCCTGGGAAATATTTTAATTAAAAATATAATCCTAGGGAGCTCTGGTGGCCTAATGGCAAGAAGCTGCACTGCAATCTCAGAGGTACGCAGTTTGAATCTACCAGATGCTCTGCTGGAGAAGGAGGGACAATCTCCTCCTACACCAGTCTGATCCAATATGACAGTACACACATACAAAATAATAAAATTTAAAAAATTATATATACAGTCCTACCACTTACTATTATCTATATTAAAAGCCTCACTTCCCAATTTGTAAATATTCATAATACCTGAGGAGGTCATTTCAATGAGTTAAATAATGAACACGCACTCGAACTTTTTAATGTAACACATACATATATTAGGTGCTCAATAGTGTGTTTTTTTAACTTAATCAGGTATTCTAGAGTTGCTACATGAACCTAGTGAAATCCGTCCCCATCTGTTTCTCCCATCATACTTGTATGAGATCATAAAAGCTCCACAGATTTCAAGGAGTATAATAGCTCTATAATAAGGTCAGTTGGCAAGCTGGAGAATTATCCTCTGATCCTTCAAAGAGAAATATAACTGCATTCCCACCTAATTATACATCAAGACATCCTTAAGAATCATTCTTCCTCCCAGGGAGAAGCAGGAATATTCTTGATAATAACTGTGGAATGTCATTAGCTAACATAAATAGATTTTAAAATCACAGGTATCCAAAGTGCTTCCATCAAAGTCTTCATAGTCTAGTCCATTATGGGTGATAATAGACTTGTAGCTGCTTCATGGATTCTTGGATGTATTTCACTGGTTCTGTGACTGTACTTCAAATGCTATCCTACTTCCCAATAACTAAGGTACATGTTAATTTCAGCAGCATTTTAAAAAATCTTGACGAAAGGATCCAATGTCAAAGAATCTGTAGGTAGCACTCCCTGGGACTTTGAACATTTAGTCACGTTCGCGTGTCTTTCATCATCCCAATTCTGAACATCTGTATTTTAAGCTGTTTTCAAGTGGCCTATTTCCCAGCCCCCATCCACTGAGGGAGCTCAGGTGGCCTAGTGGGGTAAGAAGCCATGCTGCAATCCTGAAGGCACACAGTTCAAATCCACCAGCTGCTCCACAGGAGAAAGATGGGCAATCTCCTCTCAAGAAATTACCTGCCTCTGAAAAACCCACTGGCAGGTCAACTATGGGTCAGTTCTAGCTCAATGAAACATAACCATAGCATCTACTAAAATGAGCCTGAAACAAGGGTGACTTCCAGTGTCAGAACTAGAAACCAAACTAAACAAGTACAGGGTCCTAGAACAGAGAGACAGCACTCAGCTCAGAATCTGTTCAGAAGGCTGGAGTAACAGGTGCCATTCCTTAAAATAGGCACACTACTGTCAATTCAGATGGAATTAAAGGGAATTGATCAAGACCATTTGTGAAGATAGTTGGCCTAGCCTTCCACAAACAGCAAGATTAGCCTAGGGGGGTGTCTCCCCCGCCCCCTTCTCTTGCCAACCCCACAGACAGTTCAGTCAAGTCAGAATGTTTAAAATAAGTTAACCCAAAGGAATAAAGAATGGGAGAGTAAATGGCAAAAGGGATAGAGTTAGTAGCGACTCTGAAAGCAGAACGATTAAGTAAAAGGTCACATACTGAGCTCAAGAAACCTCAGGCCTCTTCTAGCTGCTCCAAAATGGTAGTGTGTTGTTTGTTCATCTCACCACAGCTCGAGGCTGGGGAGTCTTCTCCAGGGAAGCTAGATAGAAGAGAAATGAGACATGTGGAGTCTTTCAAACTGTGTGAAACATGAAAATAAGACCTTTCAAGATATGTGAAGTCTCTCCACAAAGCTATTACCTTGTGACCTTGTCATCCCAAAATGAACCCGCTACACACACATACATACACACACACACACACACACATACACACACACACATACACACACACACACACAGGCACACAGTTTTCTAGTGCCTCACTCTTATTCACCAATGGTAAACCAAAGAGCAACAGTTTAGAGAGGAAAATTTGAGGCCTGAAAGACAAAAGAACAAACAGGGGAAAAGTAGGATCGAAAGAAAACAGAAAATAATCAGAAAAGAAAAAAACCGAAAATTCTACAGCATATGCCCTTGGAAACTCAATAGAAGATGCTTCCATTTAAGAATGAAAACAAAAGTAAATTAGGAGGTCAATCCAGGAAGGTCACTATCTGATTAATAGGTGTTCAGAAAGAAGGAGTAGAGAAATACAGACGGGAAGTTACCAAAATCACAGTACAAGCAGGTGTCTCACAACTGAGGAGTTGAGTGTAGTTCAGTTCTCTGAGTGATAAATGCAACGAATACGACACTCAACCCAAGACATGATGTCCTGAGAAATGAGACAAACCAGAATAAACAAAAACTCTAAAAACTTCCAGAAAGCGAAGACACATCTTGTACAACTACCAAGGACAAGAAAGACAAAAAAAGCAGATGCTAAAAGACATCAGAGCATGGCTTTAAATTTCTGACCTTTATTATTTTTATTCTAGAATTCTACACTGAGTTTAACCATCGATAAAGTATAAGAAAATAAAGATGCTTGAAAACACGAAAATTCTCAAATAAGCCGTTCATGTAAGCTTTTTACAAGGAGCTACTAAATACGCTTCAATAAAATGAAAGAATTTTTCTTTTACTTTTCAAAGAGAAGAGTGAACTGAGGTGGGGAGAGGTGGGCAGGGAGAAAAGTGCAACAATGAATGAATGGAAATCCAAAGTCTCTCTAAATTTTCATTAAAATTAAAAATAATTTTTTTTAATGGGGAAAAAAGAGAAGTCAGTCTGTCTCAAAAACTAGACAAGGGGAAATATGGTGACCACAGATGCAACAACATAGCATTAGGAGGGCCATCTTGGACAGGAAAAGAAGATAGAGAACATAGGAAGATTCCAGGGACAGAAATAAGATGAAAGTGATAGATCTTTTGAGATATTTGAACATTTGGAAAAATATCAGTATCTCTAACATATTCCATTTCATGTACTTCAAGAATGTTATCAGAAGAGGCCAGTTCCTGGAGAAAGACATCATGCTTGGTAGAGGGTAATTTTTTTAAAAAATAAGCCCTCTTTAATTGGAAAAAAAAAATCAATGCATAATGCTTATGCGTAAATGTAAGTAAATATTATATATATAAAGAAACTAACCTATTTGAAAACACGGCTATATTAGAAGGAGGTTTTTATTTTCATTTCTATATCAAGACAGGGTTGCAAAGAGTAGAAATGGGTTTCTTGGAGGTATTTGACAAAGAGTGGCTTAGTACTTTGTATATTTATCAGGATGAACCATGGTAACACAGAATTTAAGGGTATATTACTAAAAGATAGCATTCGGAGTCAGTTAGTGGACTTCAATAGGTAGCTATGACACTTCTCATGTTTTGAAACAAGGAATATGGGAAAATGGCTTAATAAGAGTTCTAAATTTAGGCCTGTGGCTTAAAAAATGGACGGCAGGCACTGTATAATCTGATGGAGAACTGTTTCTGGATAGAAAGTTTCTTTCTTCAGACTTTTGCATTTAAACGGTCTTACAATGGAACTAGGACCCCTTGTTTTGGTAGAGCTTTGCTGTGCTTATATATAAACCAGTCATTATCTACTTGGATTCAGGCATAATTTAAGCCATAAGTGTCAATGTGTAAACTTGTTTTGATTAAAGAATTTTTCTACCAAAAAAATAAGCCCTCAAGAAATGGACTGACATAGCAAAGGCTACCATGGGTTTAAGCACAGCAGTTATTGTAAAGATGGCACCGGATCTAATACACTGTAGTCTGTAACACATAAAGTCACTGAGCTGGAACCCACTGGGTGGCACCTGACAACATAACAGATCAGTGATGGAGTTGGATAAAAATTATAAAATAGTCCATGTTGTTCGCCTTCAAGTCGGAACCGAGCCGTAGCTGACCTGGAGCAGGAGACTGCTCATTTTTCCCCAGCAAAAAGGGGGTCCATAAAAAAAAAATTTAAAATAATACATAGAAAACTAAACAAAAACAGAAACGACCATCAACTCCAAGAAAAAAATTGCCTTACAATGCAATAATCATCAACACCCTATTTCAGCAGTGAAACTCTTTTTTGTAAAGGTAAACAATGTAAATGCAAACTCGAGATCAAGCCAGAAATTGTGAGATACATTCGAGAAAAGAATACCTTAAAACAGGATTCATAAGGGGGAAAAAAAGAGGAACAAATTGGGGGGGAGGGTAGAGAAAATAGTGCAACAATGAATGAATGGAAACCCAAAATCTCTGTAAATGTTCATTAAAATTAATAAAATTTAATTTAAAAAATGCACCAAAAAAAAAAGGATTCAAAGAAACTGTTTCTTGGGAGAGGAGGTAGGGCATGAAGGATAGCACAAAGGACCTTATTAATAAATATATCAAGTCATACACATTGTAGCACTACTTGAATTTTTTTAGTATGTATATAAAAATTTCATACAAATTATTTTTTAAATAACCATGAGAGGAGAATAAGCAGTTAACCTCTATGACCCATTATCTATCAAAAATGCTTTCAGTGCAAAATTCTTCTTATTGAGATGGTGCCCGGTTCAAAAAAATCTCTAAGGAACTATAACCAGGGCCACAGTAGCATTTTCAAGATTAAAGCTGTTAGAAACAAAATAAAATCATATTCTATTCAATAGAAAGCAGAAATTAAAATACAATGAATAAAATACCACACTCACTTTTGGTTCATGTCAAATGTAATTACATATATTAGACTTTCCGTTTTGACCGCTTTGATTATCATATGCATTTTATTTCTCTCTTCTCTCCTCTCAATCTCTCTCTGTATGTGTGTGAGAGAGAGACAGAGAGAGAGGAGAGAGAGATGGGGGAGAGAGAGAGAGAGAAGTATGTCATAGGAAAAGATAGAGTTCAGATCTGTTGTTATGATAGAGGGTTCACACTCCATGTTACATAAGAACAACAACTATAATATAGCTGGTGCCTATCTCTATGTCACATAAAGAGTTTAACATGTAATCACTTTGCTTCTGATAAAATATTTAGGTGGACTATTTTGTACTGTCTCTGATACCTGAGCTGAGTATATGTTGCTATTGTTATGTTGCATCGACTTGGAATTGACGCGTACTTGACTCTCCAGCAAATTTGCCGAGGCAGTAAGTTTCACAAAAGCAGGCTGCCCGTCTCTTTCCTGGAGAGCAGCTGGCAGGTTCGAACCACGTGCTTTCTTGCGTTTGCAGCACAAATCCTTACAGCTAGACCATCAGCACTCTCTAATGCAGGTGTATGTTTTATTCAAGAGTATCCATAGGTTAGAATACCACAAGGATAAATTCACACTGCTGGTGGTCAGAAATCACATTCATTGCCATGGCGTTGGAACGGACTCATAGCTGACACATCAGTGGGTTTTCAGAGGCTGTAAATTGCACTGGAGGAGGTTGGTTGTCCATCTTTTTTTCTCTTGGAGTCACTGGTAGATTCAAACCTTAACGAGAAGTGCCACCGTTTCTGAGCTGTAAATCTTAACAGGAGATAAGGACCCATCTATTTCCCTTGAAGCAGCTAGTAGATATGAACCAACAGAGATTCAGGCTTCTGATCGGAAGCACAGTATCCTGTGGGCGAGGCCCCCAGAGCTGCCATCTTTAAAACAAATAAACAACAAAACCTTATTTCCATCAAGTCCGAACCCACTCATAGCTGACTCTCCAGAGATTTACCAGAGCCTATAAACTGCAGGGGAGGAGACTGCCCATCTTTCTTCCATAAAGCAGCTGGTGGATTTGAATCATCGCTCTTTGAGTTGCCAGCCTAACTGCTTACCCACTAAGCCACTGGAGCTCCCTTTAACTACATGGCCCATTTGGGACATTTACAGTTTCTGATTGTTTCAGTATTATCACAGAGTTAAGCACCTTTCTGGCAGTTCAAATCCACCAGCTGTTCTGCAGGAAAAAGAGGGGTATTCTCTCCCATGTGGTCCACAGGTCGGTCCACGGCAGGGTCAGCTGTGAGTCAGTGCCAACTTGACAGAGATGAGTTTTGGTGGCAGAGTATTTAAGGGCTTGGCCGCTAACCGAAAGGTAAGGGATTCAAACCCACCAACTACTCCTTGGGAGAGAGATGTGGCAGTCGGCTTCAGCACAGCTGGATTACAGCCTTGGCAACCCAACGGGGCAGCTGTTCTCTGACCTATAGTGTTAATATGAGTTGGAATTTGCTTTCAATGGTGCACACAACAACTCTTCACTTGGATTTCATGATCATTCCTGTAGAGTCGAATGGTCCAGAATTCTGCTCATGGTAACACTTTGCACTGAGTCGTTGTGTCTTCATAGGCTTCTCTGGCTGTGACCGTTTCTCAGGCTCCCCTTGCTTTCTAAGGACCCTGGCTGGCAGTTTTGAACAGTAGACGTTAGGCATTTTGTAGACTGTCTTTCAACTTGTGTTTGCCAGATGTTTTTCTCATGGTTAGATTGAGCTGTGGGGTTTTAGGAGGGAGACCACAGAGAGAAAGTGTCATCTCATATTTCATTAAAGAGTTCATGTCACCATAATTGATTATTGATGATATTAACCCAGTCACCAGATCGCGGTAGTGATTGCCAGCTTTCTCCATTGTCAAGCCGTTTTCCCCTTTACATCTACAAGGAGCTCTGGCAATGTTGGGCATTCCTTGTTGGACTAGTAACTGAAAGGTTGGCTGTTTGAATCCACCAGTTGTTCCAATGGAGAGAAATTAGACACTCTGTGCCCATAAAAATTTACAATCACAGAAACTTGAGGGCCCCCCTCAGGTGGAATTAATGCAACCATTATGGGCATGGTTTGGGTTGCAAGAGGCCTTGGTAGCAAGGCTCACACTCAAGAGGTGAAGAGTCAATTCCACTTAATTAAGAGTTGTTTTTGTTATTGTAGTGGTGTACCATTGATTTGGAACTGACCCATAGCTGACCCTCCAGCGGGTTTTCAGAAGCAGTTAATCGCACGGAAGGAGATTGCCCATCCTTCTCCTGTGGAACAGCTATTGGACTCGAACCATATTCTTTTGGGATTGCAGTGCAGCTTCTTGCCACTGGGCCCC
>NW_006399841.1:6948364-6960251 GCF_000299155.1 Elephantulus edwardii | reverse complement strand
TCTTGCTCATATGTTGTTTCATGAAATTCTTCTGTGTCTTCCAATTCTTTTCGATACAGTGACTCAGTATATTCCTTCCATCTTCTTTTAATACTTCCGGGATCATTTAACGTTCTGCCGAAAGCATCCTTGATTATAGCAACTTATTTATTGGTACATGGAATCGAAGGTTTGTCTTTTCTAATTTCGTTATTAATATTAAAAATATTAGTATGATTCATGAATATATATTTTACTCTCTGGATAGAATGATGTTGTAATTTTTGAGTACCAATGAGTCAGAACCCACAGCTGACCCTCCAATGGCTTTTCAGAGGTAGAATGCCTATCCTTCTCCCGCCAAGCAGCTGATGGATTCGAACTTCATGCCTTTGAGATTGCAACACAATTTCTTACCACTAGACCACCAGAGCTCCCTGGATGTAATGACACATACTTATTTTGTTTAGAACTGCTCCTGCTTGGTCACTGGGGGACTTTTGCCTGTCCGTGTTGACCGTGATGCCCCTCACCTTCCATTTTTCTGTTCTGTTTTGAGCACTATAAGATGCTCTCGGTTAATCTTGTATTAGTTCCCGCCCCAGACTGAAGCCAGCCATTTCTCCAAGGAACCTAGTTTATTTTATAGGAAATGGTATTAGAAAACAAATTTGTGATGCTGGATGACTTAATAGCATTTTTAATAGAATCCCCACTACGAAACAAGGAATTGCTCATCTGTGGAATTAACTAATGGCCCCATGAGGCTGTTCTCAGGTTTGACGAAATCAGCCAAAAAGTTTTAGAACATGCAAAGAGTGGTTTCTTTTTAAGAGTAAGCTTTTGGGATGTTATAGTGTGGGGCAGCTACCTGCTTTGTGCAACAACGTCAAGGGCATAAAAGCTGTATCTTATCAGCAGTGAGACTGTTTTGGGGTTTTTTTTTTAAAGTGTTCTAGCCTCCAGACATTGACTGCAGTCATCATAACTGTGTAACTTATTCTTCTATGTCTTCCTGCTAATACCTGGTGGGCATTCTATTTGTAGGACTTGAAGCAGTTATGAGGAGTCATTTGGAAATGATGAAAGACTCTGAAATGAGAATTACAAATAGATAGGATAGAGTGTTTCTGAACTTCCATTGCTTCCCATACCATGGTCTCTTTCTTGGAAAAGCAACGACAGGCAGCTCTGCCTCCCCTGGTCCTGTGTCACTGGCCAACCTGGCCACAGCTGTGTGGACTGATGATTGGTGACCTTAACAAAGACTTGTGGGCCAGTTATATATGACCTTGCTCATCTTTCTGTGTGTTTTCTTGAACTTAGTCCCACTAAAAGACGGCAAAATTATTGCTGTGCAGTTGTCAGCTATAAGTTGACCCTCCAGTGTGTTTTCAGAGGCTATAATCAGAGGGGAGGAGATTGTCCATCTTTCTCCTGCAGAGCCACTGGTAGATTTGAACTGCCTACCTTTGGGTTAATAGCACAACTCTTTACCACTAAAACAATCTGTGGAAGAACAACATCCTAAGGTGAATTTCAGAGACTCATTCCCAAAAACACTTATCTTGAGACTTCTATGAGATAGAAGTCGCTGAGTAGTACAAATGGTTAATTTGCTTGACGGCTAACTCAAAAGTTAAGTGTATGAGCTCACATCAAGGTGCCACGAAGGAAAGGTCTGGTGATCTACTTCAGAAAAATTAGCTCCTGGGGGCCACACGGAGCAGTTCTCTCACACAGGCATCACCGTGGTTCAGGAATAACTCAATGACAACTGGTTTAGTTTCCTGTTGTGTTTTTTTTGTGCTATAATCCTGTGGTGGATTGAATACAACAAGCTTATTCTAGAACTACATATCAAATCATGTACTTATTTTAGCATTGCTCCTGTATTCCCAAGTTTTGCCAATCATCAAGATAACTGAACAAGACCAAAACCCCTCTTCACACAAACTGAATAATCATTTGTGAACAAGTTTTGAAAGCAGATGGCTCATCATCATGTTTTGAAAGAAGTATTGAGTTACTACAAGTCAAAGGCCAAGTATTCTGGAGCTCGGTCTGCCTGCTAACTCTTCAGAGAATGTTAGGCACAGTGTTCTACATTCATTTATTCCTTTTGCCTTCCTAAACATGGGAGTGAGTGAAGAGTTTGACTACATTACGTCTAAGGTCTTCTCAAGCTAGAAAATGGTATCATTTTAAGTGTATTACTCAAAGAAGAAGAAAAATATTAGGAGCCATCAACAAGATTCTGACGGGGAGTGGTCTCTTGCATCACAGAATCAGATAGTAGATAGGCCTGAACCCTCTTTCCGTCCACCACTATGTTGCACTCACTGTACTTGTCAACCCATCCTATTGAAGGTCTTCTTTTTCACTGACCTTTTACTTTATCAATCATAATAACCCTCTACAAGTTCTTGGTCCCTTCCAAATCACATGACCAAAGGATGTGAGATGAAGTCTCGCCCCCTTTGCTTCCAGAAATCATCCTGGCAGCTTTTAGGAGGAGTAACTGACCCAGCAATGAAAATCAGGAAGTGAGACAGATTTGTTGAGACGTCTTCAAAGGTCATCTACTCTACCGGACATAAGGGCTATTTAAAATGAGAGACAAATGTCTTCAAAGGGGAAAATAAATCTTGCTAAAATAGGTAAATTGTTCGGGCTGGTCAGAAATATCTTCTTTTCACACAGGACATCCTTGAAGAGAGGAACAAGAGAAAGAATCCAAGTTTTTCCTTAAAAAGAAGAAAAAGTATCTATCTATGACCAAAGTGTTCAGGTTGAAGCATCTCTAGGACATATTCACTGAATTTCCAAAGTGCCAGTTACCACTTTAGCAGCATGACTCCAATTAGACTCCACCGGCGAGAGCCATCCCAGGGCAGTAACAAACGCCTGGAAGTCATTTCTATTTTTTTTTTTAATTTTTATTAATTTTGTTGTATGTTGCGTCAAATCAGATCTGACTGGTACAGGAAGAGATTGCCCCTCCTTCCCCAGCAGAGCGTCTGGTGGATTCGAACTGTATACCTCTGCGATTACATGGAAGTCATTTCTGCTGGTGGACAATCTCCCTTCTCAGACAAAACATCTGATATTCCAAAAGTAAAAGAAAACACCCCTAATAAAATTCTTCTTTCTCTTCAGGTCCAATATTGTTGATATGGTAGCCTCTCTTATAAGACACACCAGCTTGTCAGTTTGCTTTCTTAAGGGGGGGGGGGAACTCTCCAGGCTAAGATATTTAAATTGCTGAAGCAATGGTATCATGGGAGACCATTATAAAATCCTTTGAGTTAAGTCTGCATGCCTCAAAGAGCAAAAAATTAATATACTGTCGTTACACAGTTGAGAGGGGAAATTAATTTCTACAGAAACCTTTTTCTGAGGCATGTTCAGACTGCCCAGATATTGCTCCAAATGGAAGCATTAACTGCCTTCCCAAAATAATACACCATATGTCCTGATCTGATAGACACAAAGATAGTTACGTGACTCTGGCAGAGTCATTATGCTTGATGATAAATGGGGAAAATGAGGATAGCGCAGATCAAAGTTAAGTTCAATGGTTACTCAGAATGGTGGTAGGGAAGCCGCGTGCTACATTGCATATGGTAACACGCAGAAAATGAGTCTCTTACATGAACTAAAATTGCAGAAAGCTGGGAGACCTCTCACTATCAAGGAGCATTAACCTAGCGAAGGTGGAGGTCTGTGGATATGTGCGGCTGCCTCATAAAATTCCAAGTCAAGGCGTAATTCCATTCTCTTCCCTTCCCAATATTCCACTCTTACAGTAACAAAAGAAAAGCTCCAAAATCCAAACTCCACACAATTATGCTGAAGTTTTAATACAAAGACGATTAAATGCAAATTGTGGTCAGGAAGCTGACTTTGTATCTTTACAAACCTACTTCTTTTTTTATTTTTTTTTATGTGTGTACCGTCAAATTGGATCTGACTGATACAGGAGGCAATTTTTCCTCCTTCTTCAGCAGAGCATCTGGTGGATTTGAACCACGCACCTCTGGACAAACCCACTTCTGATGCCATGACGTAGACTCAGGAGGAAACCAGCCCAAAGTCATCTCAGATCTGGGCACTGTTTGAAGTTTCTTTTCATATATATATATATGAAATATATATATATATAATATATACATTATATATATATTATATATATATAATATATATATATTAAGGTAAGTGGTGTTTATTAATTATTTTTCACAAAGTTTCTCAAATTCTCATTTCCCAGCTCCCTGGTCCTGATGGAAATTGAAAAGTGCTAAGTAACTGGAATTATTGACTCTGGCACCATGAGAGTGTGGAATAAAGACATGAAGTCTGAAAAAAGAAAAGTGTTTTTCTATCTTGGAAAATCTCTAAATATTCTTGAGGGGGTGGGGAATTCCTTGCCATTTTTCCTCTATATTTCCTCTCTCCAATAAACTGTTAATTCCAGCTGCAGGAAGTCTTCCTCTCTTTAGAGGAGTACCGCCCTAGGGACCTAAATATAATGACCCAACCTGTGTTTGATGGCTTAAGAAGCATCAAGACACACCCCTGGGGTAAGAGGTTGGAGTATGGCAAACCCTGGGTGAGGGGCACCATCATAAAGGCCCCTCTAGTCAACCACAGGGATAAATCAGACAATGGGAACGTGAGCCCTTCCTTTCTAGAATGTTAACAAATAAGGTCCCAGGAGGCACCCTTGCCAATTAAATTCTAGACGGAAGACAGTGACAGATGTGGGATGCCAGTGGAGTTGAGCTCTGTCAGTACAAATACCTTCACGGGGGATTGCATTGTACAGAGGGAAGCGGCAGTGATGAAGTATTTACATATTTATAAATATCTAGACATTAACAAGCTCTGCAGATTCATTCCATGAATTCTAACAAGTAGGACCAGGAAAGGAGAGGAGGGATAGGCATATGGCCCTTGATCAAAGGTCGTCATGGGCCTGGGAAGTCTTGCTGGGACTCGGCAGAATTCTATCCCAGAGGGTATCCATCGCTGTCATTGCCATCAGACATAACCTACAATAATCACAACTACGTATCACAAAAAGCATCTTCTATACTCAACCCAAAAGGCAACTGGAGCCAGGGTGAGCAGGAGCCTTTTTTTCCACGTAAATTTGGGGAATGCTTTCTTTTTGAACACAAAATTCCTACTTGCATAGAACCTGACAGTAAAAACAAACAAACAAACAAAAAAGAAAACAAACTCAAACGCTGATTACATTAATGTTTCCCTAATTTCTTTGGCTTTAAGAATATTTTTTAAAGAATAATTTGATCTATAAAATATATTTGTCTGTACAGTCTAGATCATCCTTCACTGATCTACATAAAAATTAAAAAGAAAGAAAAACAAAATATTGTAAAGACATGGAGACAGTGGAGAATGATCTCCACTAACTTTACAAAGGAGACCAGTCCCTGTCCTCAACATCAACAATACAAGCTAGTGTTGTGGTCAGACATGCCTCCATGCTCCCGGCCTGCTTCTGCCAATTCTAACACCCAGTTATCTCTCCCATGGCTCTCACTACTCTGCTGGTTGGTCTGTTAATCTGTTGCAAAGGTCAAGCACATAAACATTACTCGTGATTATGGGGTTTATTAGGGAACAACTGGTTACAATTTAGGTAAGAAACAATCAGGGTATGGAGACAACTTCTCTGTCATGATTGCAGGCCCTCTGACCAGCTTCATGGCTGTGGTGCACAGCTCTGTCCAGCCTGCGTTAATGGTGGTGTTTCTCTCAGCCTTCCAGTAAAACTGGCCCTCAGTTCTGGCTCCGTGACGTGTCAGATCCAGCTGAGCTCTGTCTCATGTTGACCTCTGGTCCTGCACCACTTCTGCCACTGCAGCCGCTGGTGGGAGTCTTGGTCTCTCTGGTTCAAGAATCTGATCCTGGGCCTCCTTATTTCTTTTTTATTTTTCTTTCTTTCTTTTTTTTTGCATGTGTGTGTGTTTGCACCGTCAAATCGGATCTGACTGGTACAGGAGGAGATTGTCCCTCCTTCTCCAGCAGAGTGTCTGGTGGATTCGAACCACGCACCTCTGTGCATAGTTGTGTGACTTAAGTAAAATTGCACCATCTGCACGATGGAATACTATGCAGCAATCAGGGGCATACCAATTTCAGAAAACAGGGAGCTCTGGGGCCTAGTGGCAAGGAGCAACACTATAATCCCAGAGGTACGCAGTTTGAATCCACCAGATGCTCTGCTGGAGAAGGAGGGACAATCTCCTCCTGTACCAGTCAGATCCGATTTGATGGTACACACACACACACACACAAATAATTTAAAAAATTTTTTTAAAAATTTCAGAAAACATTACATAATATGGGAGAGGCAGCATAAGATTGAACTCAGTCGCATAAGGGCAAAGATTGCATAAGACCATTATTGTAGAAACAGAAGGATGACTAGTAAGGTATGTATAAATGTCCAAAGAAGGAAGGGAAGGGGAAAGAGGGTTCGGCAGCAGGAGAAAAAATAATGGGGTAGTAAAGTTTGGTGTGTGGAGGGAGGGAGGAGGTGAAAGAAGTAGGAAAGATCCAGTGGGGATCTGAAAAGAATAATTTTATAAAACACAATGTATGGGAATGGGCGTATGAAATAAAATGTGAATGGATTTTCTTATACGTAAAGTATAAAAAAAAAATTTGCTCCATCTGGCAGGTTAATTAGGTGAAGGGCCCCCTCTGGATAGACACCTCCCTTCACGGGGTTCACGGTTTGACCAGCAGACCACGGGCTGGGTTTTATCCTTACTCACGCCCCTTGTCCAGATTCCACTGTGCAGGGTACAAACTACACAACCACACAAGGTGGCCTTGTTAAGCAATTTTAGTCGCAGCTGGAGTCCGAAATGCAGAAATGGGCAAGGCTCTTTCTAAGAGCACAGATGTCTAAAATGCTATTTTTAAATGTTTCTGTTAATGAAATGACAATTCCTCTGTCTCACAAAGTTTTTGGATGATAGACTACTATTCAAAAACGCACGGAGAAGCCTGCCTGGTGTGCATGGTTGGTGAGCTGAGGGCAGCACGTAAGGGGTAGCCTGAACGGAATGGCCAGGATGGAACAGCAAGCATGGGAGGGCCAGAGGAGTTAACAGATGGGACACTACACTGTTCACAAACTATTAAGTAAGGTCCAAGCTAATATCATCTCATTATTAAGGGACAATGTGTAATGTGATCCCAGTCACTAGGCTACAATAAATAACATTTAATTGACCATTTAATAGTCTCAATTTAGTATATACTATTGCAGATATTTCGTATGTACTATTCACAATAACGCTAGGAGTTCTGCTAGCCTGGTGGTAAGAAGCTGTGCTGCAATCCCAAATGCACACGGTTCAAATCCACGAACTGCTTCTTAGGAAAAGGATGAGCAACCTCCTCCTGTGCGATTAACTGCCTCTGAAAACCCACTGGAGGGTCAGCTATGGGTCATTCCTGACTTGATGGAAAACTGCAACAACATTCAACAATTCTAGGAGGCAGGAAGAGGTTAAGACTCAGAGAAATTAAGTGGTTAGCCTAAGTAAATAAAGCTTAAAAGTGTCAAATCCAGATACTCAATCCAGACCATTTTACTGCCAAAGCCGATGCTACAACCACTTCAATGTGCTCGCCTCACAGCATTCAAAACAGCGTTTGGCACAGTGTCTGGCACATCCATGGCCAAAGGCCACTTCACCATATGTAAAGATGGCACGCACAAAGCACACTGCAGATGCAAGAATCTTCAAACTATGCCGTATAGAACTAAACCATAACATAAACATCTTTCCAGATCCACAAAAACACGGAAACACCCGACTAGCATCTTCTGTCGGCCTCAGTCACATTTACATAAGTTCTAAGATGAGAACATACGAACAATTTTAACTTCATTTTAAGGCAGAATATATTGTTCTGGGCATTCCAGCTGTTGTTGTTGTTGTTGTTATGTGCCATTGAGTCGTTTGCGACTCATAGCGACCCTATGTACAACAGCCCTAAACCCTGCTCTATCCTGTTCCAATCGCACTGCCTCTGACACGCCCATTCCAACTACCCCAGTCACTGAATCAATCCACCTCATAGAGGGCCTTCCCCTCCTGCGCCGTCCCTCCACCCTACCAAGCATGATGTCCCTCTCCAAGGACCTGTCCCTCCTTACAACATGTCCAAAGTATGTCAGATGAAGCCCCAGAATCCTTGCCTCCAAGGAGTAGCCTGTTTTAACCCTCTCTAGGATGAATCTGTTTGTTTTCTTGGCAGTCCATGATAGGACTCATTAAACTGAATATCACTAATATGTACATAAAACTAAAACACTCAAGGGAGCTCTGGTGGCCTAGTGGCAAGAAGCTGCACTTCAATCTCAGAGGTGCACAGTTCAAATCCACCAGATGCTCTGCTGGAGAAGGAGGGACAGTCTCCCTCTGTACCAGTCAGATTCCATTTGACTGTACACACATAAAAAATAATAAAATAAAATAAAAACCTAAAACACACATCCACGTACTACACAGAACGTATTCACAGTATCATTTACTTACAACGAAGGGTTCTCTAACTTGTACTCTTATAAATATGCAAAACAACACATGAAACCAATCAAGACTATCCAGTGCTCTAACCTGTCACACACTGAATTTGCTTAAAGTTGCATCAAAATTCAGTGAACAAACGTGTTAGATTGATATGTCACTTAATAAGCAGCATAGGTAAACTGAGAAGGTAAATATCCTGTTGTTAGTGACAGTAGACATAAGATTGTTTACTTGGGCAGCAGCAAACTGCATCAAAGATGCTTCCTCCTCAAAGGGACTCCGGGCTCTGGTTCTGATCATTCTGGATCTGCAACACCAGGATGTTACATTTAGGAAAACTGAGATTTTATTGTTGCTGTTAGTTGACTTCACGTCTTCTCCTGATGGTGGTCTATGTGTAATGAGATTGGACCATTGAGATACAAAGTTTTTTCATTTACTTACTTTTGAGGTGTCAATCACTAGGTCTTTTTACCCTAATCTGGGAGCACTGGTGATACAGTGGTTAAACTGTTTGGATATGAACCAGAAGGTCAGTAGTTCAAACCCAGCAAGCTGCCCCATAAGGAAAAGAGGCGCCAATCTGCTTCTGTGAAGATTTACAGTCTCAGAAACTTTGTAAGGCAAATCTATCCAACAAGTTCACTATGAGCTGGAATTGACTCAGTGGCAATGATTTTGTTGTTGTTAGGTACCATCAGGTTGAATACAACCCGTAATGACCCTATGAAGTACACTCTGTCCTATCCTGTGCCATCCTCACACTTCCGGATACACGAGGGCCTTCTGTGGCAGTCACTGTGTCAGTCCACCTGGTTGAGAGTCTTCCTCTCCATCATCGGCCCTCCACCTTTCCAAGCAACAACGACAATTGAGAAGCTCCACTTTGGCCCACACAGAGTCACAGCAGCATCCAAACCTCCACTCGCACACATTAGGCGGTTGTACATGGTACGTTGGACAAGGATTGAATCCCAGCCTTTTGCAAAGATGAGGACCCACCACAGAACCATCGTTGTCCTCAAAGAAAAGAGGACTTAGAAAGACATTACCAGATTACAATTATCTGGATGGCTCCCACACTTGGTAAATCTGTTCTTTCTTGTATTTATTTATTCACTCAAATATGTTTTGAACAATATGTACTAGACATTATTAGGTTGCCAAGCTCTTAGCGACCATAAGAACAGATTGAAACCTTGCCCAGTTCTACTCAAGGTCCCTCATCTTCATGAAAGAATCAGTTGAGGACTAACATGCCCAGAAGGTTTTCCACCTCTGTCCCCATCTCACCTGCCTCTTTTTTGCCCTTTAAATGTCTCACCAGAAGTGACAGACTTGCTTCTCTGCCGTCTTCTTCTTCCCAGCACTGAAAGTTAAGCTTTAATGGGGTATTTCTCTCTTTATTAAGTAAGATTAACTCTAGAACGGCTGAATTTTGCAAGAAGAATTTAAGGGATTTGGAAAAATCTTTCAAATAATGCCTGGTACCCAGTCTACCTCTTGCTAAAGAGTCAAGAACCTGATCTTTCCTGCCTGAATCAATAAACCTCAGGACTTGTAGTTCAAGGAGAATTCAGTGGCTTAAAATAACAACCATTTATCTATCCTGTTCCTGAGTCTTCAGGCCAGCTGAGCTCACTCTGATCTTGGCTAAACCCACTCATGCATCTGCGATCCAGCTGTGGGCTGACCAGTTGACTCTGCTGATCTCAGCTGGGTCTTCTCCCATGTCCGGGGATCATCTGACTATCAACTGCTCTGAAATGGGCGTGGTCAGTCCTCATGCCTCATTCTCCAGCAAGCTAGCCTCACCATTTCCTCATGGCAAATACAGTTATAAAGGAAAGATCCGAATTAGATAGTGTGTTTTCAAGCTACTACTTACAGTTGGCTAACATTGTACAAGTCAAATAAAATGACGTGAAGCCCAGATTTAAGAGATGGAGAAATGGATAACTACTTAATGAGAGAGATTGCACAATCAAAAACCAAGAGGCATGAATTCAGGAGGGCACGGAGTTTCCGGGGATGATGAGTGTGGTGAAAGACAAGACGTGGCTTCTACTTCTTTTTCATAAGCTACACTGAATCAGAGTTGACTTGAAGGCACCCAGCACGGTCTTATGGACTACTGATCAAGCCTCTCTCTTTCGTTGCTGTTGAATTGAAACCAACTCATAGCTGCCTTTAGTGGTTTTTAGACACTGTAAATTGCACAAGAGGAGAGAGCCCATGTTTCCCCTTCAGAACTGCTGGTGGATTCAAACTGCTTACCTTTGGGCTGGCAGTGCAACTCGTTACCTACTAGTCCACCAGAACTCTGTTTTGCAATCTTAGTACATGTGAAGGCCTATCTCATTGTGGTTTGAATTTGCATTTCCTTAACAATTAATGATGCTGAGGTGATTTTAAGAGGAAGGATTTTTTAAAAATTGATAATTTGCATATCTTTTTTAAAGAAGAAAAAAATTAAATAAAAATTAAATTTTTTAAAAAGCGTCAGTTTATTGGGTTATTTGTCTTTTTTGTTGTTGAGTTGTGAGAGCTCTTCATGTATTTCAGGTACTAGACGTTTATTAGGGAGCTCTGGATCTGACCCAGGGAGTTGAATTGCTAACCAAAAGCCTGGGTTTCTCTCACAGTTTAAATCCACCAGTGATTCTGAAAAGAAAAGATGGGTCACTTCCTCCTGAGAAACCCAGGAGAAGGTCAGGTCTGAGTTGGTTCTGATGTACTGATGAGAATGAGACTTTTGTCAACGAGATTTGACTTAGCTATATAAGAGTTCCAAAATTTCTTTCTTTTCTCCCTTTTTCATCTAAGATGAAGGCTTTTATTTGGGTTTCTTTCTACATGTCCTTAGGTAATTTTAAGAATGAAAATAGAGATGAACCTTTTTATTCCATCAGCTTGAAATCAGAAGGCTTGCCCTTTCTTTTTAAACCTCAGAGTCAACGTATAAGCACTGGAGGGAAGAAGTAATTATAGATAAAGATCCCAATGTAAGCACTACTCACTTTGATAAAGTAAAAACAATGGTGGGAAAGGGAGAAAGGTTAATAAATGTCTTCTCTTACAAATTAGTTAAATACTGCACTGCAGTCCCAGAGGTGAGCGGTTCAAATCCACCAGATGCTCTGCTGGAGAAGGAGGGACAATCTCCTCCTGTAGCAGTCAGATTCTATTTGATGGTACACGCACACAAACAAAATAATAAAATTTTTTAAAAACCAAATGTACTCATGTACTTATAACTTGTTAGTCAAATTTGTGTCTTCTAGGTTGCAACACCCCCATGATACATCTTCAAGGATATGAACATG
>NW_006399841.1:6942526-6947929 GCF_000299155.1 Elephantulus edwardii | reverse complement strand
AAAGAGATTGAGATTGTAAATAGCTCTAGTTTGCTTGGCTCAACAGTAAACACTCTTAGCACCAGCAGCCAGGAAATTAAAAGACATATTACATTAAAAAAAAATTAAATAAAAATATATTACCTAAAGTTGATGCAACAAAAACTAAACAAGTATATTACATAATATTAATGAACTATTATAAAGAAATATCTATGAAACAATATAAATGTGGGTGGGTGGGTGTATGGATGTCTTCAGTCATATTATCAGGAGGGGTGAATGCATGGGGAAGGCCATCATGTTTGGGAAAGTATAGGGTCAGTGAACGAGAGGAAGACCCTCAGTGAGAAGGATTAACACAGTGGCTTAAACAATAGGCCTGACCCGGCAGAAACTGTGAGGATGATACGAGATCAGGAGGGCTTTGTCCTTTTGTCCTTAAGGTCACCATGAATCAGAATCGACTTCTCAGCACCTAATCACAACAGACATGTAAGCTCACTTAAAGGGGATTGTCTTTCATTCCTCAGACCCGCATGCCTCATTTATTTCTTCTCTAATTCCATGGCGATTAGTCTGTAAATGACATTTTCTGCCCTTTCTTGCTGATAGTTGGACATTGGCAATGGAAAGCATGTATGATAAATAGCACCTTGCTTCCCAGACTCGGCTGTATACAACACCCCTGGTAGTTTTGTAAACAGAGTTTTGGGTCCCCTCCTAGAGGTGTTGTTTCTGTACAGTGCAAGTGGAGTCTGAGAATCTGCTTGGACCAGCAATCCACATGCATGGTGGCAGCAGTCAAGAAATCAAAAGACATTGCACTGGGAAAATCTGCTGTCAAGGACCTCTCGAACATGCTAAAGATCAAAGACATCCGTTTAAAGACTAAGGTGCACTTGATCTGAGCCATAGTGTTTTAAATTGCTCCCTATAGAAGGAGAATTGATGCCTTTGAGCTGTGGTGCTGGAGAAGAGTATTGAGAATACCATGGACTGCTAGGAAAACAAACAGATTCATCCTGGAGAGGGTTAATCTGGGCTGCTCCTTGGAGGCAAGGATTCTGAGGCTGTCTGTCATACTTTGGACATGGTGTAAGGAGGGACCGGTCAGTGCAGGAGAGGAAGACCCTTCTAGGAGGTGGATTGATTCAGTGACTGGGGTAATCGGGATGGGTGTATCGGAGATGGTGTGTTTGGCACAGGACAGAGCAGGGTTTAGGGCTTTGTACATAGGGTCGCTATGAGTCGCAAGCGACTTGATGGCACATAACAACAACAGCATGCTTCTGAAATTTGGACAATGAATAAAGGAGACCATAGAAGAATTGATGCGTTTGAATTGTGGTATTGGAGAAGAAAAAGGAATATCCTATGGACTGCCAAAAGAACAAACAAATCTACATTGGATAAAGGGCAACCAGGGTACTCCTTAGAGGCAAGGATGGTAACACTTTGTCTCAGATACCTTGGGTGTCACGCTGGGAAAGAGGGAGTGTCAGCGAAAGAGAGGAAGCCCCTCGAGAAAGGGGACCGACCATGACTGAAACAATGAACGTATCAGAGAGTGCAAGGATGGCACAGAACAGGGCAAGGTGTAGATCTCCTGTTCACAGAGTCACTACAAGGCACTGAACAACAACAAAAGTTCACAACTGACGTCTATGCCATTGGTTGATTTGGAGACTTTCACATAACACTGGGCTGAATGACTGGAAGGAAGGAAGGAAGGAGAAGCCGCCACACTTCTGGTCGCACGTCCAGCTGCTGGTCCAGCATCCCTGGCAGCACGTGGTGCCCCCTGGTTCCCTCAGGGCTGGGGCAGCTCCGTGACCTCTAGGCAATATCCCTGTCTGTCCTGAGATCTCCCGCCAGTCACTGATTTGAGGCTTTATCTTCTTGGAATATTTAGAAAGTTTCCATTTTCCTCCTAGAGACTGACAGGGAACAAAGCTAGAGTAGATATCCATATGTGCTCTCTAGATACTGATTCCATTCACTGGCATTTATGACAGTTCTTGGTACAATTGGGAGAGAATAAGTATTCAGGAACACAAACTTTGGGGAGCAGTGGGGAGATTAAGGTTGTCACAGCAGTACAAAGGGAGAAAAAAAAAACAGACATTATAATTCATGAAATTGTCCCTGTCTTTGTTCTGTTCTTAACTGGGTTGTTTAGCTTTAACATGATATACACAGCTGTTACAAAGCACTATACAACTACTGTCATCTTCCTGGGAAAAATAAAAGTGGCTACATGCGGAATCATATTTTACAAAAGAAGATGCTCGGCTGAAGGAACGAGCCATTGATTTATTAATCCACATAACAAGAGAAAAAACAGTGTTTTCCCACAAATTCCCTCCTTCTGTGCGATCCCCATGAGAACCAAGACATCTTAAGCATCATTACATGCGAAGTGGAACTATTGGCTGGATTACGAAGCAGGCAGGACTATGCCTTACACAGGTTGCTTTAATCTGCTGTTCTGTGGAAATTAATCCTCCTTCCTGCATCACAGAAACTGCAAGCCTAGCTTCATATTTACGTGGGGAGGCAGAGGAGGAACACAGACCAACACGCTCACAGCAGCTGGTAAAGCAGCCCCTGCACTGATAGCAATTCTGATGTTGGTTCCTCCCTGTGCCAACACCACAGGCCCATTCAGAAGAGATATGAAATGAAGGGGTGAGAATATGTGTGCCTGAATAGTTTATCGTTGTGTTATTATCCACATCCTCAAAAGAGAAAGAATAGTAGGATCGCGGAAATTATTGTTTAGTGCAAGAAAAACAAACTACTCTCATGTTATTAATGCCCCTCCCCTCCCCACTGGATTGCCTTTTTTTGGATAGGAACAAAAATAGATCTCTTTCTAGTCAGTAAATTGTCCAGGTAGCTGTCGTATAAAATTTTTGGCAAAAACAAGTGAGCACACTCAGGGCTGCATCTGTTTCCTGAAACATCTCAATGGGCATTCCAGCCATTCCTGGATATAGCTGCCAATATCACCAGTGTGGATTGGACTTCTTCGTTCAGTATCACTGGGTCTTGATCATAAAGTTATTACTGAAATGGTTCCATGTGGACCAATTCTTTTTGGTGCAGTGACTGTGCATTTCTTCCATCACTACTTCACTCATCATTCAGGATTTTGCCCATAGAACTCTTCAGTATTTCAACTTCAGGCTTGAAATTGTTCTTCAGTTCTTTCAGCTTGAGAAAGGTCAACCTTGTAACCTGAGAAATACCAATCTTTCGAACTCCAGCTCTTTGCACCATTCGTTATAATCTTTAGCTTTGTCTTCTCGAGCTGCCCTTTGAAATCTTCTGCTCTGCTCTCTTTCTCCAGCATTTCTTCCCCTGGTTTTGGCTTCTTCTCATCCCAGTACATGGCACAGAACAAGGCAAGGTTCCAATCTGTTGTTCATAGGGCTGTTATGAGTTGTAGTCAACTCAACAGCACCTAACAACAACCACAGACCCCGTGGGAGGAGTCCCTGAGTAGAGCAAAAGGTGAAGGAGTCAACTATTAGCCAAAAGGTTAGCAGTTCAAATTCACCCAGGTCCAGCTTGGGAAACAGGTGTGGCAATCTGCTTCAGAAAGGTCATAGGTTTGAAACCCCTGTGATTTACTTTCCATGAGACAGAGTTGCAAGGAACAGGAGCCACACGAAGCTGTATTTTATAATCATTCTTTAAGTCAACCAACATGTTGTTGTATACTAGCGAGTTAGAACCAACCCATAGCTGACTCTCCAGTGAGTTTTCAGAGGTCGTTAATCACATGGGAGGAGACTGCCCATCCTTCTCCCGAAGAACAGCCTGTGGATTTGCACATCATGCCTTCAGGATTGCAGTGCAGCTTCTTGCCACTTGGCCACCAGCACTCCCTCAGCGAGCTTCTAACCCTCTTTATTCCAAGCTTCTGTCATGGTAGAAGGTAGTTTGCAACTGGAATTAGACTGACTGACTAAAGGAAAGATAAATATCAACATGTTAAGAAGGTTACAACGTCCTTTAAAGGATTGGAATGCTGGACTTAAGACAAACTCCCAGGGACGGTGGCCAAAACCACACTGCAGAACTGGTCTGATGAGGAAGCCGTTGCCGCCCCCTCAGCCTTCACACCATGACCATGCTGTCTGCACCACCACCTCCTCTGTGCCCAGATGAGCCATCACAGCCTCCACCTCCAGAAAAGGACGGACAGCAGGTTCACTGGCCCAGGCCTCTTTGTGACCTGCTGTTGAACCAAAGCATTAAGACATGTCTGGTGGGCAGTGTGAAGCACTGGAGGAACCGACAAGAAAGGACGTTCAGAGGACTAATGGGGAGGTTTTATTAAAGGGTCTGGGTAAAGGTGTGGGCATGGAGAGCAAAGCACTCAAAGACCAAGTAGAAACCATGACCCCAATAGGTCTAAAGGGCCAAAGGGAAGAGGCTATTCGTGGAACCTGAGAGTTCAAGGGTGGAGAAGAACAATCCTTCCAGAAGCTGTGTGGTAAGTGTAGAAATTCAGCCACAGTCAGAAATTTTCCTGACCAGGGTGGATCTGAAGGATTCAAGTACCTACTGCCCTCTCCTGTTGTCTAGTCTCTTATTTCTCATTCTCCAGTCTCCTCCTGCACCCCTTAGGCTAAGGCAAACCAGAAGTGAGAAAAGGAAGCAAGCGTGGACAGCCCTCCTGTGCTGGCAGAGAGAGTGGACAGTGGATCTGAGGAGACCAGCAGAAAACACACCAGGACCAAGGGCTCAGGCTGGGGCTGCGACTTAGGAGAGGCGAGGCGCCAGGAGAATGAGTATCCACTGTCAGGATACAAGGTCTGAAATTCTGGAACGCTCCAAAATGGAAGGACAGTATCGCCGAATAGCCATAAAAGGGACACTTGTCCCCTTCAAACTCCATGGCTTGGTTATGTCCCTGACCTCTCCAAGGAGCAGCCACAAGTGTGACCTGGCTAAAGTCAGGAGGACACCCCCTGCTACACTTCTCTTCATCCAGGGCCTCCAAATTCGGCACCTTCAGCCTGACTGGGCTTCGCCCTTAGAGGAAATAAGACATCTCCCCACGTCAAGCCAGAGTGTCCCTTAGAAACAAAAATTGTGAGACTTCATTTCTCAGATCCGATTTGACGGTACACACACAAAAATAATAAAGTGAAATAAATTTTTTTTTAAAAAAGATGCAATCCATATGGAAGGCTGTAGTCTTTGATCTTCTGCAACAAGGGCTCCAGACACACACACACACACACATATTTTCAGCAACGGAGGCTGTGTCATCTGCATAGCACAGGTTGTTGATGAGTCTTTCTCTGATCCTGATGTCACATTCTTCTTCCTAGAGCACAGCTTCACGAATTATTTGCTGAGCATACAGAGTGAACAGGTATGAAGAAAGGACACAGCCCTGATGCA
>NW_006399841.1:6920357-6942031 GCF_000299155.1 Elephantulus edwardii | reverse complement strand
CAACCCAAAGCCAGGCTGTTTGAATTTACTAGCTCCTCTGAGGAGACAAGTGGACAATCTCCTCTCCTGCGATATACAGCCTTGATCATATACAGATGATCAGCTAGGAGTCTGTTCTGACTCAATGGCAAAGAGTGATTTCAAGCCCTAAACATAAAAATAAATATTTTAAATGGAAATCCAGCATGGCAGGTGTCACCTATAAGAGTCCTCTTAACCTCATCACCAACCAGATGGAACCAATGCCCAGCTGACCTTCCAGTGTGTTTCTGAGGCTGTAAATCTCATGGCAGGAGATTGCTTCTCTTTCTCCAACTGTCTTTGGGTTGACTGGACAACTCCCTACAGACGACACCACCAGAGCTCCTCTGTAAGACTGGAGATGTCTAGTTTCACATTTGTTCCGTCATTCCATTTAAAAGTTGCACAAATATTTGTTTAGCCTGTAAAAATGGGCAGGCAAGAGCTAGGTACCGGAGATACAGCAATGAGCAAGCAGTGCCACCATCACCTCCAAGGTGAAGCTCTGCCTGCCTGCGTGTCTGTCACAGCGAAGTGACTGAAACAGGAAGCTTTGAAAATTGGAAGGTTTTTTTTTTGGAGATATTAAATCATTTCCTGAGCTAATTGATTGATGAATAACAACTTCTAAAATTAGCTTGGCATTTCATTGCATAGTCTCTGCAGTAAAATTCACTCAACTTACCTGAAATCTTAAGAAATAAGAACATTAAAACAAATTTCCTTTAAGTGTCTAAAACTGTACTTTCTCCCTGGTTTCCTTCCAGGCCTGATTGGAGCCCTAATTTCCATTTGTATAGCCTCTCTCTCCAAGGGCACGCACAGGTTTGTGACCTTCACTCGCCAAAAGGCCTTGGTTCTTCTTTGCCAGAGATAAATAAAGGAGCGGACTAAAAATTAGAATTACTTCCCACTCAATCCAATTCTTTGCTTCCTCCCTGAAAAAATATCACAGCAGAGATGATAAAATACAGATGGTGGAAGGCAGCTGTGTGATTTGTAAAGATCTGGGGCAGGAACTAGCCAAAACCAAACTGGCTTCCCCTGTGTTGATTCCAACTCCCAGCCATCCTCCAAAACCCAAAATCTCATTGTTATCAAGTTGACCCTCCGCTGGGTTTCCAAATCTGTTCATCTCTAAGAAGGGAGGCTGCCCATCTTTCTCCCAGAGAGTAGATGATAGATTCAAACCACCAACCTGGGCAATCTCCTCCCATGCAATTTCCTGGCTCTGAAAACCCACTCAAGGGTCAGCTATGAGTCAGTTCTAACTGGAAGGTGCAACAACAAGGCACAAGTTCGTTTCACAATCCACAACAAGGTTTCTGGGTGCCAAAGTATATAACATGCTGTGCTGATAACCAGTGGTTTAAATCTATTAGCCACTCTGAGGAAGAAAGATAGTTTCCTCTCAAAAATTTACAGTGTCAGAAACCAGTACCTCCACCTGACTCAACTCAATGGCTGTGTATTAACTATTTGCTTTTCACTTGTAAGGCACAGATGGAGTCACTGGATGCAAACAGTCCAAGAAACTAACCAGAACGTTAGTTAGAAAGTTAGACCATCTTGAGGAATTTTGAGAAAAAGACCTGGTGATCTACTTCCAAAAAAGAATCATCCACTGAAAATGCTATGTCACCCAAGTCTACTCAATATAGACATGGTCACCGTGAATCAGAGTAGGATACAGACTAGATACAGACTAGATACTAGATACAGACAGGATCACCATGAATCAACTCAACAACAATACTCGGACACACACAGAATCACTGTGAATCAGAGTCAATCAACAACAATACCGAGATACAGACAGAATCACTGTGAATCAGAGTCAATCAACAACAGTACTCAGATACAGACAGGATACAGACAAGATCACTGTGAATCAACTCAACAACAATACTCGGACACACACAGAATCACTGTGAATCAGAGTCAACTCAACAACAGTACTCAGATATAGACAGGGTCACCATGAATCAGAGCCAACTCAAAAATAATACTCAGATACAAACAGGGACATCATGAATCAACTCAACAACAATGCTCAGATACAGACAGGGTCACCGTAAATCAGAATCAACAACAATTTTATCGGTGAAGGTACAAGAGCCCAGAGAAGAAATAATGGTGAACACACAGTCAATCTGAATGTGATCATTGAACCCTTAATAGGGCAAAGCATTAGGTTAAGCGCTGTCTCTAACACCATTCCTCTGCTATTTTGTAGGGTTTTCAAAGGCCTGTAGTCAACTGGATGCATCTAACAACAATAGGTTAGATGCTAGAGATACAACCAGGAATGAGACGGACACAGTTCCCACATGGCGTTTACAGTCTTCAGGGAAAGGCAGACAAGAGTCTGAGAGTTTGGGGAACAGTGCGGAAAGAGAGGGAGAGGAAACTTTTGAACATAGCACAGGGGCATTCAAACTGAGGGAGTAGGAAACGATCTCCTTGGGGACGTGCCTTGGGAGCTGAGCCCTAAAAAAACGGTGGTATATTAATCAGAGCACATGGTGGTTCAGATTGGCAAACCCACAGCCGTTCACACAATTGTCAGTTTCCCTCCTCTCTATCCAAGAAGCTCCCGTCATGTGTGACACATCACAGTCACCAAAGCTCAATAGCAAACCACCCACCCTGTTCCTTAAGCAGACAATACAAATAAATAAATAAATAAATGCATGGAGAAATCCACTTGAAATCTATTTTCAATCCACAAAGTTCATATGTATATTTAAAAAAAAAAGTCCAAAATTTACTAGCTAGGAGCTCAGAGAAGTGAGCTCATTTGGATTCTGTTTCAAGGAGGTAGTCACCAACTCCTGCCAAGATCAAGGTAGCAACACCTCCCTCTGTCTAGAATGTGGTTCCACTTCCTTTGATACGGTCTTTAAAAGATAATGAGATACGAAACTGCGGTTTTATAAATGGAACAAGGAGGAGGAAATTCTTGTCAATCTCTTGACAAATGTATTTGAAAACTTTGCTGCTCAGATGGTGCAAGAAGGAAACAGTAGCCTGTGTTATCAACAGTCAATATCAGTCCCAGGTTTACAGATAAAAACGTGCCCTGCTCTCCTAAAACGCCTCACCCTCATCAGTACCAGAGCATCTGAAGCCCGTCTCTCCCACAGCGATAAGCAAACAACCAGTTTAATCAGTAATAACCCAGCCAGTCAGTAAACAGAATCACATGGTTGGTCCAACTGGCAAGGCAGCATATAGAATTCTTAGCAAATTGATTACAAATAGGATGATTGCGTGAGTATTAATAATTTGCTTGCTGAAGATGTAAGATTCTAACCTAAAAATATTTTGACGTATAATTCCCATAATTAGGATGTCAGTCTCGTTTGGCATTTGTTTAAGCACACTTGAAGTCTTCTTAGCAACACTGGAGAATCTGGGATTGCTCCAAGGAGGTGGTGAGATACCCTGACTCTACGCCTAGGCGTCTCCCTCAGTGTCTGCTATCACAAGATCGTGTGTCCGGCAGCTCGTTTTACCTGTAATGGCTCCACTCGCCCTCGTTGCTCTGGCCACGTACAGTCAAGCATGCTCCCCTTGCTGACCTTGGAGACATTCTCCCACTGATCAAAACCACCTCAGCTGAGACAACTTAGCCAACAGCTGACACAAGGAGGCCTGTCTGTGACAAGCACTTACTCAACTTCCAGAGGTTTTTTATGAGAAGGAGAGAGGCCATGTGGGGCGCCCCGTTCCTTATGCTCTGTGGAGGTTGTTAACCAGCTGTAAGACTTCCCAGGAAATGACTCCTGGCCTTTCTCGAAAATAAATGTAACTTTGAATTTGGGGAGGCACAAGCCTGGAAGTGAACTCCTGGGTAATTTCAGAGGTCATGATGCATTTGTTGAGTGGGAATAACACTCTTGAAGTTACATCTTCAGTCTTCTCCGTAAGAATCTCTTGGAAAAATCATAGTAAAGCAAATGGGATTTTTATTATTATTATTATTATTTGTATTCTATTTCAAGGGAGCTCTGGTGGCTTAGTGGTAAGAAGCTTTGCTGCAATCCTGAAGGCATACAGTTCAAATCCACCAGCTGCTCCTCTGCATGAGAGGGATGGCCAATCACCTTCTGTGCAATGAACTGCCTCTGAAAACCCACTCAACGGCACACAACAAAAACAATTTTAAAGTTACACTGGGGGGGGGGGAACACAACACAACCCCTCAATTATTCTGAGAGTTTCATGGTATATTCCATTTTTTTTTCTTCTCATGGTAAGTTGCATTTTGCTTTATTTGAAAGGTTATGAGAACAATAATTCTGCCGTCCATATGTCATCAGGATGGTTGCAATGTTCCTGTGGGGGAAGTGTCCATCAAATGAGTCAAGACCGTTTACGTTCCCTAAATGTTCGTGAAGCACTTTAAGAATTGATCCCTCAACTACTGAGTGGTTAGGTCAAGAACAATACAGCAAGTGTTCAGTGGTTTGTGATAAAGTCACACTTTCTTCTAAAGATGGTAGCAGATCTCCTGCACGATTGATTGCGCTCCTTCCCTGACTCCCTCTTCTCTGACTCTCCCCAAGTCATCAAAAATTCAGATTCCAAAGATAAATATTAGCTGATAGATTGCCAACTTTCCAAATGCCAGTGGGAGAAATAAAAGGCCACAGAGCGATGATTGGTTTAACTGTCAGTGTAGGCAGGGAAATACAGAATGACCCCAATCTGTCTTAGGGACTGTCTTACCTCTACCTTGTCCAAGACCTGTTTGATATGGTTCAAGCTCAGATTCCATTTGGAATATTTACAATTCCTTTCTGTTCGTGTGATTCTCCTCTTCAAGCTGACTGATGATCTTCTATCTATCTATCTATCTATCTCTCTGGTTCTAGGAAGAACATGAAGAAAGGATTCAAAAATCTTCTCAGATCTCTTTGGGAAATGCTTTTACTAGTTCTCTGCATGATTTTTTTTTCTATGTGATACAGTCTAATCTTTTCAGTTCACCATTCAGCCCATAATTAGGCACATTTTCTAAGTGGTTGTGGCTTTTCTTTCTATAACGACTTATTAAGTGAAACTTTCTTGCAAACATAGTCATTTTCACATAGCCAGTATGACATTAAAAATTTTCCCCAAGAAAACTCATCCTTTCCATTCTTTTCTTTTCCCAAACGAACTATGTTGAACTATCTCAAATAAGAGAACCACTTCCTTCCATTTTCCTCTCCAAACCTAAAGGCTGCCAAGTTAAAAGGTTGGTGGTTCAAACTCATCCAGAGGTTCTACAGGCGGTGTGTTTGTGCAGAGCACAGTCAGGAGAACCCTCTGGGAACATTTCTGCCCCATCGCTGGCTCTCTATGAGTCAGCCTGACAGCACCCAGCAACAAACCTGGAGGGCAATCCCTGGGGAAGCGTAATGTTGTTGTTGTTGTTCTGCCAAGGGGGGGCTCACCCATAGCTGACCCTCCAGCAGGCAGTAAATTGCATGGGAGAAGACTGCCCTTCTTTCTCCCATGGAGCGGTTGATGGACTCAAACTGTGTGCCTTTGGGATTGCAGTGCAAGTTCTTACCACTAGGCCACCACTCTTAGCAGGGGAAGGATAATAGTGAACTGAGAACAAGGGTGGGATGAAACTCACTTTTCATTTGCATTAGTAGTCTATTGCTGGCAAAAATTATGAAAGAAACCAGTAGTTTAAAGCAATGCAAATTTAGACTTCTCTCAGTTCTATAGAGAAGGAGTCTAGGTTGACTTGGCTGGTTTCCGGCTTCAGTCCCATGTGTCTATAAAGACAGCTGCAGGGTTTCATTCCTTACCCGAGGCTCTGCAGAAGAATCCTGCAGGCTGTTGGTCAAACCAAATTCTTCACGGTTGTAGGACTGAGGGCTGTTTATTTCCTAATGGCAGCATTTGTGGACACTGTAATGTGTGTCCAAAATCCCGGCCAAGTGCCCAACCACGGTGTATGCATCACTCCACTTAATCACCTCAATATTCTTGATGGGATTTTACAAATGAGGAGTGTCTGCCTTTCCCTACCACACAGCACTGCCAGACAAGAGCACCCCGCTTACACGAGCCACTGCTGTCAGCCCTCGTTGGTCTTCCTCTAAAACAGATCTTCTTCTCTTCTTCTTCTTCTTCCTCTTCTTCCTCTTCCTCTCCTTCCTCTTCCTCTTCTTTTCTCTCTCCCTCTCTCCCTCTCCCTCCTCTTCTTCCTCTCTCTTCTTCCTAGCTCTCCTCCTCCTCCCCCTCCTCCTTCTCTCTCTTTCCTCTCTCCCTCTCAGCTATTGGGTCAGTTCTGACTCACAGCTGACTGACCCTCCAGTGGGTTTCCAAGGAATAAATCAATCACACAGGTGTAAATGGCCCATCTTTCCCCCAAAAAGGCTGGTGGATTCAAACCACCAGAAAAACACCCCCTTCGTAGTAGCATCGCAACTAACTCCTGTGAAGTATGCCTCCAGTGCTCCCTACTCAACACTGTTGTTGTTGTGTGCCGTTGGGTTGGAACCGACCCATACCTGACCCTCCAGAGGGTATTCAGAGGCAGTTATTTTCTTGGGAGGAGAACACTCGTATTTTTCCAACATTATAACAATCCACAATTCTCCACTAACAGATGAGTAGTTCACATGCATCAGGCGCATCGCTTGGCATTGAACGTGATCCCTGTGCATGGAAGATGATCATTTTCCCCTCTGGACTGCCACTACCCCGCTCATTGGTCCTGGATGCAGATTATTTCAGACTCCCAAAGTTGCCATCACCAAGCTTTTTCTGGTAAAAACAAGGTGGCAGCAGACATCAGAGAAGCTATACCACTGATCACAACCTTGACTATTTCTTAAAGGCAAGGATACCAAAGCAACACACAAATATGCCTTGAGAGAAGCAGAGACAGAGTGCTCCTTAGGAGGCAAACATGGAGACATTTCACCTCCCACACTTTGCTATCAGGAGGGGCCAGTCCTTGGAAAAACACATCGTGCTTAGAAACAGAGGGTCAGTGAAGAAAAGGGAAGATTCTTAACGGGAGATATTGACAAAGTGACTACAACAATTTAGGCAGAGCAGAGATTGAGGATAGCACAAGACCGGACGATGTTGTTCTGTGGTAGAGAGGGTTGCTATGAGTCAGTGCTAACTCAACAGCACCTAATTACCCATCTTTTTTTTTTTAAAAAAAAATTATTTTAATGAAAGTTTACAGAGACTTTGTATTTCCATTCATTCATTGTTGCACTTTTGTCCCTGCCCAACATCCCCTCCAGTTCACTCTTTAAAAAGTAAAAGAAAATACTATTCCTTTATGTAAGAACTATTCTCCAAAGATACAGTTTATTTATTCTTTCTATTTTCAGCTCTCCAAGTCATGTCTACATAATTGTGGATAACATATCTGTTTTTTTTATTAAGCCACTTAAAAATAATTCGGATGCCTCCTAACTTTAAGTATATATCATAGTGCTATAATCCACACTACCGTAAAGCAGATCTGATTTTTCCCAAACAGCTAATTTTTTAAAGGTTTTTTTTTTCTTTTATTATTTTTGTGTGTGTACCATCAAATCGGATCTGACTAGTACAGGAGGACATTGTCCCACCTCCAGCAAAGCATCTGGTGGATTCGAATGGTTCACCTCCGGTATTGCAGTGCAGCTTCTAGTCCCAAAGAGCTAATTTTTTCAAGGACACTCCAAGTTTGAGATAACTGAGAGACTTTTATTAGGAGACCAGTCAGTGGGGGAAATCAGCAGCAATGCAGGCTGCTATTTGACTTCCCAACTTCTCTCCCACTGGTTTCCAGTATGTGGTGGTGGTGTTAAGTGCCGCCGAGTAGGAGGTGACTCATAGTGACCCTATGAATGAAAGACCTGGCACCGGTCTAACTTTCATCCTTTCTCAAGGTTCATAGGGTTTCCAGAGGCAAGCTATTCCAGAGGCAAGCTATTATGGAAGTGGATGCCACTCCTGCTTCCAAGTTTGTTTTAAATGGCACTTAACGATAGATAGATAGATAGATAGATAGATAGATAGATAGATAGATAGATAGATAGATAGATAGATTTTATGTATTTTATAATTGTTATTAAATTTTATTAGTTTTAGTGAACATTTACAGAGATATTTTATGTTTTTAATATATTTTAATATATCAAACTACTCGATGGCACATAAAAACATTTTACTATACATTTTATATATATATATATATACACACACACACTATATCTATCTATATCTAGGTAGATATATCTATATACATCTATTCTACAGGAAGGAGAAATAAATACTAAGGGTTATTAATCAGTAGTTGTTATGTGCCGTCGAGTCACTTGCAACTCATAGTGACCTTATGTACAACAGCCCTAAACTCTGCTCTGTCCTGTTCCAATCTCATTGTCTCAACACACTCATCCCAATTGCCCCAGTCACTGAATCATTCCACCTCCCCGAGGGCCTTCCCATCCTGCGTCTGCCCTCCACCCACCCAAGCATGATGTCCCTCTCCAAGGACCTGTCTCTCCTTATTACATGACCAAAGTATGTCAGATGAAGCCTCAGAATCCTTGCCTCCAAGGAGCAGCCCAGTTAAACCCTCTCCAGGATGAATCTGTTTGTTTTCTTAGCAGTCCATGGTACCCTCAACACTCTTCTCCAACACCAAAAGCATCAATTCCCCTTCTATGGTCCGCAGTCATTGTCCAGCTCTCTGACACATAACAAGTGATTGCAAAGACCATGGCCTGTACCAGACGCACCTTAGTCTCCAGAGACACACCGTTGCTCTTCAGTACTTTAGAGAGGTCCCTATTAATCAGTAGGCTTGTAAATATTCAGTTATTAAAAGATTCTATGAAATGAAAAAAATAAACCCACCCCATTTGCAATTTTAGTGCAGCACCACATACATCATTCAGGGCTTCATTTGAGGGTCTAGGCTCGATTTGTTCTAGCCCACCCTTTGAATCAGGTGACCCAGTGTAAGAGGCAGACAGGGGCTGGTGAGGAAAAACTCATGAGGGACACCAACTCTTAGAAGGAGAAAAATGATGAATTACAAGTGAAAAGATTCAGGCAAACAAAGAAGCAGGACGCCCTTTGAAATTACTTCCAGAGAGAAACACAGTCAGCTTAGCTTTGATTTGATTTTCTTTAGCACCCAACCCCAACTAGTCTATTTATAACATTAAGACTGTGGTGTCAAATACCAATTTGAAAAACCTGAACCGCCTTTGACATTCCTTTGGCGAACACCTTCGTGCAAAGAAATAGAAACACAGGAAGCGCCCCATCCCTCTCCTCTCCTGATCTGTGTCTGAGGACAAAGTCCAGAGTCAGACGTTCCTCTTTAAGAAGCTCTGGGTCCGTGGAGGATCTGGTTTCAGTCAGAGAGCCTACAATCAGCCACACAGGACACAGGCCAGCAAAAGTATGGGCCTGTCTCCAGTAATTGCCTGAGAAACGCGGTTTCAGCCACTAAATCTCTCGTTTTAATCACTGTGCAAAGCCCCTGCCACCCCCAGCCGTGAGCAATCATGGTTAGGTCTGATGGCAGCAGCAAATCTGTCAGTGACCCTGCAATAGCCCCCTCTCCCTCTATCAGCTACCACTTAGAAACCCCCAGGGTTCCATTGTCTCCCATTAAAATTTCAGCATTTCCTGATGAGGGAGCTGAAGTAAGAGACCCCAGGTGTGGCGGCTGCCTGTGTCCTGCTGACCAGGGCCACATGACCTGCCTTGTGCTCAGGCCATCACCAGCTGTCTGGCTTGACTAGGCCTTTCCCTCCCAGCAGTTCCAGCACCATTAACTCTGAGCCAGACGTTGGAGGGTAATTGATTCCTTGGCTAACTTGACTTTGGAGGCAGTGACTGTGGTGAGGTAACACTTAGCAAGAGTTTCTCTCCGGTGCTGCCAATAGCTGTTGTTTCTCAGCCTGGGAAAGAGCCCGGTGCTTCTACAGCGGGAGGCACAGGCCTGCTCCGAAGGGCTGCAAGAGAAGCCCGTTCAGTAGAACCACCTGCATGTTGAAAACCACCCCACCAAGTTGAAGGATTGGTTTTGGATGCATGCTAGATGGAGGAATACTACAAAACGCATGGCTTTTCATTGTGGGAAGGAAATCTGCTTCTGGTGTGGGGGTTTTGGGTCCCTTTGTAAAACGTGGAGTTCAAAGGGAGAGAAAAGAGTCCTCAGGGTACAACGGTTACGTGCTCTCCTGGTAACTCAAAGGTGAGCAGTTTAAGCCTACCAGCCTCTCTACAGAGAAAGGATGTAGCAATCTGTTCTTTAAAAGGCTACCCAAAACCCCAGTGTTGTTTAGTCCATTCCGACTTATAGCGACCCAGTCGGGCAGAGCAGAATTGCCTCACAGGGTCTCCAACGCTGGCAGTCTAAGAGAGCAGCCTGCCTCGATCTCCCACTGAGAGGCTGGTGGGTTTGAACCATCCACTTTCCTGGTAGCAGCCAGGCACATTAGCCACTGAACCGTTGTAGGGATTACAGCTGAGGAAGCCCTGTGGGGCGGCGCTGCTCTCCTCTCTGAATCCAGTTGATGTGAAGGCACGCAACGATACCAGAAAGCAGACGACAGAGGTAGCCAAAGTTTGCTTTTTAAAAATAGGGTGATTCACATGATGGAATACTATGCAGCATTGAAAAACAAGGAACTCATGAAATATTACAGAAAATGGATGACCCTAGAGGACATTATGCTGAGTGAACTATCTCAGTTACAAAAGGACAAATATTGTATAGGGCCACTGTTGTAAAGCAGGACTGACATCAGGGTTGAGGGGAAGATAGAAAAGGAGGGGAGGAATGATGTATATTCCATTGAAACATATGATTAGGTATTATCATCCTTACAGAAGTCCAGAGAGAAGGCTGCATAGTGGAGTGGACTTGGGGAGAGGCACTGCACAACAATGAAAGAGTTTCTTTTTCTTTTCAAGGTGAAGAGTGATTGGGGAGAGGCGTGGGCAGGGACAAAAGTGCAACAATAAATGACTGGAAACCCTAAGTCTCTGTAAACTTTCATTAAAATTAATTTTTTTTTAAAAAAGACAAATATGGCATAATGCCACTGACATAAAAGAGGACTGACATGATTAGATATTATTGTTAGGACAGGAATCCAGAAGGAAGGTGGCATAGTGGACTTGGGGGGAGGGATTGAATAACAATGAAAGAATTTTTCTTTTACTTTTCAAAGAGAAGAGCTAATTGCGAGGGAGAGGGGTGGGCAGGGAGAAAAGTGCAACAATGAATGAATGGAAATTCAAAGTCTCTGTAAACTTTCATGAAAATTAATTTTGTTGTTGTTGTTATTATGTGCCCGTCGAGTCGTTTGCGACTCATAGCGACCCTATGTACAACAGCCCTAAACCCTGCTCTATCCTGCGCCAACCGCATTGCCTCTGACACACCCATCCCGATTACCCCAGTCACTGACTCAATCCACCTCATAGAGGGTCTTCCCCTCCTGCGCTGTCCCTCCACTCTGCCCAGCATGATGTCCCTCTCTAAAGACCTGTCTCTCCTTACAACATGTCCAAAGTATGTCAGGCGAAGCCCCAGAATCCTTGCCTCCAAGGAGTAGCCTGGTTTAACCCTCTCTAGGATGAATCTATTTGTTTTCTTGGCAGTCCACGGTACATTCAGTACTCTTCTCCAGCACCACAGCTCAAAGACGTCAAATTAAAAAAAAAATGTGATTCTGGCCCTGGCTCGAGGAGCTCTCTCTCTCTCTCTCTCCCCCTTGTTGCTTTTCGGTCTCTGCGAGGGTGACAGCCTTTGACAACAGCTGCTGTAGTATCAACAGCCACAAGATGGGTGATGATGGCAGCAGCCGGAATGAGGGACAGTCCAAGAGACGCCCGGAGTCTGTCACCTGAGCATCCAGCAGGGCCTGGACTCACCGGTGCCCATCACCCAGCACCTCGGCACCCACTGCTCGCTGCCATCCTGCCAGAAACGAAGCGGGTGGTGCAGCACTTCGGGGTCTGGAGCATCACCGCTGGCTCCCTCGTCTGCAAACAATCCACCACCCTCTGCTGCTGTCACGCTAAACACTGTCGTGAGAGCAAATGCCCTGTGTCCTTCTGCCTTAAGATCAAGCACCAGCTCCGCCAGCGGCAGGTCCAGCACCGTCTTCAGCAGGCCCAGCTCATGCACTGGAGAACGGCCTCCACAGAGCCTGCCTTCTCCTGTCTCAGCACCTCCTGGCACCCCAACACAGCAGCCCAGCACCCCTAGAAGCCACAAGAACCCCCTGCCCAGCCCTGGCCTTCCCCCAAGAGCATTAACAAATTTCCCTAGTAAGATCCAGACTCAGGCCCCGGCAAAGTTGAGTCTAGAGGCAGATAGGCCCGAAAAATTGGCTAAGTAAATAGTTCTCCGAAGCCTGCAGAAGAAATATCTAACACTTGGGTTTTAGCCCCTTAAAACATACCTCAGACTTCAGAATCCAAATGTGTAAGACAATAAATGAGAGTTGTCTTAAGAAGAAAATAGATTCTTCCAAAGCTGCCAGTACAAACTGTCTAACACTTGGTTGCAAATTCTCTCTGTAGATAATGCTGTCAGTGAGTGTCACAGTGACCTGTAAACGACACATCTGAGCCTTGTCGCGGCCTGCACCATCCTCACCGGATCTGATTTCCTCTGATATTTCTACAGCTCGAGCACTGGAATTCTACCAAATCTCTGTAACACTTGGATGGCAGTTAGAGAGCGGCTTAGTGGAACTGTGTTGCCAACACAGAAGGGCGCGGTTCGAATCCATCCGCTGCTCTGTGGGAGAAAGAGGGGCAGTCTCTTCCCCTGCAGCCTCTGAAAACCCACCAGAGGGGCCGGTATGTGTTGGCTCTGACTTGAGGGTACACAACACAAAGCTCTATATCAGCCCAACAGAAAACCCACAGGCATTTCCCCGCCTGGGTCGGAAATGGAGTTGTGTATGTCAGCACGACTGTCAAACCTACCGAGGATGTAGCGTCTCCCACTTCATGCTTCTCTGAGCAGCAGGAAATGTTAGCATTGTCGCAAAGCTGCTTGCTTGTGTCTTGCTAAGCAAGCAACTTCCACCTGCGTGATTTTTCAGGGCTCATTTTTCCCAACTTGCAAAAAGAAGGAGCCACACCTACTGGATTCCTCCCTCTACCTAGATCTCCTCACATATTCGTAGTGTTGAGTGGAATCCTCCTTCATCACTTAATCTTAAATCTCTGATACTTGCGTAGGTTTTTGCTTGTGTTGTTCGGTCTGTTGAGCTTTGAGACACAACATCAGAACACCATTAACTGCTACTCCCTGTGAGATGACCGTGACTGGACCAGGTGTTCTTTGAAGTTTGGATGACCTTGTTGATGTTCTACAGAAAATTGGAAGAGCCAAAACTCTGTGCCACCCCCTTGTCCACTAACCTCAAGATCTAATCCTATAGCCCCTTCCCCAATAAGCAGAAACAGAAAATATTTAGGTCAGCATAAATCTGAGACATAACTCAAAGTTCCTACTTGGAATCAGATAGCAAATACTCTCTACAAGGTTTTATTTGAAATTTCATCCCTGCTTGGAAGCAGGAGTGAAGAAAGGATGAAAGATACACAAGTGTTGAGGACTTTCGTTCATAAGGTCGCTATGAGTCGCCTACGATTCAACAGCACTTAATAACAACATAGATCAGTTGGCCTAGTGGACAGAGAGTGATGCTACCAAGCCAAAGGTAAGTGACTCTAATCCGTGGCCCTCAGACCTGTTTTTCATTGGTTTTGGTCAAACATTCTTCTAGGTCATATAGCCCTAGTGTGTCCACTTGCTGTACAGAGGCAACTCGTGGTTATAGTGGTGCTAAACACTGTGACATTGATGTGTCAAATGTGAGAATGGTTACCCATGGTGGACAGTGTTTGGTGGGGCTCCCCAATGAAAACAAGCTTGGAAGCAGGAGTGGCATCCACTTCCATAATAGCTTGCCTTGGGAAACCCTATGAACCTGGAGAAAGGATGAAAGTCACACAAGTGTTGAGGACTTTTGTTCATAGGGTCGTTCTTAGTCACCTACGACTCAACAGCACTTAACAACACAACAACAAGAAGAACACAACAACCGGGCTTCCTCCTATTTCTGTTCTTTCTTGCTGCACAACAAATTATATTCAAATTCCGTTATCTGTTGCTGCATAATAAACCATCTAAACAACGGCTGCATTACAACACCACTATTTTCATGACTCACGAGTCTCCTAGTCAGGCAGGCAGATATGGTGTGGTGAGACGGCTTGTCTCTGCTCCATGGCGCTGAGGAGCCTCGGCTGGGAGGGGTCGAAGGTCCAGTGCTGGCTGAAGGGCCAGGCGAGAGCTGCACACTGGGGGCCTCCTTTTTCACTTTCAACAAGGCTGCTCAGTTCTCTTCACATCTCTAGCTTCAACTTCTTCACAACTAGGCTGTCTCCTGGTGGTTGCACTTCTCACACGGCAGCTGGCTACGCTGAGGCAAAAGCAGAAGCTGCTAGGGCTTCTTCAAAGCTAAGCCTGAGGTTCCCTGGGTCTTTGTGTTACATGCTATTGATAAAGGCCGGCTATGAGGCAGTCCTGATGAGACGGGGAGCAGATGCCACCTTGACAAGGAGTCCTGACGGCATATTGTGGAGCGTCACTGCTAAGAACAGGTCAGCAGTTCAATTCACTGTTCCTCAGAAGAAAGCTGGAGAGTGTCTTTCCTTGAGGATGTCCAGCATCACTATGTGTTTTTGATGAGTGAAGTCGTGAAGTCTTTGAAGAATGGCTGCCTTGCTCAACTCCTCTGTCCTGCTAATTAGCTCCTAGGTTTCTCCTGAGAGCACTTTCTAATTAACATCATTTGCACCCAAATGTTCATCTCAGAGTCTGTTTCTGAGGAATGTGACCCTTAGACAGGGCGTGTTCCAGTCCACACCTGTCAGCTACTTCTTCTGCAAGGTGTGTGTTACTGCAGAGGCCACATCCAAGTCTTTGTCCCAAAACCTTTGAAAAATTCTTGCCCTAAGTCAGAGAATCTCGACGTGGGATTCACATTGCACATACATTTAAAAAAAAAAAAATCACCCAAAGTCCAGGCGCTGTCTCAGAGATTTAATTGGGCCATATTAAGACATTGAGTATTATTAAAAGGTTCCACTGGTCATTCTAATGTGCAGCCATAGCTAAGAGCCAATTCTAAGTCACTGAAGTCGTGCGAAGTACGTATGCATGAGGAAAGCAGAATAAAATGCCACAAGATGTCCTGAGAAGAAGAAATACAGCCAATCTTTGTCCAAACCACCTTTTGCCCTGGGGACAAAATGTTATCAGAGTCTTCAAGTAACTTGGGTTGGAAATCTGGTTTTCACGTCCAGTTTCTTTTCAAATCTAGGTGTGGGTGGCTTCGTGTACACATCCTGACAGAGTTAGAGTCGCATACACTTTCCTGGGTTAGAAAAACAAATCTCAGGCACCGTGAACCCTTTGCCTCTGGCGTCCAGCTTATCAAATGCACTTTTGAAATCCCACTGGTGTTTTATAGCTCGAGTAATACCCGGCTTTGTCTTCAACAGAGACAAGAAATAATCTTGATTGTTATAGACATCTGAGTTGGGAAACCCATGTGTTCTAATGCCATTTATAAACTGCTAATCTGCCTACGAAATTCCCACAGCCTAGAAGGGTATTTCAGAGCCTAAACACCCAGCCAACACATTTCCAGTCTATTTCACAATAGATAGGCCTGTACTCTGCCTTTTCCTTCTTGCTAATCTTGTAAACCTTTAAATGATACAAGAGAAGACGGTGTTCTAACTTCCTGTTACTATATTTTCTTGGGAAGCTTTATCCTTAGGCCTCAAACGAAATTTGTTTCCTCTAATCACTGGCTTTGGTTCTAGAAAACTTTGCTATTTAATTAGCAAGATAGAGATCAATGTTATACAAATACATGCCAATGCAGGGCCCAGCTTTCTTTCCCATGCTCGGATGCCAAGTGTTGAAGAGAGAACCTTACAAAGCAGTTGGAGGAAATTTTGATCTCATCCCAGAAATATGATCTTCCTCATTCATGTTGTTGTTGTTATGTGACTCATAGTGACCCTAAGCACAACAGCTCTGAACCCTGCTCTATCCTGAGTCAGTTTTACTGTTTTTCCCAGTTACTGTGTCAATTCATCTCATCCAGGGGCTTCCTCTCTTGTACTGTCCTCCACTCTTCCAAGTATGATGTCGTTCTCCAAGGACTGGTCCCTTCTGGAAACATGTCCAAAGTATATCAGTTAGAGCTTAAAAAAAAATCTTTGCCTCCAAGGAGCAACTTGTCTTCACCCTCTCCAAGGCAGACCTTTTTGTCCTCTTGGTAGTTTATGGTGTGTTCAATACTCTTCTCCAGCATCACAGCTGAAAGGAATCAATTCTTCTTCTGTAATCCTTAGTCACTATCCAGCTCTCTGATGCATAGCAAGTAATTTCAAAGGCTATGGCCTGGATCAGGTGCACCTTAGTCTCTAGAATAATATTTTTGCTCTTTAGCACTCTGGAGAGGTTCTTGATATCAGATTTTCTCAATGTAATTAGTCTTTTTATTTTCTGATTGGTGGTGCCAAGGATGTTGATTGTGGAACCAAGTAAGCTGAAATTGTTAACATTTTCAATCTTGTCATGGTGCTGGCCAATGGGCCCACTGGTAAAAACCACATTTCAACATCATGCTGACTTTTAACCTGAAATGTAGCTTATCATTGAAGGTATGTCGTCATTTAATTGATAGTGTTTTCTCTTTCATAATAGCGCCTGAAGTAGTGGTCCGCCGTAACACCCCGTACTGGCTTGGTTCTGATGAACCCAGCCAAGGAAAGAAGAGATGTCAGATTAAAATGCAGGTATGCAAAGGGCAGAGGGGGAAAAAATTGGACTTTCTGTCTAACACAGGCCTTGTTTTGTTGGCCCCAGAACAGAAAGATCTACCCACATCTTAGAGTACCATTTGGAGATTAGAAACACTCCCTCTTGCCTGCTGCAATTTCAGACATATTGAGGAGGAGACCCGAAAGAGAGGCTGTATTCAAAGTGTAGCCTCATGACAATAAATATTGCAATTAGGCTGCTGGCATTTGGCTGCAGTTCTAGGACACTTCTTTCATCTCACATACACACAACTGCCTTTGGGTTTTTAATGCTAATAAAAGCTCCAAGACAGGAGTGCAGTGATTCTCAAACTTGATGGAGAATAATCTTCAGCGCTTGCTAAATGTCTTAATCCCAAGGCCTCACCTCAGACTTTTGGATTCAGACACTTGGGCTGGTGGCTGGGGCTGGGGGAGTAGGTGGGGATGACCCGTGTGATTACTAAGCTCTGGGATGATTCGTGCAGAACATCGAATGAAGTGATGGTTCTAGAAGTCCAGTGAACCATGGCAGACACATTGGCACCCTGGGGGTGAAATTGCCGGAATCCCACCTCCATTCACCCACCAACACCAAGTGCTCCGAGTCTCCTAGCTCTAGATTCCCAGCTGGAAAATGAGCAGCTGATAGTTCAGCAGATACTGAGACGTCATGATCAAACATCTGTTTTTGTAGTGATCTTTTATTGGGGGGCAGGGGGGGTTTCCTCACCCATGAACTCTCTGTGACCCAGAATCTGGGGCAGTATGGACCATCTCCAGTGACTGAGTCAGTAGAAGTCGTGCTGTCCACCCAAAGGCAGGAGAGTCCAAATCCACCAGCTGCCCCACGACAGAAAGATGAGCAATTGCCTCTGTTGCACTTGACATCCTCTGAGAACTGTTAGTCATTATTGGTGTTGGGCACCGTTGAGTCAGAATCGACTCATGGCTGACACGCTAGTGGGTTTTAAACAACATGCCTCCTGAAACCCTATGAACTTTGACAAATATCAATTGTTACAGAAAGGCTTCACTCCAAAGAAACCATAACCAACATCCAAGCAGATATATGCACACCCATGTTTATCGTGGCTTTGTTCATAGTAGCAAAGAGTTGGAAACAACCTAAGTGCCCATCAACAAACGAATGGATAGAGACGTTCTGTTATATTAACACAATGGAATACTATGCTGCATTGAAAAACAAGGAACTCATGCAATGTTATTCAAAATGGGTGATGCTGGAGGACTTACTGAAGTATCTCAGTCACAAAAGGACAAATACTGCATAGTGCCACTGTTGTAAAACAGAACTGACATTGGGGTTGGGTGGAGACTGATAAAGATGGGATAAATAATGTATACTGCATTGAAACAGATGAGGGAGAGAACTGTTTAAAAGGGAAATATGATTAGGTATTATTGTCATGACAGGAGTACAGAATGAGGGCTGCATAGTGGAATGGAGCTGGGAGGAGGGATTGTATAACAATGAAAGAATTTTTCTTTTACTTTTCAAAGAGAAGAGCCAACTGGGTTGGGGGGAAGGGTGGGAAAGGGAGAAAAGTACAACAGTGAATGACTGGAAATCCAAAGTCTCTGTAAGCTTTCATTAAGATTAATAATAAAAAGAAAGGTTTCAGGCCTTTTGTTCATAGGGTCGCTATGAGTCGTGCTTGACTCGAAGGCAACCAACAATAACAAGTGGGTTTTCAGAGGCAGTAAATCAGACAAGGGTAGATTGTCCATCTTTCTCCTCAGAAGCAGCTGAGGATTCCGATTGCATGTCTTCGAGTGAGCAGTGCAGCTCCTTGCCAATAAAGCACCAGGACTCCAAAACTGCAATGAAATATCACCTCCCCTCATGAAAAAGTGGGTGATGTTTTAAAAATAGAAAATAAGGGTGTTGATGAGGTTGTGGAGAACTGGGACCCTTATCCTTTGCTGGTAGGAATGTGAAATGGTGCAGCCCTGATGGAAACTATTTTGGCAGTTCTTTTTAAAAGTTTAATATGCAGTTACCACATGGTCCAGAAATTCTAAGTACATGCCCCGAACAAGGGCCAACAATAATGCAATCGGAATCCTGCACACCACTTCTGGAAACCTTGGCAGCACTTTTGACAATGATCAAAAAAGTAGAAATAACTGAAATGTCCACAAAAAAGAGAAATGGATAAACAATATTTAGTTTATACTGTACATGAAATAGAACATTGTTTAGTCATAGAGAGAATTGAAGTTCTGATTCATGCCACAACATGGATGTCTCTTGGAAATATTATGAGTCACACAAGGACAAATACTGCACGATGTCATTTATGTAAAATGAGAAAATAGCTAAAAGGAAGGATTACTGATGAGCTCTTGTTATTGTGTGCCATTCAGTAGGAACAAACTCACAGTGGACTCTCCAGCAGATTTTCAGAAGCAGTAACCGCATGGGAGATGATCTATCTTTTTCTCCTGAAGTAGCTGGTAGACCTGAACTGTGTGCCTTTGAGACTGCAGTATAGTTTCTTACCACTAGGCGCCAGAGCTCCTTTACTGATGGGTTGTTGTGATGTTGTAGGTGATGTGGAGGAGTACAACCCATAGCGACCCTTTGAACAGCAAATCTGACGGGTACTAGAAAGGAAGAGGGATGGGAAGCTTGTCTTTAAATAACAGTGAATTTATGGTCATAGTAGAACACTTTGGCAAAGAATAGTAAACAATAGTGGCATAATATTCAAAGTGTAATCACTGCCATTGAGTTGTAAATGTGCAAGTTATGTTGGCAAATATAAAGGTGTGTATGCTTTCAGGTATGTCTTAGAGAAAGTGTAGCCAGGTTACTCCTTTGAGGCAAAAGTGATACAGCTTTATTTTATATACTTTGAGCATGTTGCTAGGAGAAGGCATTCCTTGGATAAGGACATGGTGCTTAAAAAGGTGGAGGGTTGGTGAAAGAGAGGAAGCCCCTAAAACAGATGAATTGACATAGCGATGGGCTGCATCGATGGGCTCTCCTGTTTCAGAGATTGTGACGATGGCACAGGATGGGACAGGGTTCAGATCTGTTGTTCACAGGGTAGTTAAAAGACTCAACAGCACCTAACAAAAATATATGTTCACCACAATCTAAAAGAAGAAACTAACGAAAGGTTAAGGAAATTTGAATTAACATGTATTTATTTGCCAAGTAGTTTTCATTTTCAACAGCCACATAAAAGCTGCTTTTGTTACTAAATGTGACACTTGGCCAAACTCAACACTTAGTGCCCGTTACCTCCACCGTTTAACATATACTGGAGAGCAGGTGTGGTAGAACGAACAAGCCTCTCTCTTCTTTCTGTTCTGTGCCGTCTAGTTTCTTCCACGTTAGTATCCAGAATCTGGGAATATGGCTAAAGGGAGTTTGCAGGTGTGATTAAGTCCAGGCTTCTGAGAAGTGGACACGATCCTGGACTGCCCAGCCAGGTCCAGTAGAATCACATCGTCCTTTAAATAGTTAGGCTGGCTGTTGTTAGGTGCTGTCAAATTGTGTATATCTCATAACAAGCAGAAGAACAACAGGTCTGTATGTTCTCTTTTCCTGTACCATCCCCGCCCTCTTTGACCCAGGCTTAGAGGGTGAGAACCACACAGGCATGCTACAAGGATAGAAACAGAAGCCAGAGAGGACAGACACTACCTAGCTGGCCTTGAATATAGAATAATATGAATAGGAAAGAGCAGGAGTGCAGATACATGCACACCCATGTTTATTGTGGCTTTGTTCACAATAAACAACCCAAGTGCCCATCAACAAAGGAATGGATAGAGCAGCTCTGGTATATTCACACAATGGAATACTATGCAGCACTGAAAAGCAAGGAGCTCATGAAATATTATGCAAAATGGATGACCCTGGAGTACATTATGCTGAATGAAATATCTCAATCACAAAAGGACAAATATTGTATAGGGTCACTGTTGTAAAATGGGACCGACATCAGGGTTGAGGGAAGACCAAGAAGGAGAGGATGAATGATATATACTGCATTGAAATAGATGAGGGAAAGAACTGTTTAAAACGGATATGTGTATTATTGTCATAACAGGAGTCCAGAATGAAGGCTGCATAGTGGAGTGGACTTGGGGGGAGCATGACAATAACAATGACAATTTTAACAATAACAATGAAAGAGTTTTTCTTTTACTTTTAAAGGAGAAGACTAAATGGGGGGGGGGAGAAAAAAGCAACAGTGAATGACCAGAAACCCTAAGTCTCTGTAAATTGCCATTAAAATTAATTTAAAAAGAAAGAGTAGGCGCATCTTCTGTTATCATTAGGTGTCATCAAGTCAACTCCCACTCCTAGTGGCCCTGTAAACATCAGATCAAAATCTTGCCCTGTCTTGGGTTCTCCTCACTATCTCACCCACTCTAAAGCCCACTGTAACAGACACTATGTTAATCCGTTTGGTGGGGGTCTTCCTCTTTTTTCTCTGACCCTTTTCCAAGTATGATGTCCTTTTCCATGGACTGACGCCTCTTGGCAACATGTTCAAAGTATGTGAGATGAAGGTTTACCCTTCTTATCTCCAAGGAACACCCTGGTTACACTTCCTCCAACAGAGATTTCTTTTTCCTTTTTTTTTTTTTTTTTGCAGTTCACGGGATATTTCAACACTCCTCTGTTAGGGACCTCTCTAAGGTACTCAGGAGCAACAGTGTCTCTCTGGAGACTAAGGTGCGCCTGATACAGGCCATGGTATTTGCAATCGCTTGTTATG
>NW_006399841.1:6880801-6920082 GCF_000299155.1 Elephantulus edwardii | reverse complement strand
ATTCGGTGACTGGGGTAATCGGGATGGGTGTGTCAGAGGCAGTGCGGTTGGCACAGGATAGAGCAGGGTTTAGGGCTGTTGTGCATAGGGTCGCTAGGAGTCGGAAACGACTCAACGGCACATAACAACAACAACAACAACCTCAACAGCACAGCTCACAGGCATCAGATCTTCTTCGACCTTCTTTATTCATTGTCCAACTCTCAGATGCAGATAAGACAGTACCATAGTTTGAGTCAGACATGCCTTAGTCTTTAAACTGACAGCCTTGCTCTCTAGCACTTTATAGATGTCCTTGACAGGAAAAAAATATGTAAATAAATAAAAATTCAAGAAGTGGATTGTCCCTTGATGTCTCCAAGTGAAACACAGGCCCACGGACCATATGATTTAGCTCAAAAACCATCAGCCAGAAGCATGAGATGATATTGCTATGTTGTTTTAAGTTGCCAAGTGTGTGAGACTGTGTTACAGCAAAACCAGAAAATGAATCCATCCACCACCACACTGCATTATCTCACAGGCAAATTCTCTAAGGGTGACTTCTGAGAAACTCGTGGGAGAATGTCTTGTAGGAAACCTGCAGAGACACTGATATTTTTTTCTTTCTTGAAAGCAGATGGCATTAACCAACTGTGACTTGATTCTTAAACAACAAATGTCAAGGTCTCTGGGCCTCTTCCAGGAGACAAGCTGCATTTTGCTACCCAACAGGAGAATCAACAGGGGTTGCAAGATTCCTGTTAAAACTCATTTGTGTTTAGAATCTTACTTGCTAATTCCTGGGATACGTACAAGTTTCTGCTAAGAATTTGGCGGAAAGCTTAGTTGTCAGGATCTCAAAAAAAGAGAAAAGAAAGTTTGGGCTCTTAATTTCTGCCCTACAGCTGACAGAGAGAAGGTCTAAGCATTCTGTTCTAGTCAGCCTGCTGGCAAAGACCACAACCAACCTGTTCACTGTCCTACCTACTTCTTAGCCCCTCAACTCACCCACCCCTGCAAGGTGATAGTGCCTCATCTGAGAGCATGTGGAAGTCTTTAGATAACTTTACCTTCAGAACGAGGACAGATACTTTCAGGTCAAATGACAGTGTCCGTTTTCTCTTAGCCCCATATTTGTGTTTCTAGACTTTCTTTTCTCCTATCAAGGACTTGTTGTTGCTGTTATGTGCTTTCAAGTCAACTATGACTCATAGAGACACTATGAACAGCACAACTAAACCTTGACCTATCCTGCACCATCTTCAAGATCTCTGTCATGTTTCAGTCCATTGTTTTAGTCATGTTGTTGTTGTTGTTGTTATGTGCCGTCGAGTCGTTTGCGACTCATAGCGACCCTATGCACAACAGCCCTAAACCCTGCTCTATCCTGCGCCAACCGCACTGCCTCTGACACACCCATCCCGATTACCCCAGTCACTGAATCAATCCATCTCATAGAGGGTCTTCCCCTCCTGCGCTGTCCCTCCACCCTCCCAAGCATGATGTCCCTCTCCTGGCAACATGTCCAAAGTATGTCAGACGAAGACCCAGAATCCTTGCCTCCAAGGAGTAGCTTGGTTTAATCCTCTCCAAGATGAATCTGTGCATAGGGTTTTCAGAGGCCTGCTATTTCAGAAGTGGGTGGCCAATCCTTCTTCCTAGTCTGTCTTAATCTGAATGTTCAGATTTAGAGGAGTATCTGACAGACAAGCAATTTGTGGAGCAGTGAAAGATAAATTCCTTATTGTGGAGTTAAGCATGAGTTACAGTGTTGACCCCACCCCTAGCCCAGTGCCTTGACCCACTTACTTTCCAGCTCCACCCTCCACCAGGATAACCCTTCACATCTGCCAAGTCCCTTCAGAAAATATCTTCCATTGTCCAACCCATGATTGACAGCTTGTATCTTAAGCTTTCTTGGCTTCTGTGATTCCAGTCATTAAAACTCATTGAGAGTCTTTCTCTCTTTCAACTACCCTCTCTGCCTTTCCCAGGATGATGTCTCTCTGCAGGGACATAAGCTCTCAGTGAATTGAAATTTCACCACCCTTGTCTCTAAAGAGCACTCTGGTTGCATTTCCTTCAAGACAGATTGGTTTCTTCTTTCAGCAGTCCTTGAGATACTCAATATTCTTCAACACCATAATTTAAAGGCATTGATTCTTCTTCAGTCTTTCTTATTCATTGTTCAACATTTAGATGCATGGGCAGCAAGTGAAAATACAAAGACTTGGATAAATGTGCACCTTAGTCTTTAAACTAACGTCCTTATATTTTAGGACCTCCAAAGAGAGGTCCTTCACAGCCCATCCCCCAGTACAACATGCCTTTTGATTTCTTAAGTACTCCTACCCTGGGTGCTGATGGCGGATCCACGTCAGATGAAATCATTGACTGTGTCCATCATTTTTCCATCATGATATTGCCTATTGACCCAGTAGTGAAGATTTTGGATTTCTCAATGTTGGGATGTAACCCATGTTGTTATTGTTAAATGCCATCGAGTTGTAGACAACTCATAGCGACCTTAGGAACGAAAGACCTGAACATTGTATAAATGTCATCATTTCTCCAAGTTCATAGACTTTCCAGAGGCAAGCTTTTTCGGAAGTGGATGCCACTCCTGCTTCCAAGCTTGTTTTAATCGTTTTAATTGGGGAGCTTCACCAAACACTGTCCACCATGGGTAACCATTATTGCATTTGACACATCAGTGCCACAGTGTTTAGCATCACAGCAACCACGGAGTTACCTCTGTACAGCAAATTAACAGACCAGTGCTAAACCACTTAGAAGATTCTTTAACCAAAAACAACTAAAACCAGGCCATATTGAAGGTTATATGTAGTCTTTGATCTTCTGCAGAAAGTGCTTCAAGGCTTCCTCACTTTCAAACTACACTTCCCAGACTTCCTTTCCATCTGACTTCCTGTCAGGTGCTACCCAGGAGAGGCACTCAGAGGAATTTGGGGAGAGGGAGGAAAGATCCTGTTTGCTGTAGATTGGGCTTCACTTCTTGGAGAGACAGCAGCAATGGTGGCAGCCTGGGAGGCAGAAGGGGAGGCACTGTGACTTCTGGGATTCTGCCCAGGTAGCTTGGCTCCAACAGCAACACGCCACCAGCTCTGAGTAACACATTGTTCACTCTGCTTTCTCAGACTCAGTGGTGGTAGCTGCTTCCTGCAGTTATTAATCTTTGGGAAATCTTATCTCCCCACTTGTTCTGTTCTTGACCTTCAAACACCTTTATAATGAATACTTTGGAAACCTAAAGTGTAGTTTCTGTTTGCCTGATTAGATAGAAAATGATAGGATGGTATCTTTTCATTTGTTGTTTTTTTTTTTGTGAGGTGCTATTCATCAGACTATAACTCCTTGCTGTTGTTGTGGTCCTGTGGTCAGTTGGGCTCATAGCGATCCTGTAAACAGCAGATCTGAAACTTGCCCTACTCTATACCACCCTTAGCATCTCTGCCACATCCGAGCCCATGGTCATGGTCATTGTGTCAATTGATAACTCATTAAACGGTTAACCTCCCTTTATCTGACTCGCTGTCTTTCCTAGCATCATGTCTTTTCCAAGGACTAGCTCTCTGTACAGCATGCTCAAAAAATGTGAAAGAATGTTTCACCCCTTTAGCACTCTGGTTGTACTTCTTCCAAGACAGATTCGTTTGTTCTTTGGCAGTCAATAGTCTTCACCAACACCATAATTCAAAGACTTTTTTTTCTTCTTTACCCTTCCTTACTCAACTTTCAGATGCATAGGAAGAAATGGAAAATGCCATAACTTGGATCTGGCACACCTCAGTCTTTAAGCTGATATCCTTTCTCTTTAACACTTTGGAGAAATCCTTAACAATAGATTTTCCCAGTACAACACATCCTTTGGTTTCTTAACTGCTATTTCCATGGGCATTGGCTGGATCCAAGTAAAATTAAGTCATTGACAATTTCTAACCGTTCTCTACCTATCATGATGTTTCCTATTTGTCCAGTGGTGAGAATTCTTGTTTTATTGACTTTGAGAGGGAATCTATATTGAAAGTTGTAGTCTTTGATTATTTTTCTGTTAAGTGCTTTAAGTCTTCTTCACTTTCTGCAAGCAAGGCTGTTATCATCTACGTAATTCAGGTGGTTGTTGAGCCTGGCTCCAATCTAATGTCACATTCTTCCTCATAAAGGTCAACTTCTCACATTGTTTCCTCAGCATATATCTTGAATAAATATGGACACAAAAAAAATAACAACACTGACACACACCTTGCTTGATCTTTCCTGATTTTAAGCCATGCAGTGTTCCCTTGCTCTGTTCAAACAACTGCTGTTTGCTCTATGCCAAGTTTCATGGGCATTTTTAAGTATTCTAGGATTTCCCAACCTTTTCAATGTTATCCCTAATTTTTTTATGATCCACACAGTCTTTGCATAATCAATATAGCACATGAATGGGAATGATTTGTATGAAAGACAATGTGTATGAAGGACAGTATGAAACATAATGTAAACAAATTTTGTATGGAAACTAATATAAAATGTTGTTGATGATTGCTGTTGAGTCGAGCACAACTCCTAGTGACCCTATGAACAAAAGACCTAATGCCTTTCTATAACTATCATCATTTCTCCAAGTTCATAGAGTTTCCAGAGGTATGTGTTTTAGGAAGTGGATGCCACTCCTGCTTCCAAACCTGTGTTACAACTGGGAGCTCCACCAAACACTGTCCACAGTGGGAAACCATTCTGGTATTTGATATCTCCATGGCACAAGGTTCAACATCATAGTAAACCCAGATTACTTCATACAGCACATTGACAAAGAGTGATGTACATAGTTGGAAGAGTGTTCCTCCAGGAAAAAAAAAAAACAGCACTAGTTTCATTTAGCATTGCTTAAGTGTTGTCAAGTCAAATACAACTGTGAGTAAGTTTTGCACAAAAGCCCTAACTCTGTTCCATAACTAACATCATTATCTGTACAGAACTCTGTTGTATAACTACCATCATTTCTGTACATTTAAACCAGACCACATATAGACATCTCTGTGGTATTCTCTGCTTTCGACCCAAACCCATCTAACACCAGCAATGACATCCCTTGTTCCACGGCCTCCTTGAAATACATTTATCATTAAAAAGAATAAAGGACAAGTAAAAAACCAATCGTTTACCTTTAATATTTTGAATTTTTTTAATTCTCATTTCATCTGGATCAAAGTAGAGGAGTATAAAGAGTTAGCAGTAGACTACTAAAGGTCTCCAGTTCAAACTCAACTATTAACGGGGCAAAAGAAAGGTGTTTGCCTCCACGAAGATTCCAGGTGAAGGAACCCCGCGGAGGGCTTATGCACTGGGACACGTGAGGTCACCATGAGTTAAAGCTGACTTGATGGCAACTGACTAGAACTGTTGATGGCAATAGGTTGGATATTTGTCGTTTACAGCAAACCAGATTAGAGCCATTGTTTTTTCTTTTAGTCTCCGTGTTCTTGGTTGGTTTCTCTGGGTGTGTGGCCCATGGTGAGAATTTATGTGTTTCATGATTTCTTATGAACATGATACCAAGAGGGGCCTCTGCGGAGTGGGCAAAGCACAACAAGCTGAGATGAGATTGCAAGGTTGAGGGTACGGCTCCCCCCGGGAGGTGGTTCCAGCCTGAGCACCAAGGACACTGGGATGTAAGTCAGGATTCAGAGCCGGATTGAAAACCACACGAGTCAGTAATTGTCTCAGAGCTGCCCTGAAGGCACACACACTCCCTTAGCCCGAGAAGAGGTCTCTGAAGAATGTCAGGCAAGCACCTTTGGACAAAAATACAATGACATCAAGGAACGAGTAGCCAGAAAAGCTACCAGGAGACGGCAGGAAATTGAGTCAGAACACTGGGGGTCTGTTATCAAAGCAAAGTCATTTTTCATTCAAAGCCCACTTTTTCCTTCACTCATTACTGTTAGCTGCTGTCATTCGACCTCTGCCTTGGGGCGACCCCAAGCACAGCAAAAGGAACTATGGCTTGGGCTTGCACTATCCACATGGAGACCAAAGATCAGAACATTGTGACCCATAAAGTTTTCTACCGACCGATCTTCTAACGCGATGAGTAGGCCTCCATTCCTAGACCATGTCCGGCTGGAACCTCCGCTGAAACCTCTTCAGACAAGTCTCCATGGTGGCAGTGCCCACGCACAGAGGAGAGTCATCAGGAAATTAAATCCCATTCTACACAGAAGGCAAGAATTCTATCACGGAACTACTATGGTCCCCGTTCAGTCATTTCACACCTACTTAGTGGCCGTTCTTGTCATGGTCGGTGCCCAGGAACAAAGCAGTGACCCGAAGGAAGCAGGACCCACTCTCGAGCCTGGCAGCGAGGCAGGAGCTGCAGACCCATCAACAGTCCCCTCCTCACTGTAGGGCTACGCTGTGCTGACGGCATCCCCGGGACATTGGCTGGGACGCCTTCATCAGAATGTGCCAAATAAAGCTAAGGTTTGTCTCTGCAGTTTGTGGGACAGAGGTGATGGAAAGCTGCCCAGAAAAGAAATATTATAAACTGTTTTAATAGGGATGCTACCAACCAGTCTAGACACTCTCAAGTACGAGGTCCAAAAGCTTTCTTCCCCCACAGCATGATGGTTCCTCTATTATCAGCAGAGATAACCCCTCTTTTAGGAGTTTGCTGGTGCACTGGTGTATCAGCTAGGGTTTTGGTCAGCAAAAGAAAACCACTATGAGTGTTACAGGATAAAGGACGTGTTATAGGAATTAGATGTCACACAGCTGAGTGAGGATACGGTAGTGAAAGAAGGCCAAGGGCACAATGGTCAGGCAACCATCTAAAGAAGTACCAAACTACTTTCTTCTGAGGTTGTACAGTTTTACATTCCCACCTGCAGTGTGAGCGAGCTCCTCTCCACACCGTCACCAGCATGGTCTGCTCTTCCCTCTTCTTCGTGGGTTTCATCTGCACCCAGTGGCCAAGACACTGTCAGGAACACAGCTGGACAGCACAGACCAGCTTGGTAAATCAGCATTTCCTCAGTGATCTCGGTCATCTACTCTCGAGACACTGACCCAAAGCCCAGTTGGGGACTGAAGCAGATCAAACCCCACCTCAGCCCCTGCCACACTCAGCTCACCCCGTTGTAACCCATTTTTCTGAACAGAAAATGCAGCCTCAGAGAAGGGTTCATCCTACCTGCCAAAAGACTAATTGTATTTTGGGGGCAGGGGCGGAAGGAAGAAAGGCAAAGAGGGGACCACAAGACTAGTCCATCTCAAGAGGATGGAAAAGGGGCCACACATGGCAAGCCCAGTCATTGTCCAAATCGTTTTTTCCGTGGGTTTTCTTGTTTATTGATCTGCCTTTCTGAATCCCTTGTGTTCCTAATTCTAGCTTGATTAGAATTGCCTCAGTCTATCAATATCACCCTAATGACTAATTTATCCCTCCTGACTGAGGAGAGGCTGCCACCTTCCCAGAGGCTGAAAGTGCGTGGATTTCATGTTGCTCTAGCTTTAAAAATAATAAATAAAAGACAACCACTTGGCTGTAACCACAGCCATGTTTCCATGGAAGCTCAGGCCCAAGCATTAAGTTAGCCCAGATGGAAGTGAGATTAATGGTCATGTCGATGTTACTGTGCAGGGAGAGGAAAGAGTGGCATTAATAATGATGACAATGATAGTAGCAGCTACCTACTGAGCATTTATTATGGGCCAAGGTGCTGTACCTGACAGACAACCAGAAATCTCACCCTATTAACTCCGTCTAGCTCTGGCCCAGCCCTTCTGGGGAATGCGGATCTGGGGATTGGCTTAGGCCCAGGGATGAGTCTCTCGGAGTCCTGCAACTTAGAGCTAAATGAGGAATTTAAATATTTCAAATATACTATACTCACTAAAACAATCATGAAATAAAAATGAAGTAACTGCACCACCTATTTCTAATAAAGGAAATAGGGGGGACCGCCGAGAACCACCAGTCCACAGCCGATGTGCACCATATCCAGCCAGAGAAGACGGGCAGGAAATCCTTGTCTTGGCAATGGAGTAAGGTCCTTGGGCGGCCAGTCCGGCCCTTCCTGGTAGTGCCAAGAAAAAGGACTTCAATAGCCAGGTTCTATCCTGCTGCTTCTCGCAAAAACTGGCTTGGACTAAGCGTTGTCCTTTTTCTCAGGACATCACTGAAGGTTACATGAATGAACCAACACTGGGGCATTTCTCTTCCAAGCCAAAGCTCGGGAAAGCTCAAGTTCTAGAATTAATTTCATGTATCTAAAGAGCAAGACATCAAGACTCACAGATTATATCACTATCCCAGCCAATATGAAGCAGGGTAGGAATAGAGAAGAGTGTATCCTAGTCCAAAATTATTATTCCATATTTGATTCTATCTTTTTATTTTTTTATTATTATTCATTTTAATGAAAATTTAGAGACTTTGGATTTTCATTCATTCATTGTTGCACTTTTCTCCCTGCCCACCCCTCCCCCCCTCCCCCAGTATACTCTTCTATTTGAAAAGTAAAAGAAAAATTCTTTTTTTTTTAGGTTTTTAAAAATTGTATTTTATTATTTTGTGTGTGTGTGCCATCAAATCGGATCTGACTGGTACAGGAGGAGATTGCCCCTCCTTCTCCAGCAGGGCATCTGGTGGATTTGAACCACATACCTCTTAGATTGCAGTGCAGCTTCTTGCCACTAGGCCACCAGAGCTCTCTTAAGAAAAATTCTTTTATTCTATCTTTTATAACTTGTTCCATTTCTGACTAGGAAAATCAATATGTGAGCACGATAGAAAAATTGGAATGTATTTTTTATTTCCTTCGAATCTCTGTTATTGTTGCACATGTGTGCACATGCGTACACACACATTTCATCAGATTAGTCATGACATGTCCTTCCCATGTCTCCAAAACAGTACAGAATTCTCACTCTCAAGCAGGAAAACACTTCAAGGCTTCCAACAGCTTACTGCTTTCATTTGGGACAACTTCAAATCCATCTCCAATAAGCTTATAGTTCTCTGTTATAATTTTCAAATAAAAATTCAAATAACTCATTGGAATTTAACAGCATAAATACAGTGAAAGCTAGAAGGGTCTTGATGGGATGGTCTCATTAATCCAGGTCTCCTAAGTTTTTCCATCTTTGACAAAGTAGGACATCTTTTCTGACAATGTCTGTTAGTGGTTTCCCTCTCTGACAGTATTCTACCTTACATGGGTTTCAGCTTTCACAGGGTTGTGTTTTGTTTGGTTTTGTTTTTGTTCTAGGTAAACATATTAAGAAATATGTCCCATTTCATGGTTAATTTCACAACTGGTGTTACAGTATAACGGTTATAGAAGTGAGCTAAAGCAAAAACCACCCTGGCTACAAAGATGACAAGAAATGAAATAAAGTCAAATATTCACCCATTTACCATTCAATAAATAACTTGGACCATCTTTTCAATGCTTTGTAAGTTTTCAGAAGTACAGATTCAATAGTAAACCAATGGCCAACGCAGTAACCAGACAAATTCTCTGCCCAGGGCACCAGCATTTGGTTCTGTGACACCTAGTTTTTCCAAGAGCTGGAACCCACTCAATGACAACTCACAACTTCTCAAACTTTTCTAGTTTGAGAGCTTAGACACCTCTAAAATCAGCTTTCCAATTTTCCTTCCCCTCCTCTGCCACAATCTTCCCCATCTTTGTAAGTGAAAATCCATTCTTATGTTCAAACCAAGAACCTTAGTGTCATCCTTTCTTTCATCCTTGCCCATTGCCATTCAATTCATCGGCAAGACCTCTAAGTGTCTTCCCTCGTCACTGTAGAGTCCTTACAGCCCCCACACACCCTGATCTAGTCCACCCACCACCCCACGTGGGCCACCACTGCTGGGACTAATAAACAATCCGGATTTTAAAAAATAAACGACAGCAAAATAAATGTGTCCAGCATCTCACACTTCTGCCCACCTCTGCCATAATCACCCTTTCTCTAACCACTACCATTTTTTTAGCCAGAATCACTGCGTTAGTTTCCAAACAACATTGCAGCCTTAGTGAGGCAGGTTTGACATACCTATCAGATCACGTCATTTCGGTACTCAAAACTCCCCCTTGTCTCTGCATCTTCCTCAGTGTAATAACCAAAATCTCCACAGGGAATGGCCCAGCAGGACCTCGCCCAGTGATCGTTCCAGCCTCACCTGCATTCACGACTCTGCCCTGCTCAATCCTGCTTCAGCTGCACTGACCCAGAAACCCGCCAGCCACTCCTGCCTCAGAGTCTGTGCTCTCACTGTTCCTTTTATCTGGAATGTTCTCCCCCCCAGATATACCATGACTTGATCCTTCGTGTCCTCCAGGAACGTGTCTAATTGTTCCCTTGTCATCAAAATCTTCCCTGAACACCCGATTGAAAATTCCAACCTCTGCCTCAGATTCCCTTCACTGGTTCTGGCCCTCGTTTTGCTCACTATCTGACATATCATATCATATATTATAGCTATTATTAATTTACCACTTTTATTTTTGTCTGTCTCTTCTGTTCTAATATAAACTCCTTTATGATAGAGTTATTTGTCTATTTTGATCACTGCTATTATTTACAATCTCCTTTTCCTGGGATCCAGAGTCAACATCCATGGTAGACGTCATCAAAATAGCAAAAGATACATGGCAATAAGAAAATCTGCCATCCAGGACCTCTCTCCAGAGACGAAAGAGCAATAATGTCAATGTAAAGACTAAGGTGTGGCCTAATTCAAGTCACGGTGTTTTCAAATGCTTCCTATGATTTGAAAGTTGGACAATAAATAAGAGTAATAGAAAAAAGTGATTCCTTTGAATTGTAGTATTGGAGAAGAGTATTAGATATGCCATGGACTGACAAAAGAACAAGTCAGTCTACCTTGGAATGAGTGCAGCTCAGGTGCTCATTGGTGGGAAGGAGGGTGAGACTTCATCTCACATACTTTGGGCATGCATGTGGCCAGGAGGAGCCAGTCGTTGAGAAGAGATATTATGCTGGGCAAGAAGGAGTATCAGAGGAAGACCCTCAACAAGGTGGATTCACACAGTGGCTGGCACAATGGGCAGAAGATTCTCAACCAGACAGATTGACTCAGGTGCTGTAACACTATGTCAGAGATCATAAATGATGCAGGGTAAGGCAAGGTTCTGACCCGTTGTTCACAAAGGATCATCATCAGGTCATAATCTCCTCCAGAGCATAGACTCCAAGACTTCTCCAAGTCTCAGAGCTGTGTTTGACACACAGTGCAAGCCTACTAAGTGCATGCTGTATAAATGTACAGAAGCCTTGCAGCAGGAAGAGACCATACGCTACGTGATCAAATGAGGAAAGGTGTTAGCCCACCTGCCGTTACGGATAAAATAAGGAGCAGGACTTTAGAGGTTCTGAAGAGTGAACATGTACAGAGACGACTTCCTGAGAGGAGCAAGGGAATATTCTGCCACAGGGGAGTGGGTGCTGATGACTGGGGAAGTCATGTCGTCGTCGTTGTTGTCATGCGCCGTCGAGTCGTTTCCGACTCATAGCGACCCTATGTACAACAGCCCTAAACCCTGCTATCCTGTGCCAATCGCACTGTCTCTGACACACCCATCCCGATTACCCCAGTCAACGAATCAATCCATCTCATAGAGGGTCTTCCCCTCCTGCGCTGTCCCTCCACCCTTCCAAGCATGATGTCTCTCTCCAAGGACTGGTCCCTCCTTACAACATGACCAAAGTGTGTCAGACGAAGCCTCAGAATTCTTCATCCAAGGAGCGGTTTAACCCTCTCCAGGATGAATCTGTTTTCTTGGCAGTCCAGGGTACATTCAATACTCTTCTCCAGCACCACAGCTCAAAGGCATCAATTCTTCTTCTATCCTCCTTAGTCATTGTCCAACTCTCTGATGCATAACAAGTTATTGCAATGACCTTGCTATAGAAGATACCTTATCAACCCCAGTCCTCCATATTCCCTATTAAATGGATGACCAGCTTCTGGTTAAGAGTTGACTCTGGCATCCAAACTCGCAGAGAAGCAATGTGGTCACATGCAAAAGTCAAAGGTCAAGAGCACAGCTGAGATCTGACTGGCTCCCGTTGTCTGTAGCCTTGCTGTGAATCTCCTTGGCTGCCTTCTGTTGAACAGAATGGCAATTTTAACAAGGATCAGGGTTTTTAATTAATCAGACGGTGTTCACCATGGCTCACGTCCAATTCATCTTAGGGCAGCTGCTTTTCCTACACAGCCTTTGATTCACACTTAAAATTATTATCGATAACCACCACCTAGAGTCACAGTGTGTCAGCACACAGACTAAAGACACAATCTCGCAGCTAAAAGAGTCTCTGACTGTTTGAGTCACGCAGTCCTAGGACTGTAATCCACTTTTTCCTAATAAGGCAGGTTATTTAAATTAGGTAGCTTTTCACATTCAGCTTTCCATGAAATTTTGTTTAAGCCTATCCCTTGGGAGTGCCACTGGCAAGCAATTTCTTGGAAGAACAATAATGATGGTCCTTTCCACTGGGGAAGGGACAGAAAATTAAAAAATGGAATTAAAAATCATGTTGCTTTGTATTCCTGTAAAATCTCGTTAAGATGGTACATAAAATAATGGTACAACCTATTCACAGGAGTAAATAATTTTATCAGCCACAAGTTGTCTTCATAAAAGTTATATATATTTTAACTGTATCTTTTCCAGTTAACTTTTATCTGTTCTTACTTTAATACCATTTATTTCACTAAGTAGTATTAGTGTGTTATAAAGGAGTCACAGACTTCTTGTTGTTGTTGTTGTTGTTATGAGCTTTGAAGTCCGAATCAATCCATAGCTGACCCTCTAGAGGGTTTTCAAAGGCAATAAATTGGGGAGCTCTGGTGGCCTAATGACAAGAAGCTGCACTAAAGTCCCGAAGACTTGTGGTTCAAGGTCACCAGTTGCTCTGCTGGAAAAGGATGCACAATCTCCTCCCATGAGAGTAACTGCCTCTGAAAATCTGCGGAAGGGTCAGTTATGGGTCATTTCCAGTTCTACAGTGCACAACCACAACAACAAATCACATGGGTGGAGATTGCCCATTTTACTCCCACAGAGCTACTGGACGGTTTGAACTACGTACCTTTGGATTGGCAGCGAAGTGCCTTACCACTAAGCCACCAGAGTTCCCTTTTGGGTGTTACTGATTTGGGGAGCCTGTTCATACCCTTCGAAGCCAGCGTTAGACCAGCCCTTTCCTCACATCTCCTTTTCATGAAGCTTTACCAATCCATTCTGAAACAATTATCTTCTCAAGGCTCCCCTCAAAATACTTAGTACTCACCAGGATTTCTTCAGCTAACCTTTCCCCAAATCTATATTCTAACTCAATTTTATGTTATTCAATTACCAGAATTGATCTGAAAAGGAAAGGGGGGGATGGAAAGGTGAACATGTTACAAAGCAAGTGGACAAGAGCAGGACCTCGCAAAGGGATCTGTTAGGGAAAATGTAGCAAAACATCATGAGGTCAGATCAGCAGAGCACTTTGGAATATATGACGGGGCATAGCAAGGCCCTTCCCAGGATAGTTCTGATTCTCCCTGCCATCCTCCATTCATATCTCATCTCAAGAAGTGTGTAAACTTTGTATTTAAAAGAAAGCATTTATTGATGCAGAGATAGACAAATGGGCCAAGGAAACAGAGCAGGCAGCCTAGAAACAGAGGCCAGTCAACAGGTCAGTTAGCATGTGGTAGAGGTAACACCCTCAGCACCAGGCAAAGGCAGCAGCTGAATGCAGAGACAGTGGGTTGTTCATATGGAAAATCTGAAATCGGAGCTCCTCAGTTTCAGCAAGCAAGATTGTGTCATCTGCATAACACAGGTTGTTGATGAGTCTTCCTGGAAACCTGATGTCACATTTCTCCTAATAGAGCTCAGCCTCCAGGGTAATCTGTTCTGCATAGAGGTTGAAAAGGTATGGAGATAAGACACATCCCTGGCATACGCTTTTCCTGATTTTGAACCATGCAGTGCTTCCTTGCTCTGTTCTGACAAATGCCTTCTGGCCCAAGCATAGGTTTCGCATAAGCACAATCAAGTGTTCTTGTTCTTAAGCTGAAGGGATGGAAGAACAAATTCAAGCCTTGAGTTACAATACCTAAAGATGCGTTGGGTGAGTATTAAATGATCCACGAAGCATTAAAAGAAGATGGAAGGAGTATACAGAGTCACTGTACCCAAAGGAATTGGCTGACAAAGAAGAATTTCATGAGGTGAGCTCTGGTGGCCTACTGACAAGAAGCTGCACTGTAATCCCAGAGGTGCACGGTTTGAATCCACCACATGCTCTGCTGGAGAAGGAGGGATAATCTCCTCCTGTACCAGTCAGATCCAATTTGACAGTACACACACAAAAAGTAAAAATAATAATAATAATTATTAAAAAATAATAATAATTTTTAAGAATTTCATGAAACAATATATGAACAAGAGCCTGTGATGATGAAGAAAGAAGTTCAAGCTGCTCTGAAGGAACTGGCAAAAAACAAAGCCCCTGGAGTTGACGGTGAACCAATTGACATATTTGAACAGACACAGCACTGGATGCGTTCACCAAGTTGTGCCAAGAAATCTGGAGGATAATCACCTGACCAATGACAAGAAAAGATCCATGTTTGTTCCCGTTCCAAAGAAAGGTAATGGTGCTCTGGTGGCCTAGTGGCAAGAAGCTGCACTGCAAACCAAAGAAACCTGACAGAGTGTGGAAATTATTGAACAATATCATTAATATCACATGCAAGCAAGATTCTGCTGAAAATTATCCAAAAACGACTGGAGCAACACATCAACAGAGAACTGCCAGAAGTGCAGACTCAGTTTAGAAAAGGCTATGGTACTATGGATATTATAGCTAATGTTAAATGGATCTTGGTTGGAAGCAGAGAGTACCAGAGGAATGTTTACCTGTGTTTCATTGCAGAGGAATGCCTTCTGTGTTTCATTGACTATGCAAAGGCATTTCACTGTATGGATAACAACAAAGTGGGGCTAAATCCGAGAAAAATGGGAAATCTACTTGAGCAACAAATTTCCTTTCCGCCTAAGTCATTTTAAACTGTGTCTTCTGCATTTTAAAGCCTGAAGAATTCTGACTTTCTATGACGGCAAAACCAAAACTAAAGATGAGGGGTCTAATATCCTCTCTTCTCCCCAAACCACCACCATTTCACTTGTAAGGTGTGTCTGTTTGGACATCAAAGTCTAGGTGAAAAAATAAAAGCTATGTTTCACTTTCACAATGACAAGAATAGAGTTTTATTTCTAATCTATTCTCTAGAAGAGTATTTCTCCCTCTTATTTTTATAGATATGTGTCTGGTTTGTATCTTATCCAATTCAAGGTCAACAACAATTTCATAACTCGAAGTCGTTTCTTTGCCAAAAATTCCCCTTAACATGGTCAAGGACAACATTGTGTAATTATAAATCAACTCCTCCAAATCACCCATTGTGCTCATATGTGACTGAGGTAAGGATTTAATTTCTATTAAAAGTCTTATCATTAAGAGAGTTTAGACTGTTTGATTGAACAACATGAATTAAGCATGGTGACAGTGCAAATAAAATACCCAACAACACAGAGCCCTAAATAGCAGTCTTGCTCCATAGGAGAATGGGAAGTTGTCAGAACTGTCTCCAAATGCTCTTGTCTCCTGACACAAGCCGAACTACTCTCGGAGGGAGGCTCTACCTCACCAGCTGGAGTCAATGAACTGGAGCTGAGAAGATCTAGAAGCCTCGCTTAGAATGGCAAGACTGTGCTTCTCGAACTTGGTCTGACAAGCGTGAATGGAGATGCTCAGGAGGCCAATGGAACAGGGAATTTGATAGCAGAACTTCCTGGGATTTCCAGAATGGTGATCACCAGCGTAGGCAACAAATATCATTCTTAATCAGAACAGGCCGGTTGGGACAACAGAGGATGCATGTGAGGCATCAGCTGTGCCACCCAAACTGAAAAGCATTTAGAGTCGCTCAGTGAGGTTTCCTGGCTTACTCTCCTCCACACCTACATCTTTTGGCTTCCCTGCCCCCTCACCCCGCAGCTCCAAAAGCCCAAGTTCTCCACCTGAAAAAAAAGAAACGAGACACCACTGAGTTGACTCCAACTCCTTTGAGTCCCCATTTGCATCCAGATTAGAACGAGGATGCTCCAGGGAAGTTCAGGGGTTTGTTCTCCTGAAGGCGATGGCCACGCCTTTCTTACGAGGCTCTTGTGCATGAACTGAAACCTTCACCCTTTTGTTCAGCAGCCAAGCACATTGATTATTTGCACCCCCAACCCCAAGGGATTCCTTTCATCTCCGTCTGCTGCCTGGGAGTGGCCGGTGCAGAAGGGACTCATATGCCATGTGGCCCATCAGCCTCATTCTCAGATGTAGAGCACCAGGTTTTTCTTCCTACTTGGACTTGGTCTGGAAGCTCCTCCACAAACTCTTCAGCATCAGGGCAACACACGGGCTTCCTCTGACAGACAATGATGGCTACATTTAAGGAGCTCCAGTCAAGTCTTGAACTGGACTATCCCACCTGAAGGCAAGAAATCTACTTCTGATATATATCTCTATATATATTCTGAACATATATCTCTATACATATTCCGAGTATCTATCTCTCTACATTCTGAATATATCTCTCTCTCTATTCTGAATACATATCTCTCTCTATTCTGAATATATATCTCTATATTTTAATATCTATCTCTCTATATATATTCTGAATATATCTATATATGTTCTGAATATATATATTTATATATATTCCAAATATCTTTCTCTCTGTATTCCAGATATCTCTCTCTCCATTCCGAAAATCTCTCTATTGTCCAAATATCTCTCTATTCAGAATCTCTATTCCGAATCCTGTCAACTATAGGAACCTCCATAATTAAGCACTTAGGTCAGACACATACTCCAGGCAAGAGTTTAAAATTCTGAAAAATAAATCCAGTCTCCTTTGTTTCTTCCTCTCATCACATCACTGACACTGGACCCCCTAAGTGCTAGATCAGAATCCCAGCCGTGCCTCCTCCTGTTAGCTTGGGAAATATACCACATTAACATCTGCCTCCTCATCTGAAAAATGTGAGTAATGGTGGTAAAAAATACAGACACCACGTCACAGCATTGTTGAAAGAGTTCTATGAGAGGGGCATGTAGGTGGTCTAGCTACACTGCCCACAGGAAGAGTCCAGCAAACACAGCAGGAATAGTTACTCTTATTAATTATTAATTGCTGTTATTATTGAGTGTTATTAATTATGTATTGCTGTTATTATTAATTGCTATTATTATTATCACAATCAGTGCTTTGGAAGTGTTTTTGCACCATTGGTATTATGCAGCCACTGTTCTGTCTCTGGGCCTTTATGCGGATTGCATAGCATATGTCTCACTACAGGAATTTTCACTATTCCTTTTTCACCCGAAAATAAAGAAAACTCTTTCTACATAAACATGTAACCAATACAAATGATGCAAAATTGTACGCCAGCCCAGAGATACAAAATGTGCAATATGAAAGACCTTTCACCCCTTTCTTTTCAGAGATTTAATTTATGAATAAATTGCTTTTCTTTAAAGGTCACCTGGCTGTTTTAGAGCACTTTGCACCTGACACTGTTCTCTTACTGTAGGGAGTTATACAAGGATATTTTAAGCAGTATCTTCTCAAGATTTCATTCAGTATATTATCAACATTCTCCTAGAGTAAAAAAACCAACTCAAAATGTTATCTAATAAGGTGGTTTTCCTGAAAATATAAGCTTTATCAAAATATCAGAAAAATTTCTTCTAAAGCAGCCAGACTTTATCTTCCAGCTAAGAAATAAGAGTTAAAAAAAAAGAAAAAGAAATGAGTTAATTATAATTAATGTCTACTGAACACTTAGTTGTTCTTGTTATGTGCCGTTGAGTTGCCTGAGACTCAAAGCAACCTGATGTATAACAGCTCTGAAACCTGCCCTATCCTGAGCCAGTCTGACTCCAACACATAATCCCATTGCCCCAGTTATCATGTCAATCTATCTCATCTGGGTTCCTCCTCTCCTGCACTGTCCCTCCACCCTTCCAAGCAAGACGTCCTTTTCCAAGCATTGGTTCCTCCTGGCCATGTGTCCAAAGTATGTGAAACAGAGCTTCAAAATCCCAGACTCCAAAGAGAAACTTGGTTTCGGCCTAAGACAGACCTATTTGTTCTCCTGGCTATCCACAGTATGTTCAATACTCCCCTCCAGCACTGCAACTCAAAGGCATTTGTCATGATGCCTTCTTCTGTCATTCTTAGTCATTGTCCAGCTCTCTCTGATGCATAACATGTAATTGTAAAGACTTTTGCCTGGGCCAGGTGCACCTTAGTCTCTAGACTGATGTCACTGCTCTTCAGCACTCTGGAGAGGTCCCTAACAGTAGACTTCCCTAATGCAATTCATCTTTTGATTTCCCAAGAGTGTTTATTGTGGAGCCGAGCAAGTGGTTACTGTTAACCATCTCAATCTCTTCTCCATCTATCATGGTGCTTTCAATTGGCCCAGTAGTGAGACTCTTTGTCTTCTTGATGTTGAGCTTCAATCCATATTGAAGACTACAGTCCTTGATCTTCTGCAGCAAGTGCTTCAGGTCCTCCTCAGTTTCAACAAACAAGGTTGTGTCAACTGCATGACATGGGTTGTTAATGAGTCTTCCTCCAATCCTGATACCACACTCCTCCTCATAAAGCCCAGCCTCCAGAATGATCTGTTCTGCATAGAGATTGAAAAGCTATGGAGATAAGGATGTGTTCCTGATGTACTATTGATTTTGAACCTGCATTGTTTCCCTGCTCTATTCTTAATAAGTCTTACTATCTATAATTTTAAAGCATGTTTTATGCTCATTCTTTGCAGTAGGTTTTAAACAAAAATTGTATTTTGTTTATTTTTAGGATCTAGAACATATCCAAAAATGACGAAACAAAATTGTCACCAAATCTACTCTTACGAATTCAGACTTGGTGGCAGTGCAGTATAAAGAGCTCAAAATATCAAAAGCAGAATGAACTGGGGAGGAGGGTAGAGAAAATAGTGCAACAATGAATGAATGAAAACCCCAAATCTCTGTAAATGTTCATTAAAATTAATAAAAAAATATATATATCAATGAAGTTTGGAGCGAGGAAAGTGTCAGTGAGGGCACAGTGTGATGCAACTTTCAAAACTTCTGCCACAAATTCCAAGGAAGATCTCAGTCAGCCATTGATAGTTGATAACAACCAGCTGAAGATAATAATTAAGACTAATCTCAAAATAACATGAGAAGTTGCAGAAGTTAATTGTGCTTAATTCTGTTGTCACTTGTCATTTGGAACAAGTTGGAAAGATGGAGAAACTCAATAAATGGATACTACACAATATTCAAAGTTCAAGTAGTGAATAATCAAACAAATTGCTATTTCGAAATCTGCTTTGCCTTCCTTTTGGACAAAAAAAGCCATCCATCTCTTGATCATATTGTGAAGTGCAATTAAATAAAAATGTATCCACGCGTTTACCACAGTGGTTGGATGGAAGTGAAGCGCCAACACATGGCTAAAGCCACGCTTACACTAAAACAAGGTTGTGGTGACAGCTCAGTGGTCTGCAGCTAGATCAACCCACTACCATTTCTGGAATCTGAGTGAAGTCATTACAGCAGAGAAGTACTACAGTGAAATGCACCAACATCTGCAACATTTTTTACTAGCATTGGTCAACTGAAAAGGTCCAATCCTAACTCCTAACAACGCTCACATACACGTCACACATGTAGTGCACAATGAACTGGGCTAAGAACTCTGCCTCCTCCAGCAAATTCACCAGATCTCTTGCCAGCCAACTTCCACTGCTTCAAGCACCTATGTTGCCATGTTGGGTTGGGTTTGTTGGGTGTGTGTGTGTGTGTGTGTGTGTGTGTGTTGGGGGCTTTTTGTTGTTGTTGTTGTTTGGTTTTCTTTGTTTGATTATGAGGGTAAGTCTTCAATGACCAAGGTGCCACAGAAAATACCTTCACCTATAACCAGAAGAGGATAAAATAGATGAACCGGACCTTCTAAGAAGCAAATTCCTATGCAAATCAAAAAAATGTTTCCATCAAGGTAAAAGGGGAAGCCACAGATTGGAAAAGAATATTTGGTAATGACATGTGATAAGGGATTTATATCTAGAATTTACAGAATACTCTAGAATCACAACAAGATAAAGGTAAACAACATAATTGCAAAATAGGCACAGGATATGAACAGACACTTCACCAAAGACGACATTGAGATGTCCAACAAACACATGAAGCAGTGTTCAAATTCCCTAGCTCTAAGAGAGATGCAAATAAAAAACAACTATGAGATATCATCTCACTCCAGTAACAACAGCAAAAATTCAACAGAGCAGTGAACTGCAATTGCTGGTGAGGCTGTGGAGAAACTGAAACTTATTCACTGTTGGGGGGAGTGTAAAATGGTGCAATCACTCTGGAAGGCAGTATGGTGCTTTCTCAAAAAGTTAGAAATACCATTTAACCCAGCAATTCCATCACTGGGAATATACCCTAAAGAAACAATAACTGCCACCCAAGCAGATATATGCACACCCATGTTTATTGCTATGTTGTTCATAATAGCAAAGAGAAACAATCTAAGTGCCCATCAGCAAACAAATAGAGAAGCTGTGGTATATTCTCACAATGGAATAGTATGCAGCACTGAAAATGAGGAACTCATAAACTATAACACAAAATGGGTGACCCTGCAAGACATTATTCTGAGTAAAATATCTCAGTCACAAAAGAACAAATACTGCATAATAGGACTGATATCGAGGTTAGGAGGAAACTAAGAAAAGAGGGGATAAATAATGTATATGGCATTGAAACAGATGAGGGAAAGAACTGCTTTAAAGGACTATATGAATTGCACAAAATGAAAGGTATTTTTTCTCAAAGACAAAAGCGAACTGGGGGTGGGGCAGGGAGGAAAATATACAACAATGAATGAATGAATGGAAATACAAGTTCTCTATAAACTTTCATTAAAATTTCAATTTAAAAAAAAATATCTTCAGAGAACTCATCTACTCCAGAATGCAGAAATTTTGTACTACTGAAATAAATAAGAGTTAATTTGTTATCAAAAATATGTAGCTAGGAACCATTCTTATTCCAGTTAGTAGAGTCACATTTGAGCAGAGGTATAGAATTTCAAAACTGAGATTTAAAACCCTGCATTATATTTGCAACAATCAAATATCTTGAAAAGGAAAGTCTAGTGTCTTAGTGGTAGGAGTTGGGCTGCCAATCCAAAGGTACACAGTTCAAATCCATCAGCTGCTCTGCAGAAGAAAAGAGGGAAGATCTCCTGTGCGATTTATTGCCTCTGAAAACACACTGGAGGACCAGCAATGGTTTGATTCTGACTCAACAGTTCACAACAAAACAACAAAACTGTTAGTAATAAGAAAAAAAATATATCCTTTCTATTATACTTTATTACCTGTACTCTTAAGGTTTCTTTGCACCTGTTGGATCTGCATAGTGGAAATACTATATAACGGTGCTCCTTGGTATCTTTCCAGCTCTAAGTTCAGTGGTGTCACATTGGCAGCTTGAAATTGGCCTTAATGGGAATATTTATATACCATAGGCATCAGCAAACACTGTAAATCAGACCTTGATTTATTGTTTTGTTGATATTCTAGACTTAGGGAAGTCACAAAAGTCTTAATAAAGCAGATTAAATATTAAAATGTGTCATGTTATAGCTCCTGCATGTAAATAACAAAACTTGAACTTTTTTCCTTTTCAAAGACTATTATAACTCAGAGTTTAAACAAAGATGTCATTCACATCAATGATGGATGAGTCAAGTTTCAACACATTCTCTGCTGGTTTTTTCTTGTATCTAATCATTAACATAAATGAAAATATTAACCAAAGTTCACACTGGAATTACATTCATTTATCATTTGCAACCATAGATTGGCTGTGGGTGCAAGAATTAAGCAAAGCTCAGTGAAAACTTCCCAAGAGTCAATTGTCATTGGTGGTGTTTGTAAGTTGCCTCTGGCCCCTGTCAACCTTATATTTAACAGAACAAAACGCTGCTCAGTCCTGTGCCATCTTGATTTTTGGTATAAGTCTCAATTTCTAGAGAAAATTATAACAGAAATGCTACAAGAGGAGAGTTTAACAAACAGAAATTTGTTTTCTCAGTTTAAGAAGCTTACTCAGTCATTCATTGTTGTCAAGTTAAAACCGATTCATAGCTGACCCATCAGTGGGTTTTCAGAGGCTGTAAGTCAGAAAGATTGCCCATCTTTTCTGCATAGAACAGCTGGTGGATTCGAACTGCCTGCCTTTGGGTTAGCAGAATAACAACTTACCCTCTAGACCACCAGAGTTCCCTAAAGAGGCTGTTGTTACTGTTGTGTGCCTTCAAGTAGGAACCAATCCATAGATAGCTAACTATGTGGGTTTTCCAGAGGGTTTTCAGAGGCAGTTAATCTCTTGAGAGGTTATTTATTGCCTATCCTTCTCCCTGGAAACAGCTAATGGATTTGATCCGCATGCCTATGGGATAGCAGTTCGGTTTCTTACCACAAGGCCACCAGAGTTCCCTCTTAAAGAGTCTAGAAGTCCAAATTCAAGGCGCTGGCTATAGGAAAACACTCGTTCCCTGTTGATTCTGAAGGGAATTCCTTGTGTCTCTTCATATTCTCTTGCTCAGTTCCTTGGCAAACTTCATGTGCCCTATATCCTCTCTCTCTCCTTTTGTGCTTTCATTTCTGTCTTTAATCAACTATTTTTCTATCTCAAATGTGTTTGGTTTAAGACACAGCCTGCAACTACATTGTCTCTTATCAACAAGACAAAAGTCTAATTCCTAAAAATGGTTTGCATGCATTGACATAGAGATTTAAGATTTATAGAGCACATTTTGGGAGGCTACTATTCCATTTACAGCAGTATATTTAAGTCAAATATTGTAGCTATTGTGTCAATCCATCTCACTGGGTATTTCCCTCTTTTTCATTGACCTTCAACTTTACCCAGTATGATGTTCCTTTGCAGCAACTGGTCTTTCCTGCAATAGGTCACTAAGCAAGTATTTGGACTGCACTGGGTGACAGATAGTAGGGTCACGTAAAAGGAGTGAAGGCCATGTGAGGACAGTCATATCTGACCCTTACGAACTTCACAAAGGGAAATAACCCTCATCAAGAGCATCGATAACACAAAACCAATTACCCTGAGGTCAGCTCTGTCCCCCACACTCCCATAGCTCTTTCTACTCAACACCAACCCTACTGCTTTGCTGAGTTCAAACATCTAATGTAATGGCTTACAGACCACACAAAATCATGCTGAGGAATTCAAAAGGTTATAACCCAGATTAATAACAGACCACAGTTAAGGATGCTCCCAAAATGTGCGTGCAGACCTCAGCCTCAAGCCTTTAGACGGGTGTTCCCAAGTTCTCAGTCCTGTCAATGTGGGCTCTCCACCTCCAAGGTCTGATCTCACATCAGGTCTCCAGTTCGGCCATACATGTTGCTACTGTGGATCTATGTAGCCGGATCAGGAAGTGCATCCTACATCGTCCTGCTTCCACTTCAGCGGCGTCAGATCTGTCTGTCTCTTCCTGGCTTACTCAATCCAATGACAAGGCTAGTCAATCCACTTGTAGATTGTCGAGATTGGCCAATCCCTTTGCAGACAAGCTAATGCATTCTTTACGAATATCCCTGCCCATTTGCACAGCAAAGTTAAATAATGGCTGGGGAAAATCATATTGAAATATAAACAGATGACAAAATGACTGTACAAACCATTGTTGTGCAATGTTTCAGAAGGAATTGAAATTTTTACATAAAAATATTAGTTGTTATAAAAGACCATTTTCATTAGCCCAGCTGGCACAAAAGATCTAAAGATCTATGCTAATTTACTTTTTGAATTTTCTAATGCTTCCTAGTTAGTACTATAGCAATACTATATTACAGTGACAATCTGAATCCACAAGGTTTTCTCTGCAGGCACCCAAAAGCAAGTGCCAGTTTCATTGCTGCCAGTGTTTTTGTAATTGATGATCTTGTCAAATGTTCTGATATTTTATCTACAGCATTCTAGTATGTTGTGTTTGTGAATATATATCAATAAATTGTTTGAGGATATAATGTCAAAAAGTCAAAATCATTGTCGTGGAGTTGGAACTGACTCAGTTAACCCTCCGGTGAGTTGTCAGATGGTGTAAACTGCACGTGACGAGGTCGTCCATCTTTCTCCCATGTGGTATCTGATGAGTTTGAACCAAAGAGTCACCACCTTGGTTTCGCCCCACAAGTGATTTCCAGATTGCCACCAGAGCCCCCTCACTGCACTTGATGGCCTTGGAAACCTGAGGGGTATCAGCTGTGAGTGGGTCCTGACTTGACCACAATGTTGTTGCCGTTGTGTGCCATGGAGTCAGAAATCAGCTCACGATAACTGATCCTCCAGTGAGTTTTCAGAGGCTATAAATCGCATGAGAGGAGATTTCCCATCTTTCTCGCATACAGCAGTGGGTGGATTCAAACCACATGGCCCCCAGGGCTCCCTTAACAGTAAGTGAGTGAATAGTATTCATGTACTATTTAGTGGTGGTGGTGATGTTATGTGCCATCGAGTCACTTGTGACTCATAGTGACTCTATGCACAACAGCCCTAAACCTTGCTTTGTCCTGTGCCAACCTCACCGTCTCTGACACTCTTACTCCCACCACCCCAATCACAGAATCAATCCATCTCATCGAGGCTCTTCTCCTCCTGCGCTGCCCCTCCACCCTCCCAAAGATGATGTCCTTTTCCAAGGACCAGTTCCTCCTTGCGACACGTCCAAAGTATGTCAGACAAAGCTTCAGAATCCTCGACTCCAAGCAGCAGCCCGGCTTCACCTTCTCCAGGACAAATCTGTTTGTTCTCCTAGCAGTCCGTGGTATGTTCAACACTCCTGTCCAGCACCACAGCTCAAAGGCATCAATTCTCTTCTGTCAGTCCTAGTCACTGTCCAACTCTCTGACGCATAGCATGCAATTGCGAAGACTATGGCCCGGATCAGGCGCACCTTAGTCTCCAGCCTGACATTGCTTAATGTAGCAAGTGAAAATCAACGTGTGGGGCTTTTTTTTTTTTCATTTCTATGCACCTAAAATGACAAAATGCTACCAAAACTTCATGTTGTTTTTGTTAGGTACTGTCAAGTTGAGTATGACCCACAGTGACCTTATGAACCACAGACCTAAACTCTGACTATCTTGTGCAATCTTCACCATTCCTGACACACGAGAGCCCAGTGCCGCAGTCACTATGTCCGTCCACATTCAATGTGGAGATGCCTTGAAGCAGAGAGGTGAGCAAGCCCAAGCCCGGGCCTTTACAGGGCGTTCATTCCTTCAGGGAACAGAGGTGTAAGCACAGGAGCGCGGTCCCAGCCAGGTCTGACTCCTCGCCACGCAGCTCAGGAGCCGCCTCCACCGGTCAGTCAGTGGAGGCTCACATGTCGCTGTGATGTTGACTGGGTTTCAGTGGAGTCTCCCAGATCCAAACGGTCTAGGAAGAAGGTTCTGGCAATCTGTGTGTGGCAATTAATCAATAAAGACCTTACCAATCACAACAGAGATATCTGTGGCCAATCAATGAGTGAGTGGGTGCAGCCCCAGACAGTAGTTGTTCCACAGCACACGAGACTCCACAAGTCAGGGCCAACTTAGGGGTAGCTAACAACCATAAATGGAGAGAAGACAGAGGCCTGGCGTGTCTCAGCTAAGGAAGAGTATTGGGGGGGAAGCAAGTGCAAAGGCCCAGCGGTGAGAAAGAGCATGGGATGTTTGCAGAAAGCAGCCAGGACTGAATGCAGAATCCTCTTCATGACAACAGTATGTGTTGCTCTCCTGTAACGTTGGATGTGCCCAGGTGCCTGCTTCAGCCTCATGTTGAGACGATGGACTTATCCTCCCTTGAGGTTGGTCACATGGCTCGGTCTGGTCAATGGGTTGTCAGTAGATGTGATGCATGAGAGAAAAACACTAAGAAATTCTCGCATTCTGCCTTCTCTAGGTGCCCAGGATCCACGGAGACCATCAAGTCCTTCACTTACGAGCTTTGAAAAAGTCAGTCCTTCCCTCAGGCTACCACTCCCAAGATCCCGTTTCCTCTACATCTTTACATTCCAGGCTTGTGTTTTAAAAATAAAACCCTGATTATGTGGAAAACATTCTCGTTTCTCAAAGCACTACAAGCTTTTTTTAAAAAAGAGATTGGGGCAGGGAGAAGATGGCCAACCCCAACCTGCTGCCTGTCAGGATTTGGCTAATTATCATTTCAAAGATGGGCTTTCTTGGATCTTGTCCCCAAGTTCTAAGCACCCCTTGTGTATTGGCTTTTGATGGCTTGACCGAAAAGTCAAGAATGGCACAGGCAGGAAGAAAACAAGAGTTTCTATATGAAAAATAAAGAGAGCCAGAATTTGATGTCTTTGCTTCTCTTGGCATGTGTTATAACAAAGACGATTTACCGATAATCTCTGTAAGGACTTGGTGAAACATTAACATGCTTCTTCATAATAGAAGGTCTTTTTGTTGCTTGCTTGTCAGGCCAACTTTGACTAAAGCATTTCTTTTCTTTCTAAAAGATATAGGTGGGTAGAATATTATTATATTCAAGGCTCTACAAAAGGATAAAAATAATACCTACACTGTTTCTCCCTATCAAAGAATTTCTAGCAGCCTAGTAAAATGAATACGTTATAATCGGAGGAGGTATGCTGAGAATATTATTTTTCTCTGTACAGTCCAAGTGATAGCAGAGGAGTATCCAGCTCAATTTCATCTGATCCTTGCATTATGTCCCTGTTCTTCCCCCTGCTTTCCCAGAAAATGATTACTCATCTAGTATGAAGAAATAATAGCCACACTCAGATTAGAGCCTCTGAAATATCAAGGGTAAAACGCACTCAAAGACCTTGTAAACAGTGGTTAAACCACTAAGACGTTCATGTACACTTGACAAGGTATGATAAAAGAGGACGACTTCTCTTTTCTAGTCTATTATATGTGAATAATGAAGTATGAGTAGTTGATAATTTGGGGAAAATGGGAACAAAAAAGTAGATGTATTTAGAAAAAGCTCCCCTGATCTCATTGGCAATTCTCTTATAATGTCATTTTTGCTTTCTCCATTTTGTTGTCACTCTATGTTATGGCAATGTTTCTGTTTGGAGTTCCCATCCCCATAGATGTGTTATTTATCTCTAGCTTTATTTCTCTCAAAATTGTAGAATTTCCCCCCCCTTCATTCTTCTTCTGACTGTTTTATTATTTTCTTCAGTATCAATTCTCTTCACTCTTTTTCTTTCTGTCACAACCACTCATAATATAGAATTCAAGTTTATTTTAAAAATAGTTATTGTCTCTGAAATTGCATTTATCTTCTCTATTCTTCATTGTAAAATCAGAATTTGGAGGAAGAGAAAGGAAGTAACATTTCTTAAGCCATTTAATTCCAGACATTATGCAAGGTGCTTTTAATCATTTTAATGGCTGTGTTAGTGCCATAGATTTTCAGTGGTGCTATAACAGAAATACCACATGTGGATGGATTCAATAAACATTTATTCTCTCAAAATCTAGGAGTCTAGAAGTTCAAGTTCAGAGCCTCATGCTAGGGGACAGGTTTCTCTCTGATGGTTTTGAAGGAAGGTGCTTGGCTCCTTTCAAGATCTTTGTTTCTCATCAATCTTCCTTTGGGTCTAAGATGTTCTCTGCACAAAGACCTTGGATCCAAAAGATTATACTCCACTCCTGGCTCTTCTTTCTAGGTGATAGCTAAGTTCCTCACTCTCTGCTCACTTACCACTTCTTTAATCTCTGGTGAGATAAAGGATCACGCCCAGGGAAGCTTTCCTTACATCAGCACTAAGGTAAGAGAGTAGCATTTTGCTCCAAGCTGCTTACATCATGATGTAGCCATCAGATTACATCTTTCCATCATTGCCCAAACACTGAGTAGCACGGCCCTGCCAAGTTGGTACCTATTTTGGGGGGGTGTACCATTCAACACTTTTTGGAAACTAAGGTGCATCTGATACAGACCATGGTCTTTGCTATCACTTGTTATGCATCAGAGAGTTGGACAATGACTAGGGAGGATAGAAAGAGAATTGATGCCTTTGAACTTTGGTGTTGGAGAAGAGTATTAAGGGTACCATGGACTGCTAGGAAAACAAACAGATTCATCCTAGAAAGGGTCAAACTGGGATGCTCCTTGGAGGCAAGGATTCTAAGGCTCCATCTTACATACTTTGGACATGTTGCAAGGCGGGACAGGTCCTTGGAGAAGGACATCATGCTTGGTAGTGTGGAAGGACAGCGTAGAAGTGGAAGGCACCCTATGAGGTGGATTGATTCAGTGATTGGGGTAATCGGGATGGGTGTATCAGAGATGGTGCGATTGGCACAGGACAGAGCAGAGTTTAGGGATGTTGTACATAGGGTCGCTATGAGTTGCAAGCGACTCAACGGCACATAACAACAACAACAACAACAACAACCATTCAACACCTAACAGGTGAGTTAGCTATTGTTGTGAAATAGTCACTCCCTCATCACTTCCAGGAGCAGAACAAACTTTCCTCTCTGGTGATAATAAGATTGTCCAGGGGACTGCTTTGGCCGTGTTGGCAGGATATACTTCTCCTCTCCCTTTATATCTTGGTTTCAGTCACGTGACATGCTTTGGTCAATAAGCACCTAGGAGATGTGATGCAAACAAAGACTTGAAATAATTTCATCATTGAGCCTGTCTTCTTAAACTTGCTAAGCCCCGGGGCAGGAAGAGGAAAAGACAGAAGACTTAAGCTCTCCCACATGTGCATGCGTGCGCGCACACACACACACACACACACACGGAGCAGAAGACTCAGAGAACATAGTTACTGAGCCTCCATCAACTGTCTTACAACCAAACATCTCAAATGAAGACTTGATAGCAAAGAGCTGGAAACAACCCAAGTGCCCATCAACAAACAAATGGATAGAGAAGTGTAAACTGTGGTATATTCACACAATGAAATACTATGCAGCATTGAAAAACAAGGAACTCGTGAAATATTATGCAAAATGGGTCTCCCTGGAGGACATTATGCTGAGTGAAATATCTCAGTCACAAAAGGACAAATATTGCATAGGGCCACAGTTGTATAACGGGACTGACATCAGGGTTGAGGAAAGACAGAAAAGGAGAAGAGGAATGATGTATACTGCATTGAAACAGATAAGGGAGAAAACTGTTTTAAAAGGACATATGAATGGGTATTCTTGTCATTACAGAAGTCCAGAGTGAAGGCTGCATAGTGGAGTGGACTTGGGGAGAGGGATTGCATAACAATAAAAGAGTTTTTCTTTTCTTTTCAAGGAGAAGAGTGAATTGCGAGGAGGAGTGGGCAGGGAGAAAAGTGCACCAGTGAATGACTGGAAACCCTAAACTGTAAACTCTGTAAACTTTCATTAAAATTAATATAAAAATAAAAAAGAGGATTTAATCCATAAAAATAAAGAAAAAAATGGAGACTTGAACCCTGATACTCCCTCTGCCTGAGTTACCTGGATGCCTTAGTACTTTGTGTCCTTTATTACACAGCAGTAGCCAACCAGGTGCGCACTCCCATTCACCTTTAAACAGAAGGAAACCAAAATGGAAACTGAATGCACCAACATACAACTCAAATGCTGAAGAAGCCAGATTTACACCTGAAAGTCACAGCTCTTTTGACTCATAGTGCTTTTTCCAAAGAATAAATAAGCAACTTTCATTTCTATTTTTGTGTATCTCTGCTCGCTTGAATTTTACTGTCGTCAATAGGCCTCCCTCAAAAGCGTGTTCTTCCCATCATCCAAAAACGTGACTTCCTGAACCATGTCTTTCTCTTTTTCTCTGATTCTCAGTGTAGCCCACAGATAACAGGAATGAAGAACTAATAACTGGTTATTTTAAAAAACATCATTTTATATATGAATATGTACTTTTTTGTTTGTTTGGGGTTTTTGTAAGCTCAAAACAGATCAGATAGGAGGAGCTAGCACTGGGTGTAAGTATAAATACGATGGATAATCATTTCCTCCTCTGCTGCAGCCTGGAGACCGAGTGTGTGATAAAGCTGGAGTATCAGAGTGGTTAGCCCTGATAACAGAGCTCCGAGCTCAGCAGGAATTGTTAGTGTTACCGCTGAATCACACTTGTCATTATTTTTCAGAACTCATGGAACTGAAGAATAGTGCTCCCAAAAGTGAGGAATATGGACAAATACAGTGGCCACAAATTTTCAAAGGCCAGAATATTTCCCAACTTATAGTTAGGAGAGAGTAATCAATTTTACTTCAATAGAGCTCAGACGTGGTCAGAGGGACTGGAACACACATTCACTCTCAATGATCTAGTCAACTCAATTGCCAACCACGCGGGTACTTACTTCTCTAGCTCAACCCTCTACAACAAATAATTAAATATCGTTTTGTTGTTGTTGAGTGCCATCAAATCACAACCAACTCATACAGAGCTGACCCTCTAGTGGCTTTTCAGAGATAGTTAATCACATGGGAGGAGATTGTCCATCCTTCTCCCGTGGAGCAGATGGCGGATTCAAACCCTGTGCATTTGGGATTGCACTACAGGTTCTTACCACTAGGCCACCAGAGTTCCCTAAGAGAATGAGGGGTATTTACATGATCCATAGGCAACGTGTCTTCCTTCTTCAACACCACACTCTAGTAAAATATGTGCACATCGTTGATCTGGCAAAGGTCTGTAGCTGTTAGTTGCTGTCAACTCAGTCTCTAGTTCAATCTGACCCTTGCACAATGCAACAAAATCACTAGCAGTGGTTGCAAGTCTCTACTCACTAGGAAATTGTCACCAAAAAAACCACCAAACCCATTGCCTTCAAATCAATTCCAGAAAATATTACAAGCAGTGGTAGTAAGGTGAATTCATTGTTACAACACAATTCAGGGTTTCTTAACTTTCACACTATTAACATTTGGACCTCCATAACATTTAGTATTAAAGTCTTGTTTTATATTGGGACTAACTCTGGAGGCTGCCCTCTGCACTGTACAGTGTTTCAGTGTTTCTAGTATACATCCCTCTAGGTCATGATCCAACCACACACCAAGTCCATTGCCTTCAAAATCAACTCCAAATTATCATGGGCCTACAGGACCGAGTGGAATGTCCCCGTGGGGTTTCCACGTCTTTGCAAAGGCAGCCTGCCACCTCTTATTCCCAAGGGAGTGTTCAAACTGTTGGCCTTTCCTTTAGCGATCTCTAGCCCACTTTGCCACCAGGTCTCCCTTCATTGCCGGCGACATCGCACAATCCTCACACTGAACCTGTCCACTGAGACATTTGACTCATTACAAGCCTGTAAGAGAGAACAGACTCAATGGCTCCATGGGGTTTCCACGGCTGCAGATCTCTCCAGAAACAGCAGCCTGTCACATCCTCCCCCGTGGAACAGCCTGTGGCCCTTACACTGTTGACCTTTAATCCCTGTGCCACCAGGGCTCTTTACAAATGGCCTGGAAGGGCAGACTCACATCCTGTTGAGAACCCTAGGATACAGATTAAAACCAAACCCAACCGACACCTGTCGCCATGGCGTCAATTCCAACTCTCACCCTCTGTGTGTTGCAGAGATCTGCTCCTAAGAGTCTTCTTGGCTGTAATCTTTACCTAAACAGACCCACAGGCAGGGTTGCCAGAAGAGTTTGAACTGTCAACCTTTAGGTTAATAGTCAAGTGCTAACTCCTTGCACCACCCAGACATTTGGAACATATGAACACTTTAATTGTGTTTCTTTTGTATGCCAAGTTATAATATTAAATTATTTCTTTGAGTCTTACTGTAAAAACGTGCCATATTTTTAAACAAATAACAGGCATATTATACAATTTTGCTAACCTCAGAACCCCCATGTTATTTTTCCCCCCACGTTATTTTTGGAAGCACATGGAGCCCGTTTTTGTTTTTTTAACATGTTGCTGACTGCAGATGCCACTTCTAATTGCATGGAATCATTAGTTAAGATAAGAATTAACAATAACTAGAGGTTAAGTATTGATTTTATATTATATGACATTTAAGCCAAAAGCACGTACCAGTAAATCAAAGGTGATAGACAATATTTAGCTTTGGCAATTGCCTGGCACAAAGGAGTCCTCATCCTTGTGAAGGAATTAGTGGAATACCATGTTCAAACCAAAGGCTGTGAACACACGAAGAACTATAAATTAGTAAGAGTGCTATTTGTTCTAAAACTAAACGATTAAGATCCTATCCACATCATAATGTTTTCATAAATCTCAAACTAAAACAATTTTGGATAATTGGTCTTTGAATTCAACACATCTCCTGAAGAAATCATTTTTTCTGTTTTAAAATAGGCCCGATGGTTTCCATTAAGATGATCTGATAATGTTTTCTAAGTCAACTATTGAGCTCATGTGCTATAATTAAAAACTTAATAAAAACAAAAGCACAAATCCAATTGTTTTCTTCTCAGTTGGAGATCTGGTAATCTCCAATTGATTACCAGATGTCGTGAATCGAATTATGCATACCAAAAATGGATGTATGTAATCATGAAATGCAGAAGCTATGCAATAATTCCCCCCATGATCTGATAAACAAAATAATCATGAAAAGATTAAGAGATGATTCTAACATCATCGCGGCCTGTATCTCATAAGAAAGAGTCTCCCTGGGCAGGGCCTATTTTTTCATCACATTTTCTCTTATAATGTTGTTGTTGTTGTTGTTGTTGTTGTTTGTTTTGTTTTTTTTTTTATTTTTTATTATTTTGTGTGTGTGTACCGTCAAATCAGATCTGACTGGTACAGGAGGATATTGCGCCTCCTTCTCCAGCAGAGCATCTGGTGGATTCGAACCGTGTTCCTCTGGGATTGCAGTGCTGCTTCTTGCCACTAGGCCACCAGAGCTCCCTGTTGTTGTTGTTGTTGATTGCCGTTAAGTCAAGCATGACTCATAGCGACCTTATGAACAAAAGGCCTGAAGCCTTTCTATAACTATCTTTGTTTCCCAAAGTTCATACAGTTTCCCGAGACATGTGGTTTAGGAAGTGGATGCTACTCCTGCTTCCAAACCTGTCTTCAACTGGGAACTCCACCAAACACTGTCCACCATGGATAACTGTTATGGCATTTGACACCCCAATGGCACAAGGTTTAGCATCACAGCATTAAAGAGAAGTAAAGCAAAAACTGTCAAGAAAAGGAATGTCAGTATCACCATGAAAGAACTGCCACGGGGAAAAACCCAGAAAGAACAGCCCAAAGTGGAGTGTACCCTTTTGGACTCGGTTCCCTGTGTGAGCTCCTTGGCATCAGGTCAAGGTAAGCTCAAGGAACCACACAGAAAGCAAGCTTTCCCAAAAGCTGGCACCTTGAACTTAGACTTCAGGTCTAAACTAAAAGAGCCAATTTCTGCATGTCAAAGCCATCCACTTGTGACATATACAGACAATTAAGGGAGCTCTGGTGGCCTAGTGGTAAGAAGCTGTGCTGTAATCTTGAAGGCACACAGTTCTAATCCACCAGCTGCCCCTGGAAGAAGGATGGGCTATCTCCCGTGAGATTTACCACCTCTCAAAACCTGTTGGAGGAGACAGGTCCGTTCCAATTTGACACTCACAACACCAGCAACAGATAACTAAGACTTCAGGGCCTACCAGAGTCATCCATGACTTCTTGATTTTGTATCTTTTTAATACAATTATGATGAACAGTAGTATTTTGGGACTACTTTTCGATACATAGGCAAAAGATGAAAGGAAATCATAGAACAAAAAATAAACAGAACTATATGATTTACCTCTAATATGGAAGGACAAATGAATGAAGCTGGAATCTACTTCAAAAAACATCCTCTAAGACACGAGCAGTGTATGGATGGGCATGCTACGTGAAGACTTTTATTTTTTATTTTTGAGGGTTTTTTTTATATGTAGTACTGGTTGTGTTGAGATTCTTCACAGCTTTAGTTTGCTTGGCTCCACAGTCAACACTCTTGGCACCAGTAGCCAGAAAATTAAAAAGCGCATTGCAATGGGAAAGTCTGCTGTTAGGGACCTCTCCAAAGTGCTGAAGAGCAATGGTGTCTCTCTGGAGACTAAGGTGCATTTGATACAGGCCATGGTCTTCACAATCACCAGTTATGCATCAGAGAGTTGGACAATGACCAAGGAGGATAGAAGGAGAATTGATGCCTTTGAGCTGTGGTGCTGGAGAAGAGTATTGAGAATACCATGGACTGCTAGGAAAACAAACAGATTTGTTCTGGAGAGGGTTAAACCGGGTGGCTCCTTGGAGGCAAGGATTCTGAGGCTCCGTCTAACATACTTTGGATATGTTGTGAGGAGAGACCGGTCCTTGGAGAAGGACATCATGCTTGGGAGGGTGGAGGGACAGCGCAGGAGAGGAAGGCCCTCTATGAGGTGGATTGATTCAGTGACTGGGATAATTGGGATGGGAGTGTCAGAGACAGTGCGATTGGCACAGGACAGAGCGGAGTTTAGGGCTGTTGTACACAGGGTCGCTGTGAGTCACAAGTGACTCTACGGCACATAACAACAACAACAGTAGTTGTGTACCATAAAGTCAGAACCGACCCATAGCTGACCCTCTGGCGGGTTTTCAGAGGCAGTTTAGTTAATTGCAAAGGAGGAGATTGACCATCCTTCTCCTGCAGAACAGCTAGTGGCCTTGAAATGTGTGCCTTCGGGATTGCAGTGCAGCCTCTTGCCACTAGGCTACCTTTATATTGGCACATTATTTACATGGGCATATTATGAGGGTTTGGGGGCACGAGTGGCATCCACTTCCTAAACAACATGCCTCTGGAAACCCTATGAACTTTCATAAATGACAATAGTTATAGAAAAGCTTCAGGCCTTTTGTTCACAGGGTCACTATGAATTGTGCTCGACTCAATGGCAATCAACAATAATAATAATTTCAAGGTAACTGTGTCAGAGACAATGAGGTTGGTTCAAGATAGAGTAGGGTTCAGAGCTGTTGTGCACATGGTCTATGAATCGCAAGCAACTCTATGGCATAGCATTCTTTACAAAAGCACAGTATTCACCAGACCTAGCTCCTGCTGTCCCCGGACTACCACACTCCTCGAGGCTGAAGGAGTTTCTGCTCCTTTAGGGAACCAGCAGGGCGGTGGCACATTCTGATATGAGGATCACCATGTGGTGCTGTCATCCTGTCCTCCCTGTCCCAGCCTCCTTCTGGGATGCCTGATGCCTGAGAAGCCACCTGCGGCTCCTGCCCACGCAGGGTCTGCCAGTGCCTCTCGGGATGTCCGCGCTGCCTCTAGGGTTTTGAGAGACACCAGCCCTGCAGACGGCAGACTGATTCCTCCTTCCCTAGAGTCCAGTCACACTCACATCTTCCTGGAATCCTTGTAGGAGGGCTGGAGGTGTAGTCCACAAGGAATTGCACTGCGAACCCAGACATGGTGGTTCAAATCCACCAGCAGCTCAGAGGGAGAAAGATGGGCCTTCTCCTCCCATGACATTTACAACCTCAGAAAATCCACAGCTGGAGCGGCAGTTATGAATCAGCTCTGACTTGATGGCACTGAATACTGAATGTGAGTGGGGGGGAGGGGTTGTCTCTGTGTGCTATACTACATCCAAGATGTTGACACCCACAAATACTGGCTTCCTCTTGCACCCAAATCCCCAATAACTGTCAGGATAAGAATTCTTGGGGTCAGTGGTTATTAAGTAATGCGACCAATGCTTCTCAAGTGTCCTGTGCATAAGACCCGCCTGGGGATGTGTTTTTTTAGATTCAGTAGATCGAGAGTGGGGCCTGAGAGCCTATGTCTTTTACAAATTCCTGGTTGAGGTTGACCTCTGTTGCAGACCGAGGGTAAAGTATCTTTATAATTTTTAATAATGAGACAGCCAGCCAGGAATGAGATAGAACAGAGAGCATAAAACAGGGGGCCAGCCTGAAGGGCCCAAGCCATGCTTCTCCGTGTATTTATTGATAATCAGGGGAAACAAATCATAAAAAGAATTCCTTGTAAATGAAGCCAAATTTTTCTCTATTGTCAACCTAAAGCTTTAGCTCAGGAAGGAAGTATTTCACACAACACTCCCCCTGTAGGGGGGCCCTAGCTGTCTCTTGTCTACAGAGAACAGCCCTTTTTCTGTGATCTGTCACAAGAGAAATCCTAACTTATAAATTTGTAATCCTTCAATTCCTGAACAAGGATTTTCATATAGTATTTGGTATGAAATTTGGCTTCCCATAGAGCCCCATACAGCATCTGAAGTAGCAAGGTCTTAGCTGGTGTATCACCTCAGAGGCAGATCCCTAGGCTCTTCACCAGAGAGTTAGATCAAGACTGACTGGGTCCTGGGAATCTACATTAGTAACAACCTTGCCTGGGATAGCTCAGAGGCCACCTTATCCTAGTTAAGGCCTTATCTTTGCAACTCTAAAACCTGTTCTACAGGAATGTACTCTCCCAGCTTACAAACTCCTTCCCTACAGGCAAATCATCCCATGCAAATGTACGTTTACTGACATCCAGAGTCAGGGGTTTGTCTAGATAAATCCAGTTTGTTCCCCAAAAGCTAACTCAGGTCGGATACTGCTGGGCCTCTGGCCTATTGGAAGAACCTTTAAAATAAAAGGCACGTTATCAACGTATCTTGGAATGCGCATGTGTGGGTCATCTGGAAACCTCGATAAGCTTGGGCCTCTTGGTTCCTGAGGCCATGGCTCTTTCTGGCCCTGCCGTCTTTTGAATGTGCAGTTCCAGCAGATACAAGGAGTTAAGATGTCTACTATCCAAACCTCTTCCAGGATCAGGGTCTCAAGGCAGACTATCCCTTTCGTCTAGCTATGAGAGAGGAGAACGTTTGGAAATAAGCTTCTTAGGTTAAAGTCCATAGAAACTTGCCTTTCTGGGGCTCACCCACAAACATCTTCTGCCCTCTTTCCTCAGAAAGGTTACACTTTTCAGTCAGGAACCTTCCTACTTTCAAAACAGACGCTAGATATGAAGTGTAAAATAGAATAATTCTAGCAGGAGAGAGAGAAAGATGAGCTCCAAGGTTCACAAGAGACCAGTGTTATGACACATTTACGTAAAAGGAACCCCTGGGCTGGAATCTGAAGCCTAGCAGTCTGCATACATCATCTTTTCTCCCTTCACAAAGAAAAGGAGACATCATCGCTGCATACCATTCATGAAAACACTGATTCAAAGAATGTGAGTTCCCGAGAGAGCTTCCCAATCAGCCTCTGCTGCTTACATTGAAACATGCATGTTATAAAATGTTGTTGAGTATCTGAGTAGAACCAAGTCATGGCTGACCCTCCAGTGTGTCTTAAGAAGCAATAAACCACCTGGGAGGAGACTGTCCAATTTTCGCCCATGGAGCAGCTAGTGAATTTGAACCACATGCCTTTGGGTTGGCAGCACAACTCCTGAACCACTACGCCACCAGAGCTCACTCTATTTTCTATAAGTGACTGTTATTGAGAAATCCTCGCTTACAGCATGGTGTCCTGGTGGCCTAGTGCATTGAGTGTTGACTGTTAATCAAAGGGTCACGGTTTGAATCCACTAGCAGCTCCACAGGAGAGGGATGGGGAGTCTCCTCGTGCAAAGACTTACAACCTCAAAAACCTGACAGGGAGTCATCTTGAGTTGAAAATGGCCCCAAAGTAGTGAACTTGGTTTGGTTTTCTGTTGTTGTTATGTGCTGTTGAGTCACCTGCGACTCATAGTGGACCTATGTACAACAGCCCTAAAACCCTACTCGATCCTGTGCCAATCTCACTGTCTGACACACCTACCCCCATTACCCCAGTCACTAAATCAATCCATCTTATAGAGGATCTTCCTCTCCTGCGCTGTCCCTCCACCCTCCCAAGCATGACATCCCTCTCCAAGGACTGGTCCCTCCTTGCAACATGTCCAAAGTATTTCAGACAATGCTTCAAAATCCTTGCCTCCAAGAAGCAGCTTGGTTGAACCCTTTCCAGGACAAACCTGTTCATTCTCTTAGCAGTCCATGGTATATTCAAGACTATTCTCCAACATCACCGCTCAAAGGCATCAATTCTTTTTCAATCATTCTTAGTCATTGTCCAGCTCTCTGATGCAAAGCAAGTAATTGCAAAGACCATGGCCTGTATCAGGCGCACCTTAGTCTCCTGACTGACATAGTTGCTCTTCAGTACTTTGGAGAGGTCTCTGAAGCAGACTTTCTCATCATCTTTTAATTATGGCTGCTGCTGCCAAGAGTGTAGATTGTGGAGTAATCAAACAAAGGAAACTAAAGCAAGCAAACTAAAGCTGTGAACAATCTCAATCTCTTCACTGTCTATTGTGATGCGGTCAATCAGCCCAGTGATGAGAATCTTTATTTTCCTGAAATTGAGCCTCAGTCATATTGAATGCTGCAGTCCTTGACCTTCTCCAGCAAACACTTCTGATCCTCCTCAGTTTCGGCAAGTAGTGTTGTGTCATATACACAGTGCAGATTGTTGATGAGTCTTTCTCCAATCCTGATGCCACACTGCTCATAGAGCCCACCCTCCCGGATAATCTGTTCTGCTACAATCTAGAAAGTAGAAATGACAGATCTTCTATTAAGGTTGGCAGTTGGTGGGTGTCAATGACTCAGAATGGACTCAGAGCGGACCCTCCAGCAGATTTTCGGGGGCTGTAAATCACCTGGGAAGAGATTGTCCATCTTTCTCCTGTGAAGCTGCTGGTGGACCTGAACTGAATCCCTCTGGGTTGCCGGTGTGACTCTTTCCCCATTAGACCACCAAACCTGTCTGAAGGAGGAGGCAGTAAAAACTGATAATTTAATAATTATAACCAAATTCTAGACCCCAGATTATAGCACTGAAGCATCAAAACTTGAAAGATTCTGTATCTTTTTTTTTCCCTCTTACGTAAGTGCCTTTTCTTGATAGTGTTTTTGTGCATGAGTCAAAGACTGGATTCTTCATTATTTGACCTCTGGACTTTTCCAAGTTCACCTCCACGCCCCCATTATCTGCTAACACCAATAATGGCATCTATTAAGTTCTTCCCTAAATGCCGTGTGTAACAAAGTGCCTTGCCAGGATCAGGCTATATC
>NW_006399841.1:6876631-6880701 GCF_000299155.1 Elephantulus edwardii | reverse complement strand
CAAGCTTTTGAAGAAGCCTATCATATTACTATCTTTCTTTATGAAAACCTGTACTGCAAAGGACAAACTGCTTAGCCAGAGAAGATCAACAAATAATTCCACAGAGGTTCATCTCCGGTTATTTCAAAATAGATATCCATTCTTATAACCTTTTACATATAAAGGAACAGCCTACATTTTATGTTTAGGTAATGATCCAATCCTCTAATCTTTTAACAACTATGATACTGTGAGCAAATAGCCCAGATGTCCCAGGGCCAATCCAATTTTATCTCTTTTTTTTTATTGTCATCCTCAGATGCTGGTCTGTGACACACTCTGGTGTCTCGGAGAGCATTCTTGTGTTTCTCATTCAAAAGAACGTAACATGGACTTCCAGATCTAAAAGTTGCCATCTCCCACTTTTTTCCTGGAATGCATTTGGCTAGAATCGTCTGAACTTTGCTCTTCTCTTGTTCCCAGTTTCACCCTTTGCGCCTCGTTTCCAAAGACATTAAATGTTAACTCATGTTTCTCTTAATATGTAAACATTCAATTTCCCTATCTGTATTGTTTGTTTTGCTGATGCATCTCTATATACATTTCTACACATCAGTCTTTATGCGGAGACAATGTTATTAACTTCCATTAGTCCTCAAGTCGTGTCCACCCCATGTAATAAAACCCTGACCAGTCCTGGGCCATTCCCATCTGATCGTTGTGATCCTTACATCTTTTTCATTGGCTTGTTTTCAGAAGTAGATTGCCAGGCCCTTCATCCTAATCCAGCTTAATCTGAAAGTTCCAGTAAAACCTGATCAGAATCAGAGCCAGCCGCCAATGAGGCATGAATGGTGGTAGCTGAACAGGAGCTATTTGGACTGTAATTGAACTTGTAACTCTATGGAGAACACTGAAGCACCAGTACTTCCTCAATGACCAGACTTTAAAAGCAAGGACTTCAATCACATTTGCTTTTGTATACATATGCTTGCCTCCAGAAATGACCAAGTTATCCAAGTGTTCAGGTGTTTCATTCATAGGGTCGCTATGAGTCATCAACGACTCAACAGCACTTAACAACAACAAAAACATAGAGATCGGTTGACGTAGTGGACAGAAAGCGATGCTACCGAGCCAAAGGTGGGTGATTTTAATCTGTGGCCCTCAGTCTTGGTTTTAATTCATTTTGGTTAAACATCCTTCTAAGTGGTATAGCACTGGTCTGTCCATTTGCTGTACAGAGGTAACTCGTGGTTGCTGTGATGTTGAACATTGTCACTCTGATGTGTCAAATGAGATAATGGTTACCCATGGTGGACAGTGTTTGGTGGAGCTCCCCGGTTAAAACAGGCTTGGAAGCAAGAGTGGCATCCACTTCTAAAATAGCTTGCCTCCAGAAACTCTATGAATTTGAAAGAAAGAATGAAAGTTATACAAGTGTTCAGGTCTTTCGTTCATAGGGTCGCTATTAGTTACCCATGACTTGATGGCACTTAACAACAACAAGCCTCCACCTCACATACTTTGGGCACGTTCTCAGTAGGGGTCAGTCCTTGGAGAAAGGTATCATGCCAGGAAAGGTGAAGGTTCTGAGAGAGAGAGGCACATCCTCAACCAGATAGAGTGATACGGTGACTAAAAATGGGCTTGAACATACCAAAAACAGGGCAGATTTCAGCTATGTTGTCCATGAGGTCATGATGAGTTGTGTCAACGTGATGGCACCTAGCGATAACAACCCAGAGGCACATATGTCCAATATATGCAATAATGATATGCTTTTAAAATAACCAAAAAAAAATGCATAGCTCTGCCTGCAGGTAAGTATAGAACTAGGCTTTTTCTGGGCCATAGAGAGAAAGCTGGGTCTCTAAGATGCACTACCCAGTCAACATGAGTGGCTTGGCTGAGAGATGGGGAAGAAAAGGAATCATGCTAATGGTACAGATGAAAAGGAGCCAGCGACAAATGTTATTTTCTTCCAATTTTGTCTGGAGTTCATCTTGTCCACAGCAATCATCACAGAGAACTAAATTTAACACTTGCAAGTGAGGTCAAGGGCCAAGGGCAGACTTGGAAATTAAATAAAGTTTCAAGTTGGAGAGCAAAGAACAAATGCTCGACTGGCTCTATGAGCACCCCCAAAAAATCAGTTCCATTAGTACAAAGAACCAGAACCACAGGTCAAAGGAGAGGCTGTGCCTTTAAAAAGCTAATTGCTCTTATCAGCCAGGAATGTGAGACGTGATTGTGAGACCCCTTTCTTTTCAAGACAAGTGTTTTCTTGGGGCCTGTGCCAGGGAACTGGGACTTCTATTTGTTTTTCTTGAAGAATCTGCTGTCATTGCAGAACAATTCAACAAGGGACTCCTGGCTACAGTTTATAAACAACCTTATTGTTTAGATCACAAATTCGTACTGTGTTGTGCTATCACAAGTAAAAACGGTTTCAATCTTTTTCCTCACTTTTCTCTTAAACTTCTGAGAAACTATAGATTTTTCCCCTCCCAGAAATATCCACATTAAGTGGCAAAATTTACAAGAAAGTTTTTTTCTTCTTTAAATTGTATTTACTTTAGGGGAGCTCTGATGACCTAGTGACAAGAAGCTATGCTGCAACTCTGAAGGTGAGCAGTTTGAATGGACCAGATGCTCTGCTGGAGAAGAAGGGGCAATTTTCTCCTATGCCAGTCAGATCTGATTCGACGGTACAGACACACACACACACAGAGAATAAATTTTTAAAAATGTGTATTTGTTTTTTGTGAATGTTCATAACAAAATACACAATACACCAACAGGTTCTACACATATAATTGAGGGACACTGATTACTCTCTTCAAACATGCAAACATTCTTACCCTCCTTGTTTGAGTTGTTTCTCCATTGTTAAAACAAACTCATTGTCTCTTATGTTCCCATCTAATCTTTCCAGTTGTCACTTTGATTCCATATGGATTCAATCGAGGAAAGAACATCATGCTCAAGGCATGTATTCCTCGCTAGTTTGGTGAGGCAGTTATTTGGTTTTGAGAAGACTTCAGGGGACTTCTTGGTTTGATTTAAGGACTATCCAAGGGCAATAGTTTCAGTGGTTTATTTCATTTCCATGGCTCCAGAAAAATCTAGAGTCAATGAAGAATTTGAAACTCCACTTGGCATTTTTCCTTCCCTTGGATCAAGTTTCTTCTAGCGAATCTTCTATTAAAATGTTTAGTAATATCAGAGAGATGCAAATCAAAACAACTAATGAAATAGCGCCTCATCCCAGCAACAACAGCTAACAACAAACGCTGGTGAGGTTGTGAAGAGATTGGAACCCTATTTACTGCTGGTGGGAATGGAAAATGATACAACCACTATGGAAGATGGTCTGGCGTTTTGTCAGAAAGTTGGAAATAGAAATACCATTTGCCTCAGCAATTCCACTGCTAGGAATAAGCCCTAAAGAAACCAGAGCCACAAATCATCGTACAGATGTAGCCACACCCGTGTTTATTGCTGCATTAGTCACAATAGCAAAGAGATGGAAGCAATCCAAGTGCCCATCAGTAAACAAATGGATAGAAAAACTGATTCCTCCTCAAAAATGGACTACTACACAACATCGAAAAACAATCAAACAGTAAAACATTATACAACATAGGGAAGCCGTGAAGACATTATACTAAGTGAAATATCTGTCACAAAAGGATAAATATTGCAAACCACTGCTGTTCTAAAATAGGACAGATACGGGGGAGTTGGAGAGAGAATGGGTGAAGAGCAGACAGATAGTGAGCACTGCATTAGAACAGATGAGAGGAAGAACTGTTTGAAAGGTCTATGATTATTCATTACATGCATGACAACAATCTGGAAGGAAGGGTGCATTGCAGGGTGGGACAGGGGAGGGGAAGGATGGGGCAAGAAAATGTCCAACAATGAGTAAATAAAAGGGAGGGGAAAAGAGATTGGCTCAAAAGGTTTTTTCGGGGGAGTTTTTTTTTTTTAATTTTTATTGTTTCTGTGTGTGTGTACCATCAAATCAGATCTGACTGGTACAGGAGGAGATTGTCCCTCCTTCTCCAGCAGAGCATCTGGTGGAT
>NW_006399841.1:6826836-6876231 GCF_000299155.1 Elephantulus edwardii | reverse complement strand
ACCAGATGCAGGGTGGACTCTTTCTGGATGTTGTAGTCTGAGAGTGTACGGCCATCCTCTAGTTGTTTGCCCGCAAATATCAGACGCTGCTGGTCAGGAGGGATGCCCTCCTTGTCTTGGATTTTGGCTTTGACATTCTCGATGGTGTCACTGGGCTCGACCATGGAAAAGCAGTCAGTTACAGAAGAACATCGACACACACCCCATAACTCAAACCCACAGTCATCAAGTGGAGTCCCGCTCACCACAACTCTCTATCAAGTTCTCTAGGCCATAGATCATTCGAGAAGACTTGCCGTCTTTTGCTCTTGGAGTGGCTGGTAGATGAAAATGTCCAACCTTTTCGTTCTCAGCCTAGAGCTTTAAACACTGTGCCACCAGAAGTCTTTCATGCATTCTACATCCTCCTTTTCCTCCTGACTCTCCTTTGTCCTCTGCCACTCCGAGTAAATGGAGCCCAACTGTCCTGTGTTAGCTACTTGCATGTTTTTAAGTCCTCAGCCCTACACGAGGAATCTTAATATGTCATTTAACCGGACTGTCTCATTAAACCATGACCCTAAATTTTCACACCAAGGAGCCAAAGTCCGTGAGGTGTTCAGGTATATATAAACAGCATAAGCAGGTACCTTTTATCATTGCTATAACTAGATCACACATCTTTTTCCAAATTAACTTTTTCACAAGCGTAAAACTTACTGATGACAATCCTATTAATCAGTTGTGTAACCCTACCTCTCTTTAATCAACATGATTTTCCATCACCACTAACTCCCTTTTTCTTCTTCTCTTTCATCCATGATAACTACTACTAAACAATGGTCTCTATAAATTTGACTTTTCTTGTCTTTTACCTAAGTTAAATCATACAATATTTGTTTCTTTGCAATTAACTTCTTTCACTAGGCAAAATGTTGTCAAGCTCTTTCTCTATCTAATAGAAATCAAGATTTAATTTCCTGCACTGAGTAATATTCCTTTGCATGTACCTCCTTTTGTTTATCCAGTCCTATGCTGGTATGCATTTAGATTGCTTTCACACTTTGGTTACTGTGGATAGTGCCGCAATATACAATGGCATCAAAGTCTCTGAGTTTTCTGCTTTCAAATTGTTGTAGTAAATACCTCGGAGTGAAATTCCGAAGTCCTCTGTAGTTCTATTTTCATTGTTCTGAGGAACCACTGTGTTGTTTTCCACAATGCCAGTAGCATTTTGCCTTCCTATGAGCAGTGAGTAAGAGCTTCAACTTCCCCACATTCTAGTCAACATTTGCCACTCTAATGGAAAGGAAACGGGATCATTTGTGGCTTTGATTTGTGTCGCTGATGGCTGAAGGGTCTACGTCTTTTTCATATATCTAGTGACCAGATGAATTTCATCTTTGGTAAGAAACCTATTCATCTGTTCATTTTTAAGTTTTATTCGTCTTTCTTCGGTTATGTTGTCAAAGTTTCATAGATATTTTGTGATTATTTTTGAGAGGTAACATGGTTTCTGAAGATATTCCCACAGTGTTAGATTAAGCATGGTTTCCACCTCCCCAGCAAGGACAGAAAAATTCTCACAACAGGGCTAATATGCAACACAAGAAATCAGGAAAAGACAGAAGTTTTCAAAGATTTTATTTTAATTGTCTGTGTGTGTAGCCACCATCAAATCAGATCCAACCGGTACAGAAAGAGATCGCCCCTCCTGCTCCAGCAAAGCGTCTGGTGGCTATTTCCATTTTTTTTAATAAAATTTTTTTCTTTGTGATCTTAACAAAAGTTTATCGAAAAATTATATTTTCATTCATTCATTGTTGCACTTTTACCCTTTCTCCCTCCCTCCCCCCTTCTCCAATTCACATTTGGGTTTTGTTGTTGGGGGTTTTTTTTAACATTCATTCATTGTTGCACAATTACCTCCCCTCACTCTGTTTGCAATGTACCTCTTATTCTGGGCTATTTTTTTTATATATAATGCTTAATCATGTATACCTTTTTAAGAAGGTCTTTCCTTCATCTGTTCAAAATCTTTTCATGAATATTTTGTAGCCTTCAATATGGATTACATCTCAACATCAAGAAAACCAAACTTCTCACCACTAGATATCAAGGAACATCATGATATTTGGGAAAAAGATTGAAGCTGTAAATTATTTCCTTTTCCTTGGATCCACAATCAATATACCCACAGTAACAAGAGTCAAGAAATCAGAAGATGTATTCCTTTGGGAAAATCTCCCATCAAGGATCTCTCCAAAGTGCTAAAGAGCAAGGGTGTCTGTTTAAAGACTAAGGTGCACCTGATCCAAGCCATGGATCAATTGTTTCCTAAACATCAGAAAGCCAGACAATGAAAAAGAATGACAAAAGAAGAATTTATATCTTTGGATTGTGGTGTTGGAGAAGAGTACTGAAAATCCCATGGAATACCAAAAGAATAAATAAGTTTGTCTTGGAAAAGATACACCATCCCAGATACCTATAGAGGCAAGGTGGTGAGGCTTGAGCTCATACTTTGGTCATGTTGTCAAGAGAAGCCCATGCTTGGAAAAAACCATCATGCTTAGAAAAGTAGAGGGTCGGTACAGGAGAGGAAGGCCCTAAGTGAAGTGGACTGACACTGTCTGCACAATGGACCTAATCACAGCAGACTGTGAGGACAATCCAAGTCCAGAAGGGTTTCACTGTCGGGCTGCATCTGGGTCAGTGTCAAATTGACAGTGTCTGACAACATTCATTTTGTCTGTTGCCATTTGTGCTCTTTTATTATATTCAACAATCCATTGTTGAAAGCTAGGTCTAATAGTATTGCCTCTGTTGGTTCTAAGACTTTCATGGAGTTAGTTCATTCATTTAGGTCTTTAGCACAAGTTATTTTTGTATGTGGTGTTAGTCAGGGATCCTCTGTTATTTTCTACACGAAGAAATCCAATTTTTCCAGTATCATTTCTTGGCGTTACTCTTTTCCCCATCCAATATACTTGGCACCCTTTTTAAAAATCAGTTCACTACAAATTTAAGAGCTCTGGTGGCCTAGTGGGTAAGGAGTTGTGCTACTAACCCAAGGGAAGGCAGTTCAAATCCATCAGCTTCTCTGAATAAAAAAGATGAACAATCTCCTCCTCTGTGATTTTGTCTTTGCAAATCCACTGAAAGGTCATCTGAGAGCCGGTTCCAAGTCTAGGGCAATAAGTTTGAGTTTGTTGAGTTGATAGGTATCAAGGTTGATCTGGGGCCTTTAAATGAAGCACTTAAATTCAACCAGGCACAATTTCAGGGGTACTTGGGCTCCTTTGAGATTTTCTTTTCACTAGTGGAAGGGAAGCAGGGAAAGAGAAAAGTATCTTCAAGTAGCATGAGAGAATGACTACGGAGGATAGAAGGAGAATTGATGCCTTTGAGCTGTGGTGTTGGAGAAGAGTATTGAATGTCCCATGGACTGCTAAGAAAATGAACAGGTTCATCCTAGAGAGGGTTAAACCAGGCTGCTCCTTGGAGGCAAGGATTCTGAGGCTTCATCTGACATACTGTGGACATGTTGTAAGGAGGGACCGAGGGACATCATTCTTGGGAGGGTGGAGAGACAGTGTAGGAGAGGAAGACCCTCTAGGAGGTGGATTGATTCAGTGACTGGGGTAGTCGGGATGGGTGTATTGGAGACAGTGTGATTGGCACAGGACAGAGCAGGGTTTAGGTCTTTCATTCATAGGGTCATTATGAGTTGCAAGTGACTGGATGGCACATAACAACATGAGAGAAATACAGATAGGAGCTCTGGTAGCATAGCAGTTAAGAATTTAGCTGCCAACAGTAAGGTCAACCGTTCAAACCCACCAGTCGCTCCAAGGGAGAAGGATGTGGCAGTCCACTTCCACAAAGATCGTGACCTTGGAAACTGTATGTGAAGTTCTACTCTTTCCTACCAAGTAGTCATGTACTGGTATAAACTCTTCAGCAATGGGTAAGATAAGAAAACTTGAACCCAGGCTCCCAGACCAGGGTCTCATCCTGTAACTTCACTGTACCAGAACTCATCTTCTGCCAAATAGGAAAAGCTCATCTTCAAAAATGAGATCTCCCCCGCGTTCAAAAGAATCCTGACCTTAGCATACTTCTCGAGTTATTTGAGAAAGCCGGATGCTACTTCCCCCAAGTCTGATTTGTGATCTGTGATTTTTTATTTTTGCCTCAGCTGATAAAAGATAGTACATCCTTTCTTGGCACTTCGTACCCCGAACTTAGTCACCAGAAGCAGATGGCTACGAACATGTGATCAAACTTGTTTTTTTAATGATTCTTCCCTCCCCCGTGGCCAATATATCAATACATGAAAGCAACAGCAATCTGGCAGCTGAAAATAATAAGGGCTACAAACCCCTCCTATGTTTGAAGTGGAAACTTTGCTCTCACGTACTCCCACCACCTGTACACACTTAACGTCTCCACACAAGCTGGAAAAGCCGCCTGAATTTGATTCACGCTGCTCATTAACTGAGGGCATTAACTGCTTCTGATTCTGGTGTCAGAAACAACCAACCCTTTGCACAGTTTGATGTGCACAGATTCTAGGAGGGACTTTGCAATTCAATGTGCAGTCACCACTATGTTCTCGTTTCCTTTAAAGTAACTGCGGTCAAGGGAGCTCTGGTGGCCTGGTGAGAAGAAGCTGCACTGCAATCCCAGAAGCACACAGTTCGAATCCACCAGATGCTCTGAAGAAGGAGGGGCAATCTCCTCCTGTACCAGTCAGATCCAATTTGACCACACACACACACACACACACACACACACAAAAATAAAGTAACTCCAGTCAGCTACTCACAAGTCTCCAAGTTCTCCTTGCTGCTGGTACTTTCTCAGCTTAATTAAGTCCATTGTTGATATAAATAAGGTTTTGGTTTAGCTCAGCTCAGCAAAAGAGAAAGCGTGCTTCTTAAGGTTTAGTTGCCAAAAACAATTAGATGAGCTCAGGTTCACCAAGAGAGGACTTTGTGAAGAGTGTGCAGTGTCCCACAATGGTCTTGAGGACCTCCAGGTAGGACAATGGCCTTGGGGAGGGAAAGAGGACAGGAACTGTAACACTAAGAGAATTCTCTCAGCCAGAATGTCCCCCGCTTTCTCTCTCCCTAAACCAACTCAGTCTTCTTCTCGTGACCTGCAAAGCCAATCGAGATGGAATTTTCTTTTCATTTCAACACCAAATGCCCAGGCGATTGACTAGTTCAGAGCTGGTACTCAGTTCTGAGCCAAGTGGTCGTGTTCAGGGACAGGTTTACACAGACTAATTGTCCTGGTGTTAGAGGGGAAAACAGTCCTGAGCAAATGAGTTGTGCTTCATGGGCTGACCAAACACCTCCGAAAAGTCCACAAAGACTATTACTATTCTCTTTTTAAACACTGAACCATCTAAATAGTTGGCCACTTCACAGCAGGTATGAAGTGTAAAGTGTGGCAGCTGGGCTGAAGATGGAAGAACAGCCCCCAATCAGATGCTTCACATCATTCTGAAAGAGGATTACCACCCTTTTCAACTTGTCATAAAACAAAGAATGGAGATGTACTTTTTATGGCTTTCCAGAACATATTTTCATAGTGTAAAGGGGCTTTCTCTTTCATTTGAAGTACGATTTTTCACAACATTAAGGAAAATAACCTCCTCATATTCTAAAGCATTGCCAAAATCTGCTGAAAGCCTGAAAATGATGACTTATCAACCGCACGCTATTGAATTCCTGTGCCATTCAAATATAAAGAAAGCTAAAAAACAGTGGATCTCTGTTTTTAAATGCAATTAAAATATTTTTCTTCTTTTTAGATTTCCATTCCCTCCCCACCCCCACTACCACTAGTCCACTTAACAGGGTTCTCTCTGGAAGCACTGTAAAGTAAACATTGGGCTAATAACATAAAAGCTGGCCATTCAAATCCAGCAGGTGCTCCACGGGAGAAGGGCGAGGCAGTCTACTTGGAGAAGAAGTGCAGTCTTAGGTACCCTGTGCTCCGTCTCCTCTGTGCTGCAGGATGGCTGCACATCTGAAAGGATTCAGCAGCAGTGAGTATGTTGTTAGGAAGCTCTGGTGGCCTAGTGGGTGGGGAGCTGTGCTACAAACACAGAGGCAGATGGTTTGAATCTACCAGCTTCTCCACAGGAGGAAGATGGCACTCTCTCTCTTGTGTGATTTCCAGCCTCTGGAAAGGCACTGAAATGTCATCATGGCAGCGACACTTTTTTTTTAAGGTTCATTTAATTCCTCTGGAAATAGTTAAGTCCTAGGTTCATCGTGTCAGGAAAACTAAAGTAATGGAGTCTCTCCTGGGTTGTGTCTTGGTTGTTTTTACATACCATAGAGTTAGAACCGATCCTTGGCCAACCCTCCAACGAGTTTTCAGAGACAGTAAACTGCACGGGAGTAAATTGTCCAGCTTTCTATGGAGCAGCTGGTGGATTCAAACTGTGTACCTTTGCATGACAGAGCAGCTCCTTACCTCTAAGCCCTGTTGTTGTTGTTGTGTACCACAGAGTTGGAAGTGATCTATAGCTGACCCTCCAGTGCATTTTCTGAGGCAGTTAATCCCAGGGGAGGGGACTGCTCATTGTTCTCCACAGCCTTGAACCTCATGCCTCCAGGATTGCAGCACAGCTTCTTGCCACTAGTCCGTCAGAGCTCTCTTAACTAAGCCCTGTTGTTGTTGTTAAGTGTCATTGAGTCGTAGATGACTCATAGCGACCCTGTGAATGAAAGACCTAAGCACTGTTCATAGAGTTTCTGGAGGCAAGCCATTTCAGAAGTGGACGCCACTCCTGCTTCCAAAACTAAGCCCTAGAATTTCCACATCCTTAGGTCCTGCAATGAGGGATGGATGAGGAGAGACAAAACGGTGACCATCTTTAGCCTAGAAGGACAGGAAAGAAAAATCCAGAGCTGAAATTAAGGTTAGGAATATTTAGTGTAGAGTTTTCCTCAGAGTTGGAAAATTCTTCTTGGGTTGGAGAAATGAGAAATTTAGGGAACAAACAACGTATTTGGAAAACAAAATCTCCTTTTCCTTGGCCAAGACTCCCAGTAAGAGTGAAACTTCTAATAGATTTAAAAAAAAAAAAAAGATGAAGGGAAAACTATCTGATCTCTACCACCCAAGTGAGGAGAACTGCCTGGAATGGAGCTATTATCTGCATCATAAACTATGAACCCTGCCTCAGGCAGAGACCCAGGGGTCACCCGTCACATGCATCTAGACAGCCCTTCACTGGTCAGCTCTGGCCTCTGGCAGTGCACAAGGGCTCAGAAGCAGCGGAACAATTCTTATTAGCACCTGACAGAAGTAGTAAAAGAAAAAGAAAGGGGACTTGTTGGTAGTCATTTGCAATGTCATTTGCATGGATTTGACTTCTAAAGTGAGGACAATGACTAACTCTGTGAATGTCTGCAGAGAGAGCTTGAGGGGGAATAAACAAAACAACAACAAAACACCAACAACCCAAACTTGACATTCCCCGAGATAGGTTTTGATAAAACAAAACCCACCAGGATTTAGATACAATCTTGAAAAAGATGGACAGCTAATTCTGAATGAAAAGAAGTTCAGTTCCAGCCACTTGAATGAATGGTGGCTCAAACCAGAATCAGGTTGCATTATAGAAAAATGAAGTTATAGTTATCATGTACTTGAAATCCTGAAACAAGATGTATAGAGAGAACTCTAATGTTTTGGGGGTAAAGAGTTGCACTGCCAAGCCAAAGGGACACAGTTCAAATTCACCAGCTGCTTACTCTCTGGGACAAAGATAGACAAACTCCTCCTGTGTTCTGAAAACCTGCTGAAGGGTCAGCTATGGGTCAGTTCTGACTCAATGGCAAATAACAACGGCATATACACATATTTCTCCACTAAATAAATATACAAGAGATCAAGAAAATACTTCATTTCAGCAGACCTCCAGGAAGATCATGCAATATCCTTCATTATTATCAAAGATTGTGTTCTTTTTTAAAAAATGTTATTTTTGTGTGCGTGTACCGTCAAATCAGATCTGACTGGTACAGGAGGAAATTTTCCCTCCTTCCCCGGCAGAGCACCTGGTGGATTTGAACCGTTTGCCTCTGGAATTGTAGTTGCAACTCCTCGCCACTAGACCACCAGAGCTCCCCTAGATTGTGTTCTTTTAAAGCAAGAATTCACCCTCTCCTCCCCAACTCTCTGAGGGACAAGTAAACTTCCTTGTCCCAATGATGTTGAGCTTGACTGTATTGATAATGGAATGTTAGTGTACATCAGACAAGTTGTTGTGGGTTGGATTGTGCTAAAAAAAAAGTGTTCTAAATCCTAACCCTTTTGCCCGTGGTTATAAATTTTTGCGGTGGATTTTCTTTGTTATGGTCATGAGGCCATATTTGCATAGAGTGTATTTTAAATCAATCTGCTCTGAGATATAAAAGAGCAGATGAAACAAGAAACAAGCATAAATGGAGGGGAAGATTTGTCACAGGATCACCGAGGAACCTGGAATAAAAACTGAAACAGAAAAAGGACTTTTCCCTATAATAGACAAAGATAGCCTTCTCCTACAGTGACTATCCTGATTTCGAACTTCTAGGCTTCTAAATTGTAGATAAATAAAAGTCAGCCACTTTTGGCATTTCTGTTACAGTGACACAAGATGATGAAGACGCAAGTAGAGACAGAGACGTGTAAACAGTTTACCTTGATTTCGTTTGCTTCTGTTTTCCATTCTCAATAGAATATATTCCCCACCATAGTACCTGTCCCGGGCGAAGAATTTCATGAAGCAGGTCAAATCCAACCCATCACCTAAAGCAGTCGTCCGTGCTGACATTATCTGTTGTCAGGGACCTCTCTAGAACACTGAAAAGCAGCAATGTCAGTATAGAGACTAAGGTGCACCTGATACAAGCCATGAACTTTGCAAATTACTTGCTATGCATCAGAGAGCTAAACAATGACTAAGAACGACAGAAGAATCAATGCCTTTGAGTTGTGCTGGAGAAGAGTATTGAACATACCATGGAATGCCCAGAAAACAAGTAAATAGTGATCTATCCTGGAAAGGGGGAAGGCAAGTTTCTTCTTGGAGGCAAAGATTTTGAAGATTCACTTCCCATATTTTGGGCATGTGGCCAGGAGAGGCCAGTCTTTGGAGAAGGACATCTTACTTGGAAGGGTGGAGGGACAGCTCAGGAGAGAAAGACCTCGGATGAGACAGATTGACATTGTAACTGGTGTAATAGAGGTAAGGTGTGGTGTTATAAATAATTAAAGGTATTGGAGTTACTGGTATGCAGCCTTAATCGATTAATAACTGGCTGCTGTTGTTGTGAGCTGTTGAGTTGGAACTGACCCATAGCTGACCGTCACTCCAGTCTGTTTTAAGAGACAGTTAATCGCACAGGAGGAGATTATCCATCCTTCTCTCAAGGAGCAGCTGGTGGATTTGAATCAACTGCCTTTGGGTTGCCAGCACAACTCCTTACCATTAGGCCATCACAGCTCCCAATAACTGGATCGTGTACATTTTTAGCACACTATTGCCTTTGGACATGTTGCAAGGAGGGACCAGTCCTTAGAGAGGGGCATCATGCTTGGGAGGGTGGAGGGACAGCGCAGGAGGGGAAGGCCCTCTAGGAGGTGGATTGATTCAGTGACTGGGGAAATGGGGGTGGGTGTGTTGGAGACAGTGAGATTGGCACAGGACAGAGCAGGGTTTAAGGCTGTTGTGCATAGGGTCACTATGAGTAGCAGGCGACTCAATGGCACATAACAACAACATTGCCCTAGGAGATCAGCAGCTTCTCTGATTATACAATCAAATCCCAATTGTTTACATGCATGGAAATCTAGTGCCTCTTCTAACATATGGTCATTATTGTGATACAAAGAATATCAATGATTAAATAGTGTGAAGGGAAAGGCATTTTACCATTAAAGTTGATTTAAGAAACACAAAGACTTCATGCTCATTGGCACTGAGAACTGATTCACAGCTGATGCTCACTCGGTTTCTGAGGCTGTAATTGTGCAGCGGGAGACTGTCCATCTTCGGCAGAGCTGCTGCAGATTAGAACCGACAGAGACGTGGGGGCTTTGGGTGGGCAGTGCAGCTCTCTGATGACGGCTACCGGGGTTCACAGATTTAGAGCCTCCGAAACTCAGTTAAGTGTTGCCATGATCCAGAATTGATTGGGAGGCAGTGGATTTGTATTTTAGACTATTTCCACAACTGCTGATCTTGAACCCTTTGATAAAGTCTTTTATAGTGGATTTTTCTAATATGTCATTTAAGGGCTTGGATCCACAAAACTCTGGCCCAAGCTGTTAGGAAATTAAAAGACAAGTTGCTCTATAAAAGTCTGTTGTCACAGAACTCTCCAGAATGCTAAAGAGCAATAATGTCAGTCTAGAGACTAAGGTGTACCAGAGGTCAGCCATGATCTTCTCAACTGTTATGCAACTGAAAGCTGGATGATGACTAAGGATTACAGATGAAGAATTGATGCCTTTGTGTTGTGGTGCTAGAGAAGAATATTGGACACACCATGGACTACCAAGAGAGAAAAAACGGTCTGCCCTAGAGAGGGTGAAACCAGGTTGCTCCTTGGAGGAAAGGATTTTCAAGCTTCATCTCACATACCTTGGGCATGTTGCCAGGAGGGACATTATTCTTGGTATAATAGAGTAGAGGGTCAGTCAGCATAGGACAGAAAGACCCTAGATGAGATGGATTGACAGCGTGACTGTGCAAATATGGTCAAGTGTGTCTGAGATGATGAGGTTGGCTCAGGACAGAGCAAAGTGCAGAGATATTGCTCATAGAGATGCTACGAATTGTACTCAATGGCACATAACAACTGACAGCCTAGTGGAAAGAAGCTGCTCTGCAATCCCAAATGCATGCAGTTCTAATCCACCAACTGCTTCATGGGAGAAGGATGGGCAACATCCTCCCACAAAATTTACTGTTTCTGAAAATCCACTGGACAAATTCTGTCTCGATGGTACCAACAACAAAATGGTCTCAATTCTTGCCCTTTCTATGAAGATGGCACCAAAAGCGAAGAAGGAAGCCCCTGTCTCTCCCAAAACTGAAGCCAAAGCAAAAACATAAAAGGCCAAGAAGGCGTCCTGAAGGGCATCCACAGCCAAAAAGAAAAGGAAGATCCTCACATCACCCACCTTCTGGCGGCCTAAGATGCTGAGACTCCGAAGGCAGCCCAAATACCCCCGGGAGAGCGCCCCCAGGAGAAACAAGCTTGACCACTCTGCCATCATCAAGTTTCCCCTGACCACTGAGTCAACCATGAAGAAGACAGAAGATAACAACACACGTGTGTTCACCATGAATGTCAAGGCCAACAAGCACCAAATCAAACCAGCTGTCAAGAAGCTCTTTGACACTGATGTGGCCAAGGTCAACACTTTGATTAGGACTGATGGAGAAAAGAAGGCCTGTGTTTGACTCGCTCCTGACTATGATACTTTGGATGTTGCCAACCAAATTGGAATCATCTAAACTGAAGCCACCTGGCTAATTCTAAATACAAACTTTTCTCACAAAAATAAAAAAAAAAGTCTCAATTTTCATTGCTATTGAGTCTGAACCGGCCTGTAACTGACCCTCCAGTGGGTTTTCAGAGGCTTTTAAATCACTTGGAGGAACTGCCCGTCTTTTTCCAGTTGGAGGATTCAAACCACCACTTTTGGGTTTGCAGCCCAACTCCCCACAGACTACACCAGAGCTCTCTGATTGCCCATGTTGTTGATGTTATTGTTGTTAGGTGCCGTCGAGTGAGTACGACACCTAGTGACCTGATTTCCTGCCGTTGCACAGTAACAAGTGCAGATTAGCCACGCAGCTAATAGGCGTTCAGCTTCCCAGAATTTTGGCAATTTCTAGAAGATTGATCGAGAGACTGTCTCACTTGTACAAAAGGGTTAATACCATGTTTCCCAGCTATGTCCCAGGGCTGCAGTACGAATCAAAGAAAGGAAAGCTTGTGAGAGTCCTTTGTTGTCTGGCAAGTGATTTATACACAGAATAATTATTATCACCCTCAGTCAGCAGATCCATTTTCACGTTCACACCATCCCTTGCTACTTCCTCCAGCAGCTTTGTCACAGAACGTGTGACAAGCCGAGAACACGCACAGTTTTCATTAACCTCACTTCTGGGTGGTGCTGGCAACTAATTGTCGTGCAATAAACTTCTGTTGGCTAATTAATGGGTAGGCTTTTCCCAATGGCATGAATCTCCCCTGAAGGTGCAATGGCATTGTTCGGCATATTGCTAGTCTCAGACTAGTTCCCCGATTGAATATATACGATCTTAGAGTAATGAGGAGAGGTTGATTCTTTCTCAAAGGAAAACAAACAAACAAAACTCACCCTGGGCAACACCACTTGAAGTGAGAGAGTTATCTGGAATTTCTGTTCCACACATAGAGGGGCCAGGTTTCTTTAGAACCCATTCATTTGTCAATCAAATTACCTCCAGCGCTTTGCTTCCTACTTCAAGCCCCTCCGTGTGGATACAAGAATCCGATTTGGTCCCATTATTTTCTGGAGCTGGGCAAGGTCTTGCTGGTGACAGTTCCTGCTACTGAACCTTGTCACACAGCGTCACAGAGCAAACCTGTCATCCCAGCGACTGTGTGGGCTCTCTGAGTGGTTTGCCTGACTGTCTTTGTTTCTCGTTGAGTACCCACAGAAGGGGGACATACATCAGAAGCCTGCTGTGTGTAATTAAAGGATAATTGTAGTTGTCTCAGCATTTGATGCTCCTCTACCATTAGCTTATTTGCATGTGATGCCTAAATGTAGTTAGGCTGCCGATTTCCAAAGTGAATAAAGAATACATTTTGAAGGATGAAATGTGTGGTAATTTGAAGGAGCACTTTACCTTGTTTGCTAAGATAAGCTACACTTTAGCTTGATGTTTTAAAATTAAGCTTGATGTTTTTCCATTGAGCTGACTCACTTTGGTTTCCAGGAGAGAGAGAGTGAGTGCCACATATTGTGTCCTACGGGTACAGTCTTGGCGATTCTAACTTCTTGCGCCACAATTTTCCATCCTCAGAGACACATAACACAATTTTGGGGCAACTGAGTATGACTGAGTGCATACTGGGGTAGTGAAAATGGTACCCAATGCATTTTGGAGCGAGTCTATACAATTTCATTAACTCCAACTTTAGAAATATGTCTTACATCTTTAGTAAGAAGTCTTACCTCTTGGGTGTGAATTTTTACTATCCTACTGTTACGTTGTTATGTGCCATCGAGTCAAAACTGACTCACAGCTGACCCTCCAGCAGGTCTTAATGCTGCACGTCTCATTGTAGTAGATTGCCCTTTCTCTCCCCTTCAGAGCAGCTGGTGGGTTCCAATCTCGTGTCTTTGGGTTGGCAGTGAAACACTTTCCCCACTAGACCACTAGAGCTTCCTCCTACTCTACTATGGTATCCTATTCTCCATAATGTTAGAGAGGCAGAACTTGGAGCAGTGACATCAGCAAGGAGAAAGCTCTGGTGGCCTCATGGGTAAGGAGTGCACTTCCAACCCAAAGGCAGGTGGTTCAAATCCAGCAACTGCTCCTGAGGAGAACTTTGTACAATCTCCTCTCACACAATTGACAGTGTCTGAAAGCCCACTGTAGGGTTAGCTGAGTGGATTCTGACTCAGCAGGACATACGACAATAAACTACAGGATGAGTGCTAGTGAGCTATTTATGAGGTGAGGAGAGAAATCTTAAACTATATGCCAAAAATACTACTCATGTCAGTGAGGCATGGATGAGAACTCAAAGAAAAGGTGCTTAAATTGAGACACTGTGCATAAGTCCTATTTTTCTCCTGTTTTCTCCATTGAGTCATGTCACTTGTGTTTCAGGTGGACTCTTTAAGACTTATAAAGGTCTCTGTTGTCATAACTTCTCTCAAGTCAACGCTGACGTCATGGAGATCCCATGCAAGACACAATGGAGGGCTGCCCAGTCCTGTAAGGTCCCCTAACCCAGAAGTGAATAATTCTAGCACTGAACTGATTCCTTATGAGCCTCCTACCAGTTCCAAATGGTAAAAGCGTGCATACATACCTATATCCCTGGTACGTTCTTAGCAAAATTACGTAGTTGTCTAATGGAACTGTTCAGATGTGCAATAATTACCTATGCTATTAGATGAGCCAAAGAAAGGGGAAAATTGACAAGATGTCTGAAGAGAAATGCAGTTTGCATTGAGCATGATTGTATAACTCTATCATCCCCTAACAGTGCATCTTAGGAAGACATCTGTATTTTTAGCCTCCAGAGAGGAGTTAAGGGAACTAATGACACTTACCTTAAAAAAATAAAAAAGCGGAACGGTATTTGCTCTTTTGCAATAATTATACCCTTTCACTTTGATAATGGCTAACATAATAGTATAATCGTAGACTTGTCATAATTATCAAATATTTATTAGATCCACTATCACAGGCACAGATTGTGGAGATTTATAGAGTTGATTAGAAACAGCAGTGTTCTCAATAGTGCATATTCTAAAGACAGAGGAGATGCAGAAGAGCATAAAAGATGCTGTTCTATGCACACCCATGTTTACAATAGCTTTGTTCAGTACATAATAGCAAAGAGTTGGAAACAACCTAAGTGCCCATCAACAAGTGAATGGATAGAGAAGCTGTGGTATATTCACACAATGGAATACTATCCTGCATTGAAAAACAAGGAACTCATGCAATATTATTCAAAATGGGTGACCCTGGAGGACATTATGCTGAGTGAAATATCTCAGTCACACAAGGACAAATACTGCATGGTGCCACTGTTGTAAAACGGGACATTGGGGGTTGGGGGAAGACTGAGAAAGATGGGATAAATTATATATACTGCATTGAAACAGATGAGAGAGAGAGAACTGTTTAAAAGGGATATGTGATGAGGTACTATTGTCATGACAGTGAAGGCTGCACAGAGGAGTGGACTTGAGGGTAAGGATAGTATAGCAATGAAAGAATTTCTCTTTTACTCTTCAAAGAGAAAAGTGAACTGGGGGGAGGGGTGGGCGGGTAGAAAAGTACAACAATAAATGAATGGAAAGCCAAAGTATAAGTTTTCATTAAAATTAATAATAAAAAAATTTTTAAGATGACAAAGGTTAAGCCCTTTGAAAATACTCAGCATGTAAATTTGTTTTTGAGATGTCCAGTGTCTTTTTGTTATTATGTGTTTTGTGTCATCAAAATTCTCAACGTGTTAAAAAAAAAAAAAACAGTTATTTTGGACAAAAATTAAAAAGGTGCTGTTCTCTGGAAGCTTCGAATGGGATGATCGGCTCATTCAGTACGACTCATCTCACGTCATCACTCTGGAGTCCCATTCTAGATGGGTTCTCCCAAAGCCAGATCCCGAGAGAAGAATCTGGGTTCAAGTCATTAATTTGGAGCTGTTCCCAAGACACCCAATGAGGAAGAGAGCAGAGGAGACATAAAAGGGAAGAAAAGCAATAACTGGTCTAAAAACAAACAATATGAGTTATTGCCATGAGCAACAAGGGGTCAACCCTGGAGGGACCCCAGCAATCAACCAGACCCGCAGCTCAGGTCTCAAAACAATTCCTCCTCCAAAACGCAGTGAGGAAACCTGGATGTTTATCCCTGCTCCCCTGGCCCTACTTGGTTGAGGGTTACTTTGGGAACAACCCTAAGCACTGTTCTCATTCTCCTTACAGGGGCCCAGCACAACTCCACCGCCATAAAATGTTCACCAGCAGAGATTTGGAGGAGAGAAGAAACTGTTTGCAAGTATAGGAACTGCCCACTGCAGCTGCAGGCAACCTCCATGGGTGGGCCAGGGGTAGAACTTTTGGTATCTGCTCCACATCCTTTCTGTTTGGATAAAATCTAGTCCTGTCCCAAAGCTCTGATTCCCCAGGTTCAAAACAGTTTATTGCCCTTTCAAGGCGCTATATACTTCAGTCGTACTACAAATTTTCGGTGTCAAATTTAATCTTGACCAACCATCCTGATTTTAAATAGCCTAGAAATTAGACTCCATATCAGTATTATTCTCTTATAAAGATATGATACATTAATATTTTCCTCTGTAGTCTTTTTTTTTATATAGGACAATTTTCTCATAAGAATCAATGTAAATAGCAACAATCAAAATACTGCAAACATCAATGTTACCAAACAACTGCACATTATGTTCTGCCCATGCCAAATGGGTTCGATCGCATCTACTTTAAAAAAAAAAAAAAGACTGAACTCATTCACTCTCTTTAGAGGCTGTCTCATGACAAGCAATAGCCAAGGTGACCTTTTTTTCCCAATTTCTGAAAATATTGTGTGAGGACCTTAATGGTCGAGCTCATTTTAAATGAATCAGACAAGTCAAGATCAGGGTAAAGCTGGCCCAGCACCGCCTAGAATTAGAATTGTTGTTGTTGTTAAGTGCCGTCCAGTCCTGGGAGGCTCATAGCGACCCTAGGAACAAAAGTCCTTGACACTTGTTTAACTTTCATCCTTTCTCCATGTTCATAGGGTCTCTGGAGTCAAGCTATTTTGGAATTGGATGCCACTCCTGCTTCCAAACTTGTTTCAATCGGGGAGCTCCGCCAAACACTGTCCACCATGGGTAACTATTATCACACTTGACTCATCAGTGTCACAGTGTTCAGCTTCACAGCGACCACAAATTACCTCTGTAAGGCAAGTGGACACACCAGGGCTATATGACCTAGAAGAATGTTTCACCAAAAATGATGAAAGGCCAGAGGGCCCTGTAGGATTTTAATCTACGGCCTGGAGCAAGCTCTGCAGGCTCTACCCCCACTTCCCCTTTGTTTAGGGCTCTGGGCCACTCACCCACTTTTGAAGGGCAAAATGAGGAGTAGCATAGCAAAAAGGACCCCAGAAATGTCCCTTGCGTTGACTGCCGCCAAGTCGAGCCACCATGGAGAAGCCAGTCATCCCGCTGGTCAACTTCCAGAGTGGAAGGAGAGTCCCAGAATTAGAATTAGGGAAGGACAAAATGGTGAGACAAACAAATGTAAATTAAAACAAAGATAACAGTCTTGTGAACCCTTCTAAGTGCACAACCATTAGAATCAAGGCTCGCAAAAGCAGCAGGAAAATGTCCAGAGCAGATAATGCTGCTTCCTCCCTGAAGGTTCCACGTCAGTTAGGATACACTCAGCAGCATTTGGGAGATGTTTGTTGCTATAAAGTCTGCTGTGGCTCAGAACGACCCTGGGTCTATCAGAAGGAAACGGGCCCCAGCCCTCTGCCGTCTCCACAATCAAGGCTCCGTTTGAGCTCGGTGCGTGGTGGTCGCTGTGTGCATCTTTCTCACGGAGGGTCTTCCTCTTTTGCTCACCCTGTACGTTACCAAGAATGATGTCCTTCCCCACGGACTAGTAGGAACTGGTTATACTTCTGCCGAGACAGATTTCTTCATTCTTCCAGAGTGCCTAGTATATTTGTTATTCTTCACCAAGACCACAGTTAATGGATTATTTATAAAATTGTGTGTAGGATTGCAGAAACCACAACAGATAGAGAGGTCTCTAAGGGATAGCAATAGTGTGGATGTGTGGAGGTGGAGGTGGTAGTATCAGGGTGGGGGGATTCGTTACTATCCCAGGGCCTAGCAGGAAGAGAGAGAAATGAGGGGTGTTACCAGGAATCTGAGAGAAGGAAAAACTCTGAGGAGAGCTCCACAGAGTAGCTACGCCTTAGGTCAGTCAGTCAGTCGAGGGAAGCAGCCAGCACTGCTGATCCCATAAAGAGGATTCTGGAAAACGAAAACCCTTCTCTCACTTGCCAGCGTTCACCAGGAGCCAATCCCAACTAGACGCCAGGGATGCTGAGGCATCAAGGCATGACGCTGATGGGTGCATCCAAACAGGCCAGCCTGTGTCACTGGAAATAGGGCACAGAGTGGAGGAGAGACTGTCAGGACCAGAGACATATCCAAGGGAATCTCACTACTATCAAGAAAGAAGCAGCCGAGAATGCAGTGCAGCCTTTGGACCAGAGATTCCCCAGCTGGGCCAAGCAAGAGTGAGGCAGAGCTGTGACATATGTGGAACAGGGCCTCCAGCAGCAGAGGGGAGGAAGAAGCAGAGACTGGTACGAGGCTTGAACTAGGTCTGTCGCCCCACACAGCCAAGAATTTGACCCTGGTGGAGTGAAGAGTAGGACACATGATTAACAGAACCGAAAGAGCTTTGTGAGACAGGCCCAGAGCCTGAGGCTGAAGGTCAGGGGAAGGCCTGCCTATAACCGTGACGAATGAAAGAACTGCAGCCTGAATGACTCTGACCTGAGTTTTGGTTGGGGCTTGTTCCCCATAGGGAAAGTTCCTCAAAGTTTGTTTTCACACAGAGACAAAAGAAAAACAACAAAAAACAAAAACCTGGCCTGGAGACAAACTTAAAGACGTCAGCCTATAGGGACAGGAAATTTACTGATATTGGAAACTTACTGGAAGATACAGCACTGTTCAAGTCCAGTGGCAGCGTGCTGGAGAATGACCACTGAAGATGAGGGAAGCAGCGAGGCCCCCAGTACACAGCAAGATCAAGAATTATACATTCATTCCCCGTACCGGCCACCCAAAAAAAAAAGAAAAAAAAAAAAGAATTATACAGGCTGGTGGGAAAACGCTAGCAACACACAAGCTTAGTTTAAGGGAAAACCAATCTGCTTGAGGTCAGTTTGACCTCATTCTGGGGAAAAAAAAACAGAAAAATAAGTCTAATAAAACTTAGCCAACTTAGCATAAATATGACATTTTTGGATACTTATAGGATATTGTATACAGTTAAAGAATCTGTTATTTCTGTAATAAACCCCATAATTGAGGGAAGTGGAGGAAATAGAAATATCCATCAAGGCCATCAGATGAGAAATCTTTGCCCAATTCATTCACAAGCTATATGAGACCACAGCAACCGAAGGCATTGCTACTCTTTCTGACTTATCCTGACGCCTGCTTGAGAGAAGGTGAACAGAATTCTGGCATCTTACCAGGCGGTAACATGTCCCCTACCATCAAGTGTGAGAGAAAGGGCACTCCGTCACTACAACGACAGAAGATCTAAAACATGAAGGCCCCATTTATAATATTAAAGAGGATGTGTGGCTCCCCAAGTTCCCTTAATACACGACAGCCTCAGAGGGAAGAGGCCCTATAACCATAAATTAGTAAGATTCTCCTGCATACCCGGACATTTAGCGAGTTCGACCTTGTGTTTGAGAAGTGTTAGGAGTCTCCAAGGCCCTCCCACACGTAATCGCATTAGGCCGGTAGCTACTGCTTATAATGCCCAGGGGGGACATAAATGATATTCTGAAATGTCTTTACCTCATATGAGAGAATTAAAAATAAATAACAATCTAAGCGAGAGCCACCCAGAGTTTTCCCATTCCTATATGTCCATTCTCAGGGCTTTCTCAGCATCCGCTTCCTGGAAGATGGCCAGTGGCCGAGTCAGGTAAATTGTCCTCTCCTGTGCTGGTTGGCGGTTCTTAAGAAAATCCTGACACCATATTCTCTGAGAGACAGCAGGTAGTGCTAAGCCTCAGAGAGCAGGTGACGCCTGTACTGTGACGGCACTTTCCTCCACTTGAGAGAACTCTCCTAGATAAGAAATTGAGCCCTGCTTTGCTCCATGCCATATGGTGTGCGGTATCATTTCCATTCAAAAAAAGCCAAATTTCAAAGCCTGAAAACTGCGCTTGGTAGACACGCCTAATCACTTCACTGAGAGAAGTAGGTACAGGGAGGCGTAATAATGTCAGTGAAAACCATCCTTTCAGGATCTGATAGGAAAACTCCCCAGCCTAATGTTTTGTATCTTCTGTCTCAAAGGAAAAGCCCTGGGGGAAAAAAGATGCCAAGTCCAGGAAAGGCAAATTGATACCATTAGCAAAGTTACTTTTAGAAAGAAAGCTATGTGTTGACCAACTGTTTGGAACTCCTTCAAATGAAACTTTTACGGTAGGAGTCTCAGGTCAACAGAGAGAAATCCGACGCTAATTCCCACAGACACTTTTAATGTTAATAAAAGTCATGATTGAGGAAAAGAGAGGTAGGTGTGCAGCTAAGCTATTCTGACGCAGGAGGTTTTACTGAATAGCAGAAGAATTCTAAGAAGCGTTTGCTGAGGACTAATAAATATACAAGCACGCCTTGGTTTTGTATCTCACAGATTCTAAAGGCCTTTCTTTCAAGTTGAAGGTTCATGGCAACCCTACATGAAGGAAGTCTATTAGCACCCTTTTTCCCAGTGACATGTGCTCTCTTTGCGTCTCTGTGTCCCATTTTGGTAATTTTTCACAATATTTCAAACATTTTCATAATGTTATTGCATGCTTAATAGACTACAAGAAATCGACTGGTGTCAAGTCAACTCAACTTCAAGTCGTGGCAACTTTCTAACGGGCTTTCAAGGCTGTCACTATTTACAGGAGGAAATGTTTCCCCCCACACACACACACACATCTCCCATGAAAGAGTGGCTGTCTTGCGCTTAGGACACAAAAAGAGAAGACTGCTAAGATGTTTTTGCAAAGGTGAATCACACTCTTATTGGCCACAAGGTCCGAGGTGCATTAACAATTTGCCATAAATTCAATCCAAAAGTCGTACAACAAAGGCAACTCAAACCGAAGCAACCAATCACCAATATCCAAACAATTATATCTATCGTTAATTATAACCATAGGCATATTCAATGCAATCAAAGCACTCACCACAACGAATAAGGTCATCGTAAAATCCAGTGAATCTGTGGGAAGTAGGCAACATGGGACAGAAAAGCGTCTTGTGCTCTGAGATCTCTGGTTTATAGCCCTGAGGGCTGTAATCCCAGCATCAGTCCGTACAGCGTCTCTCAAAGTCACGTGTAGCCAGCCAGTCAGGGGCTCTCAAAGTCAGGTGTTACCAATCAGTCTCTCAAAATCGCGTATTGGCTGTAAACAACTTCAGGTGTAACCAATCATTACTGAGGCATTGCATCTTAGATTCACACCTGTTCCCTTGCCTTCACGATGTAACCAGAGTCGAAGAGTTCTATGTTAGATTATTGTTGTTGTTGTTGTCATGTACCATCGAGTTGCTTGTGGTTCATAGTAACCCTATGTACAACAGCCTTGAACCCTGCTCTATCTTGAGCCAACCTGTTTCCGACACACCTTACTCATCACCTTACCCAGCGTCATGTCTTTTTCCAAGGACTAGCCCCTCCTGGCAACATGCACGAAGTATGGGAGATGAGGTTTCATCATTCCTGCCTCTAATGAGCATCCTGGTTTTATTTTCTCCAAGATAGACTTGTTCTTTTGGCAGTCCGTGGGGTATTCAGTATTCTTTCTCAGCATGACAATTCAAAGAGTAGGTGAATGCTTAAAATAGCTAGGGCTGCGAACTTCAGCTGTAGGTCTTTGTGGAGACTTAGAAGCCAACGTGTTTCTTAAATCTCCATCAAAATCAAGATGGCAGTTTCTATGAAACACAAACACTTTTGGTTGCTTAGACGAAAATGAAATGGAGCGTTAAAATGTATAATTCAGCCCGTAGGAGAACGCAGTAAAAACTCAACAGCTTTTCTGATCAACTGTGAAGGGAAAACGAAAGCTTAAGAGGACAAACAAATAAAGACGACCTTATCCTTCCTGTCAAGAAAACTCTCCACCCTGCACGAGTCCGGAGGTGTTTTTTTTTTTTTCCCAGTTACAAAAATTAGGGGCTTAAAGTAACAAGACTAGTTCGGCTTCAGATGTAGGCTGATCTAGAACGTCAGAGACATTGTTAGGAAGAGAGCTCTTGTTCATGTCTAAGCTCGGCTTCTTGAGCATAGGTTTCAGGCTCCATCACATTCTCCCTTTGTAATTAATCCTTAGAAGAGGGAAAGACAGCAAAGAAAACTGCAAGAGACAAATGGTGCTGGTGCTGCGAAGCTCGCTACAGGCAGCATCCCCAGAGCTCCTCCCAATAATGCCGCAGCTATTTAGGGCTGATGTAACAGAAACACGACAGATCGGCGGCTTTCTCGAACAGAACTTTTATACCTTACAGTTGAAGAGACCAGAGCACCAGGTCAGGGGAGAAGGCGTTCCCTCTGTGGTGAGGTAAGGACCCACTCTCTTTCCGCCTCTTTGCCTGGTACTTGGCTATCTCGTGCGGATTGCCATCTATCTTTCCTCATCTCTTCTTTTTAATCTTTTTTTTTTTTTTTCAATCTTAAAAGAGATAGATTTATCCACCAGGTGCTCTGCTGGAGAAGGAGGGACAATCTCCTCCTGTACCAGTCAGATCCAATCTGACGGTATAATACAAAAAATGATAAAAATAAATTAAAACATTTTAAAAGAGATAGATATAAACTACACCCTACACAAATACAAACTTATTAACATTACAAAGGAAATTCATTCCCACATGAGATTATAAACCATAGTCACAGGTAATAGGGAGTTAGGACACGTTTTTGGAAGACACAATTCAATTCATGCTTTACTTTAATTCCTGTATGTTTTCTTTTTCTCCTTCTCTGCCCTAAGGAGCCCCAGTGTTGGGCAGCAAACTAAAAGGTTGGCAGTTCGAATCCACTAGCCACTCTGCAGGAGAAAACTGGGCAGGCTCCTCCTCTGAATGTATTCAGATTTGGAAACCCAGTGAAGGACTCTACGAGTCAGACTGGACTCGATGGAGTCGTTCATAGAGTAAAGGAAGTAGCCCTTGTGTTGCAGTGAGTTAAGTACTGACACTGTGAACCAAAAAAGTCAGAGATTTCCATCCACCAGCAGCAGCCTTCTCCCGTCAGGAATGGCAGCCTCCAAAGGTGAGGGAAAGTCACTGAGTACAAATCACATCAACCGCAGTGGGTTTAGTGTTTGTTTTTAATAGTATGGAAAACCTTTTCAACCTATCAGGAGCTCTCAGGATGTTGTTGTTGTTGTTGAGTACCATCGAGTCAGAACTGATTCATAGCTGACCCTTCAGCAGGTTTTCAGAGGCTTTTAATCTCGTGGGAGGAGATTGCCCATTTTGTTCCCGCAGAGCTGCTGGTGGATTTGAACCTCATACTTTTGGGATTGCAGCTCAGCTTCTTACCACTAGACTACCAGAGCTCCCTTGCTAATTACCCAGAACATTAAAAATTCCTCTCTGATCTGATTTATTAAAAATTATAATGTGTGAATATGTGCATTTTTGTACAAAGTGCTTCCTATGTCAGCATTTTTTACGTGTACAGTTCAGTGCCAAAGATTACCTTCATCATCATATTGTACAACCATCACTATTGTCTGTGTCCAAATGCTTCCATTATCTCTAAAAGAAACTGTGGTCTCTATGCTGGGACTCCCACACACCCTTCCCCGCACCCTCGGGGACCACTCTGTGCATTTGTCTATTCTAGATGTGTCAGCTTGGAAGCAGGGGTGGCATCCACTTCCATAATAGCTTGCCTCCGGAAACCCTATAAACCTGGAGAGAGGATGAAAGTCACACAAGTGTTGAGGACTTTCTTTCACAGGGTCACTATGAGTCGCCTACAACTCGATGGCACGTAACAATAATAACATCAACATAGCAAAAGATCAGTTGCCCTAGTGGACTGAAAGTGATGCTACCAAGCCAAAGGTGGGTGACTTTTAATCCACCGCCCTCAGGCCTGTTTTTTCATTGTTTTTTGGTCAAACATTCTTCTAAGTGGTATAGCCCCGGTGTGTTCACTTGCTGTACAGAGGTAACTTGTGGTCGCTGTGTAGCTGAACACTGTGACGCTGATGTGCCAAATGCGATAATGGTCACCCATGGTGGACAGTGTTTGGTGGAGCTCCCAGATTAAAACAAGCTTGGAAGAAGGAGTGGCATCCACTTCTGTGAATAGCTTGCCTCCGGAAACCCTATGAAGCTGGAGAAAGGATGAAAGTCACACAAGTGTTGAGGACTTTCGTTCATAGGGTCGCTGTGAGTCGCCTACAACTCGATGGCACTTAATAACAACAGATGTGTCACTAAACGCCCTGGGTGCTATAGTCAAGCACCTGCCTGCTGACCAGAAATTTGGTGGTTCAAGCCCACCATTCACTCCTTGGGAAGAAGATGTGGAAATCTGATTCCATAATGATGTACTGCCTTGGAAACCCTGTGGGCTGTCTTACTCTGTCCTGTAGGATTGCTCTAAGCAGGAATCAGTCTGATGACAACAGGTATGGGTAGGTGTGTCACTTAAGGATGATTGTACAATGTGTCACCTTTTGTAGGGGACTTATTTCCCTGGGCAGATCTTAATGTCAACACCATGTGGTCAGCACCTATTAGATAATCTATACTTACATACTTTGCCTTCAAGCTGTTTAACTAGTCCTCTGAAATTATAAAACCTTCTTTTGAAGTAGAGCTAGACAAGGCATCTCCTAGTACCAAAGCAGAAACAGAGAACCATAATTATATAGACTGTATAAAATAAATCTCTTTTATCAAGGGGCTCAAGGATGAATAGAGAGACATAGAAAAGAACCAAATTAAAGCCTTATTATACCCATAGATCTAAAAGCCTACTAGCCATTCATTATTTTTGTTAAATGCATATGGGAAGAGATATGTATGTCTTATTTCACAATTGCTATTAAATGTAGATTTTAAAGTGCTTTCAAAATCTTGAGGGTTTTTTTCTTAGATATGTAACATGATAAACCCATAGACCTGTCAAATTTATATATGTTGTTAATATAGAAAATGAAAGCTTGACATGCAAACTGGCATAGTTTTCATTTTAAAACTATTGCTTCAGGTCCATTGGTATACCTGGACAGGGTTTTACTCCCTCACACACAAATTTGGCAGGGTTTTTGTTGAAAGGAGAGGAATGGGGTGTATTCCCTGGAGGCTGGGAGCTGGGAGGAGGTTCCCCTGGCAGGCTGGGTAAACTGCTGGTAGGATGTTTTCAGTGCTGCTCTCCTTGGAGAGGGAGAGAAGAGGTAATGGGGCTCATTAATCCCTCACCAGCCACTGAAACACGGTGTTCCCCAGACACACGAGTCCAAGAGTGTCAGGCCTCCTTGCTATGTTTTCAGGCCAGAGTCGCCAAGGAGAGATTAAAACTATTTCTTCTATGTATGTGTGTGTCAAGTGAAAGTAATTTTAAATAAAATCTCTGTTTTGATTCCCGGTTGACTTTTTGATTCATGAATATACAAGACTGTGCCTAAATATATTGCATGACGTAGATGACGCAGGAAGAAGGACTATCAAGGTTGACTTTCACAGATGGCGTTTCTGCTCCACGTTGTACGCGAACACGTGCGCGCACACTCCGCTTTGCCCATAAAGACCACGCTGCTCCTCTCGTCCCTATGGGACCTGACCTTCGAGCTGTTTTTCCAGCAGTGGTTGGAGGTTTGCCTCACTGTCCTTTCTTGTGTGACGCCTTTGTGATCCAGGGCACCTGTTTCCAAATTTCCTGGCTGGGGTTGCATTCCGCAACTGAAAACGCAGTTTTTCTCAGCAAAAAGCTAAGTGGTTCTGGAATAATAATGACAATATTTATTGACCACTCAGTGTCAAGCACTGTCCTTGTACTTTATTTCCGGGGATTTATTTATCCCTGATAATCCTGTGTTTCTACACCATGACGCATATCATTATTATTCCTTTTTAACAGATGGCAAAACCAAGAGAGAGAGGGGTCAAATAACTAATGTAAACGTACAAAGCGTGTATAAAAAGCAAGGGAACAAATTTAGTTAGTCTGGTTCTAAGGCCCACGCTCTCAATCACGATACCCTTGTCACAACTACATAGCCTCGTCTAGAGAGTTGTACTGCTAACCAGAGTCTTGTAGTCTTTGGCAGTTTGAATCCAACAGCAGGTCTGTGGGAGAAAGATGAGCGATTTCCTCTGTGATTTACAGCCTCAGAAACCCAGTGAAGGCTTAGGTATGAGTTGGTTTGGACTAGACAACAAAATGTTTTGAGTTTTTATAAAGGAAATGTTTTAAAAGTGAAATAAGTTGGCGAGCTCTGGTGGCCTAGTGGTAGGAAACTGTACTGCAATCCCAGAGGTGCGCGATTCAAATCCACCAGATGCTCTGCTGAAGAAGGAGGAACAATCACCTCCTGTACCAGTCAGATCCAATTTGACGGTACACACATAAAAAGAATAAATAAGTAAATAAATAAATACATACATAAATAAAAATTTTTAAAAAGTGAAATAAGTGGTATGTAGAAAGAAAGTGGTCATTGAGTTTGTCGTTGTTAAGTGTTGTCGACCCTAGTATGACTCAAAGCGACCCTATGAACAGCTGGCCTGAACTCTGCTCTACCCTGTGCCATCCTCATCCTCTCTGACACAAGAGAGCTCAGTGCTGAAGTCACAGTGTCAGCCCGTCTCGTTAGGGGTCTTCATCAACCCTCCATCTTTCCCAGCATGCTCTTCTATTTCAAGGAATAGCCTCACCTAGCTACATGGCCAAAGTATGAGAGGCAATACTTGGCCATCTTTGCCTCTAAGGAGCACTCTGGCTGCACTTTCTCCAAGACATTATCTGTTTGTTTTTTTTTTGGCAGTCCATGGGATATGTAGTACTCTTCTCTAGCACCACAACTCAAAGGCATCGATTTTCCTGCCATCCTTATAGGATTGACGTGATCAATGATTTCCTCTTACTTTGATCAACAGTCAACATCTTTGGTACCACAGTCGGGAAATCAGGAGACATATTGCATTGGTCAGGTCCGCCGTCAGGAACCTCTCCAAAATGCTGATGAGCAATGATGTCAGTTTAAAGACTAAGGTGTGTCAGCCTCAGGTCATGGTCTTCTCAATCAATCCAGGTATAGTGGACAGACTATTTCATGGTCAGAAAGATCTGAGGTGGTATCTGTGGCCATGGTATTTGTTGCTCACTGAATGACCAAGTGCTTTCGTATTCTCCAGCTCTCTTGATATTAGTTGAGACCATGTGACAAGTTCTGATGAGTGAAAATGATGCAGGCAAGTTCTATGGTAAAAAAACAGTGTATTGATCTATAGCTCTCCCTTTTCACCTGTCAAAGTGCTGGATCTGAAACACACAGCAAAGTAAGTCCCTGAGTAACTGTATGGAACAGAATCTCTTATTAACTAACTCACTTTGGTATATACCATGCGTGAACAATATTCCTTAGCTATGGGGTTAGGGGATAAGTTGTTTCTGGTACTGTATAATAGGACCTACATGTTTCATCACGGTTTCTGCATATGCTCAGAGAAGTCTCCTGACCTCTCTGAGTCTTTTTTCCTTGCCTATCTATTTGAGGAAAAAATACATACATTATCAGATATTGACCATTTCAACCACTTTAGGAAAGATAGTTTGAGAATAATTCATCATGGTTTGCCATCTTTTCCAAATTTTCTCATCACCTTTATAAAACAGCTCAATGTCTCCTAAAGAGCAAATTCCCTTTTCTCACCCTTTTCTGCAAGGTTATGGAGAATGTGTGTGTGAGCCACCGATGTTTGAGAGGGAGCCCGTTGCAAAGGCTTCTGGGATTGGTTGCCATGACTTAGTCTGAGATGTGTCTGTGTAGCTTGTTCTGGCATTGGCTTGGATCCTGCTAAGGGAATGGCTTTCTCTCTTGTCTTTTTTGGAAGGTCATTCATTCATCAGTCACTGTCTGAGGCATTGTGTGAGCTTAGGGCACTGGCTCAAGCCAGTGGTTCTGAAAAATATCTTGAGTGAAACTAGTTAAATGCAAGCAGGTGGGCAGGGCTGTTCTGCGTTCCCGGTGTGAGCTTTCCTTTCTCAATCTCTAAACACAGAAAGGTCTCCTGTCGTTGGTTGAAGGTGACAAGGAAGCAGAAAGTGTGGTTAGAAAAGGTCTGGTGTTCTTGGAGTGCTGCCCATTCTTAGCCTACCTCAAAAGTCTCAGAAGAAAGAAAGGCCTTGTGAGTGACTTCTAAAAAATCACAGCTGTTGAAAATCTTACAGAGCACAGGTCCGCCCTGAAACACGAGTCAGAATCGACTCAAACTTAGGTTTGAGTCTCTGCAGGCTTGCCAAGTTTGCATATCTTTCCAGGAGAGGACTGCCCATCTTTTCTAGAGGACCTGATGGATTTGAACTGTTGACCTCATCATTAGTAGTCTGGTGCATTACGGTAACCACTAGAATAACCTCACGTTAATTTGTAGTTGTTGTCCAGCGCTGTTGAATTGGCTCTGACTCACAGTGGCTCTGTGAAAAACGGCTTGAAATCTCGCACTTCCCTGCACCATCCTTGCTGTCAGGCATTTTTCCAGTCACTGTGCCCATCCACCCATCTTGTTGAGTGTCTTCCTCCTTTTTGCTGAACCTCTGTTTTCCCCAGCATAATGTCTTCTTCCGAGGATTGTCACCTCCAAACAATATACCCACATTTCATAAGATGATGTTTCACCATCCTTGAATCTAAGTAGCACCCTGGTTGCATTTCCACTGAGACAGATGTCTTTGTTCTTTTAACAATTTGTGACATGCTCAATGCTCTTCACAAACACCACAATTCAAAGCAATTGATTCTTCAGTCCTCTTTACTCATTGCCCAACTTTCAGATGCATACAAAGTTATGGAAAATATCGTGACTTGAATGGGGCACACCTTAGTCTTTAAACTGACAACCCTGCTCTTTAGCATTTTAAAGAAGTCTGCAAACTTTGATCTTGACAAATGCAAACTGCCACATCTCTCTCCAGATGAGTAACAGGTGGATTCAAATTGCCAACTTTCACGTCAGCAATTGAGCGTGTGACACCGCATTGCTAGAGCTTCATAAAGATTACAATCCTGGAAGCACCTTGGGGAAGTTTTATTCTGTCCTGTAGGTTGAGATGAGTTGGAATGAGTTCAAGGGCACTGGACTTAATAACCAATGAAGGAGTCACTTTGGTGACATGGCTAAACACGCAAAATGAAAACTCAAAGCAGTGGAGAGGCACCTGATTCAGGCCATGGTCTTTTTAGTCACTTTCTATGCATCTGAGAGCTGGACAATGACTAAAGATGACAGAAGCATTGATGCCTTTGACCTGTGGTGCTGGAGAAGAGTGCTGAACTAGCCCATGGATCCCTAAAGAGCAAACAGATTTGTCCTGGAGAAGATGCACCCACAAGCCTCCTTGGAGGCAAGGATGATGAGGCTTCTCACATACTTTGGGCAGGCTGCTAGAAGTTATGCCTTGGAAAGAGACAACATCCTTAGGAAGGTAGAGAGGAGGCGAAGGAGAGGAAGAGCCTCAACCAGGTGGTTGGCATGGTGACTTTGGCAATGGGCTTGAGTGTACTGGAGATTTGAGCAGGGAGACATGTCTTACCTCATAGGGACTGTCTTCATGCTGTTAATGTTGTTTATGGGAATTATTTTCCCTTAGGAAGTGGAGGTCAGGCGATGCTGCTCTATACCTGTCATACTGTTTAAAATCCTTACCAGATATTTAGTGACCAAATACTGTCTCACATATTATATATAGTCTCTTCACTTTCTTGATAAGGCCTGTTACTGCATATGTTTTTAGTTTTGATAAGTATAATTTCTCTATTTTGTTATTTGTTTATACTTTTGTTATTACATCTCAGAATTCATTGTCAAAAACAAAGTCCTGAAGCTTTATCACTATGCTTTGTTCTAAGAGTTTTAAGATGTTAACTTTTAGTTCATTGACCCATTTTGAGTTCATTTTTATCCATGTTCTGAGGAAGAAGATACAACTTCGAATTTTTGTTTGTTTTACATGTAGAGATTCAGTTGTCTCAGTCAAATGAATATGACTACTTGCATAGTTGTGAGAATGAAATTAAAACATTTGATGTTCTAGGCAAATAGTAGACTGATAAATGAAAGCTATTGTAATTATACAGTGTCGCCTTACATGAAAGTAACACAACAGCTCATACAATGTACATACAGAAAAGAAAAGATATTTTCTTAGCAGAGCCTGTTATTAGACTAATAGAAATGATTTGAAGTTGGTCTAGTGGTAAAGTTCTGTTGCAGTCCCAAAGGCATGCGGTTCAAATCCACCAGCTGCTCTGTGGACAAGAAGGATGGACAATCTCTTCCCTTGGGACTTACTGCCTCTGAAACCCCGCTAGAGGGTCAGCAATGGGTCGGGTCTGACTGGACGGCACACAACAACATAAATTACTTTTAACTATATAGTGAAGAACTATTTCCAGTGCAGCCCAGAAACAAATTTATAATGTTCACATATTCTATAAATACGTTTTGCTTTGACGTTCAGCATTCTTACTCTTTTCTGTTGTTCACTGTTATCTAATTTTTCATAATATATCTTCTTTTCCCATTCTCAACCAGTATGCTTCAGGGAATAGTTCTTTCACACTTGAAGACTGAGTATGTAACTTGAAACTAAGTCAATTCTAAGATTCATTTTATTGGCCCCAGTGATGGTTCAAGGATGGACAAGTTTTCAGAGTCAACAAGGTTCAAGAAGAATGTTGGAAATCCTAAGAAAAGTTTGTTACATTCTTTTTCTCATTTGAACATGAGAGATTTTTAAGGCGTTCAGTGACGTGGTCCCTATCTAGACTTACAAGGCAAGAGCTTTTGTGGGAACAGAGCTGACACAGTCGATTAGTACCAACTATATGGTTGTGATGGAGAGAGGACACAGGCACTCATCGCACTGTCTGAGGCCCTGATCAAGCTGCACCTGAATCAAAACCTTGGACTTTCCACTTTACTGAGTTAACAAAATGATCTTTTTTGGTCAGATGTCAAGCTGCAGCAGCCCAAAAGGAAAGTGTCCATTTCTAATTGTTGTTGTTGTTTACCGTCAAGTCAGAACCAGCCGATAGCCGAGCCTCCGGCTGGTTTTCAGAGGCTGTTAATCTCAGGGAAGGAGGTTACCCATCTTTCTCCTGCGAGCAGTTGATGTCTTCAGGATTCTAGCAGGTCTTCTTCCCGCTAGGCCACCAGAGATCCCTTGGTCACAGGGTAAAATCGTGGTCACAGATTAGATCTAGAATTTCTTACTATTTCTGTATTTCTACAGAGCATTTTTTTTTCCTCCTGGACTTTGAATTGACTTATTTCTTCCTAATATCACTCTTTTGGATTCATAACCTTCCATTGTCTAATAGTTGAGTCTCTGATCAGGAAAATGAAGTTAGTCTTAGGCTCCCTAAGCATTAAAACACCTCCTATAGTTAAATTTATTCAAATGTGGCAAATCTTCAACCTCAATATATTTCTTTTTCTCTCATTCAGACAAAGCATTTCATGGGAGTGGAGAGGACATTCTTCCAAGGAGACATCTATTTTGCTCAAGAAATATAGACCTTTTAATTAACCTGTATTTCCTTATCTTAAAGAAGAGAACGTGTACAGCGTACTGGAATTTATTTTCACTTTCTGCTCATAAATTTGCTGCATAGAAGTATATAAACTACACTTTGTAAACTTTATTATAATAACAAAAAAGAAGAAGTGATAGTCTTTAGAATCTGGATTATTGTTTTTAATTTGTCATTCTCCTGGAATAGGATCAAACACGGATGTCCTTCACCATGAGACTTCTCAGTCCTTCCCAGGAGATTAGGTGGAGCCTACATCCCTGCTCCAGTGATGTTGAATTTGGCCTTATAACTTGCCTTGGTTGATAAAATATCAGTAGATATTACATAAATGGCAGTTTTAAATGTGTCTGTGTGCTGTGGCTTGGCTCTTGAACAGTTACAGGAGTCAAGGAAATTAAGAAGATGTCAACCACACACACACACACACAGCGGAAGCCAAGCCCAAAAGAATGACAGAAGACTCACATGCCCACGAGGGAAAGGAAACACGCATTGTGATTGGTCATTACGTTTTGGACTTCTTTGTTATGTAGCATTACTTTATCAGAAACGTCTGATGGCATCATCCATAGGGAGTTGTGTTGCCAACCCAAGATCTGGCGGTTTGAATCTGACAACAGCTGCCCCAGAGAAAAGGGGGCACTCTCTTCCCGTGCAATTTACAGCCTCAGAAACTTACTGGAGTGCCAGTGATGAGTCGGTTCTGACTCAGTGACAATGAACTGAGTTTATTATTCTATTACTTGCCCAATACATTAATACCGCACAGCAAGAATTCTTTTTTAAACAGTCAAAATGCAATAAAAAACCCCATCAATAACACTTTCTCCATAAAATGTTATTCTTTCATTAATAATTAGTATTACTTTTGAAATCTAATCCTTATTTTATAATAAAAACACATTTCTTTTGCACTGCATTTCATGTGGTCTAATGGGAGATATTTTAATATGCTGGAAGTAGCCGGCACCAGCTGCTAGGCCTGGGTTTGTATTTTTTTCACTTTTTTTTTAATTGAATTTGTAATAAAGGAGTTTGTGAGCAAGAGTAAGCCTGGGTTTTGAACACTAACAAGTAACATGTCTTAAGCAGGTCTCTTAACATTTCTGAAACTCTTTCTGGATTGAGCTTGATCTGGGTTCTATATAACCAAAAATGGTATCATTTTCAAATTACTCATATGCAAATGCGTACCTAAATTAAATGTAATGTTTCTGTCATACGTTAGTGTAATTCAGAATATAGGTAGAATACAAATTCTGGCTACTTTGTATGCGCTTGAGTTTCTTAGATTTAGGAGATATATATACTCTTAATTTTCCATACAACTCATTTCCTTGGCTAAGAGTAAGACCCCTATTTCCAAAACTTTTCATAAGTATGCTAAAAGAAGTCACTTAAAGAAAAATGTATTGATCAGTACACATATAATGAAAGAACAATTTAGTGAGAAAAACACAAATTCTCGCTTCAGACAAGGCCAGAGCTAGGATTCAATGCCGCTACCTGCTGGAGTATCTTTAAATTCCTTAATTCTTTTCCATAGTGAAATGGCTTATGGGGGTGGGGAGAAGGGAAGCCCAAAGAAAGTAGATTTTTATTGACTCTCTTCTATCTTTCTGTGGCAATCTGATTCTTGAACTGGGAGGTAAAGAATTCAGCACTCTGCTGTAATTTTGCCCAGTGTTCATGGAGAATATAAGTCCTTTCTCCACACAGCCTATGCCCGACGTACAGCTTTGAGTTCTACATTGTAACTTAGTGGTAAGGAATTGCATTGCCAATGCAAAGGGAGGTGGTTCAAATCCACCAGCCGTTCCTAGGAAGGAAAGTGGGCAATTGCCTCCTGTATGATTAATTGCCTCCTGTACGTACCGCGATGAGAAAGTCTGCTGTTAGGGACCTCTCCAAAATACTGAAGAGCAATGGTGTCTCTCTGGAGACTAAGGTGCGTCTGATACAGGCCATGGTCTTCGCAATCACTTGTTATGCATCAGAAAGTTGGACAATGACTAGGGAGGATAGAAGGAGAATTGATGCCTTTGAGCTGTGGTGTTGGAGAGAGTATTGAGGGTACCATGGACTGCTAGGAAAACAAACAGATTCATCCTAGAAAGGGTCAAACTGGGCGGCTCCTTGGAGGCAAGGGTTCTGAGGCTCCGTCTAACATACTTTGGACATGTTGTAAGGAGGGACCGGTCCTTGGAGAGGGACGTCATGTTTAGTAGGGCGGAGGGACAGCACAGGAGGGGAAGGCCCTCTAGGAGATGGATTGATTCAGTGACTGGGGTAATTGGGATGGGTGTGTCGGAGACAGTGCGATTGGCACAGGACAGGGCAGAGTTTAGGGCTGCTGTACATAGGGTCACTATGAGTCGCAAGCGACTCCATGGCACATAACAACAACAACAACAACAACAACATGATTAAATTGCCTGTGAAAACCCACTGGAGGGTCAGCTATGGGTTGGCTTCCACTCGATGGTACTCAACAGTGATGGAATTTACGCTCCATCAAACTTCTGCATTGTCACTTATGTAAGAATTCTCCCCAAATTACTAGCACACCTTCTGGTTTTCCACGTGTAAAACAGCATCAGCATTCCTGACCTACTACACGCCAAGGGTTTGAATCAAGCCAGCCAGACACACACCGCCATCATGGCTGAACCATCACTTTAAGCCTGTGAGGGTGTTCTAGCAACTCCTTTGCACCCACAGATTTGTTTGGCGGCTGCTCTTGTGTCCAAGACTTTTTCTCCCCCTCTAGCCTGAAAGAAGGAGTACTCACATTACAATTTCTGTAGTTACGACTCGAGATGGATGTCAACCTCAATGAGTGATGCACACAGAGATGCTGTGTAGTCATAGACATCTCGGCATTTGCTCCAAAGTGATGGCAAACATTTTTACAAACAAGTGAACTTTCACATTGTCAAGATAACATCGATGAAAGCTTTTCCTGGGAAAGAGCTTTTAAAACATCTTAGGGGTAAATTGTATCACACCAGATTCTTTTCTTAGATATAGAAAACTTCTACTTCCTTGATAGTAGAAGAAAATGATAGTTTCTATTCTGTAAAGCAGTGGTTCTCAAACGCTGATATGAAACAAATTACACGTGTGCTTACTGCAAATGCAGATGCCTATGGTTTCTCCGAATGTACTTGTTATTCTTGTTGGTAGGCACCATTGAGTTGACTCTGCCTCCTAGCAACCGCACAAGTGTTTCACAGAACAGTGGCCAGGCCTGTGCCATCCTCACAATCCCTGTTGTGTTGGAGCCAGCTTTTGCAGCCACTATACCAGTTCATCTGATGCACTTCTTCTTTCATACTAACAGTCTTCCAAGCATGATGTCTTCCTCCAGGGAAGGAAGGAAGGCCTCCTCCATTATCAGGCTCCTCTTGATAATATACATAGAACATGAGATGAAATCTCACCAGTCTCAATGCTAAAGGGCATTTCTGGGTATACTTTCCCCCAAGACAGATTGGTTGGTTCTTCTGGCATTTCATATGCTAGTCAATCTTCTTTGCAACAACCTACAGGCATGAATTCTGTTTTGTCATGATCATCGGCTTTCACACGCACGTGACAAAATTGAAAACAGCACCTTGGACTTTGTCTTGGGTCAGGCATGCTTTGGTCTTCACACTGACATCTTTGCTCTTTAGCACTTTAAAAAGGTTCTTTGAGCACTTTTGCCCAGTGCAATACTGTGTCATTCTTGTTGTGTACCATCGAGTCAGAACCAACTCATAGCTGACCCTCCAGTGGGTATTCAGAAGCAGTAAATTGCATGGAAGGAGATAGCGCATCTTTCTTCCACAGAGCAGATGGTGGATTGGAACCACAAAAGTTCAAGTTGGCAGCACAATTCCTTACTTGTTGCTGTTGTTTACCGTCGAGTCAGAACCAACCCATAGCTGACCCTCTGGTGGGTTTTCAGAGGCAGTTAATTGCACGGGAGGAGATTGTCCATCATTCTCTCACTGAGCAGCTGGCAGTGGCCTCGAACCACATGCCTTTGGGATTGCAGTGCAGCTTCTTGCCACTAGGCCACCAGAGAGGTTGTTAGGTGCCATCAAGTCCACTATGGCTCCTTACCACCCTATGAAGAACAGATCTGACCCTTGGCCTATCTGACGCCTTCCTCATAATGTGCTTGAGCCCATAATTACAGTCACTGTGTCAATCCATAGAGGGACAGCATAGAGAGAGACTGAGACTTTGGCCTAGGGGACAGAAAGCCATGCTCCCAAGGGAAAGGTGGATGACTCTACTCCGCAGCCCTCAGGCCTGCCTTTAATTGTTTTTGGTGACACATTCTTGTAGGTCATGAAACCCTGTTATGTCCACTTGCTGTACAGAGGTAACTCATAGTTGCTGTGATGCTGAACACTGAGACACTGATGAGTCAAATGTGATAATGGTCACCATGGTGAACAGTGTTTGGTGGCGCTCCCTGATTAAACAAGCTTGGAAGCAGGAGTGGCATCCATTTCTGAAAACAGCTTGCCTCTGGAAACCCTATGAACCTGAAGAAACAATGAAAGTTATACAGGAGATGTCCAGGTCTTTCGTTCCTAGGGTCACTATGAGTTGCCTGCGACTCAACGGCACTTAACAACAACATCAATCCATCTTGTGGAGAGTTTTCCTCTCTCTGACGCTTCACTGATGCCAGTCTCTTTCCAAGAACTGGCACCTCCTGGCAACATTCTCAAAGTATGTGGGACAGAGTTGTATCCTTGCCTCCAAGGAGCACTCTGGTTGCACTTCCTCCAAAGTAGACTTGTGGGCAATCTTCTCCAACACCTTCATTCAAAGGCATCGAGTCTCTTCTGTCATCTTTTTTTTTTTTTTTTTTTTTTATTAAATTTCATTAGTTTTAATGAACATTTACAGGGATTTGGGGTTTTCATTCCTTCATTGCTGCACCATTCTCTCTACCCTCCTACCCAGTTTGTTCTTCTTCCCTGCCATCCGAATGTATGTTTTAATTGTCCAATTGCCACAGTGCTTGTCAAAGTCAGTTCTGATTAATCTTCTTTGTCAGTGTGTCCTTTGCCATTCCCTATCACTCCTCCCTGAGAGAGACTTCACCCTGATTCATAAGGAAAAGGGGATGGTGTATTCTCTTAGCTACTTCCTGCTGAAAAGGGACGCTGTGGGTTTCAGGGTGAAGATCTTCTCTCACTACTCTAAAGGGCCCCTTTGGCAGTAGGAAACACATAGACTATTATGGAGATTAATTTTGGAATTTAGATGCACTGTTATTAATTGTGCTTAGCTGTACATTCTTCTGTCATCTTAATTCATTGTCCAACTATGAGATGCACCGGAAGTAATTGGAAAAATCATGGCTTGAATCAAGCACATCTTTGTCTTCACAGATAAGTATCAAGGAAACAAAAATCCTCAGTACTGGACCAATAGGCAACACCATAATAGAGGGAGAAAATATAAAAATTGTGAACAATTTTATTTTATTTGCATCCACATTCAATACCTGTGGTGACAGCAATCAAGAAATCAAAAGACAAAAAAAAAACAAAAGAAAGAAATCAAAAGACGTGTTACACTGGAGAAATCTGCTGTCAAGGACCTCTCCAAATACTGACTAGGTATATGACCCCCAATCTACATTTTAAGGAGCATATTGGATACCTGAGGTATAATTATGAGCAATAGTACTGAAAGAATGAAACAAAATGTGAAAAGAAGTTCTACATCTATTTCCTTCAGAACTTGTATTCTCTTTATTGTACATGAGTGGTAATTCCTATTTAGAACATTTACTTGTAAAAATTTAAATCCGAGATCAAGAAATGATGGTTATGTTCAAAATTAATACCAGTTTTTATCAAATCAATCTCAACTCCTGACAACTCCATTTGTGTCAAAGTAGAACTATAGGGCTTTCCCTGGTGGATTTTTTTTTCAGAAGTAGGCTGCTATGTCTTCTTTCCAAGGCAGCTACCTCTAGGTGTACTCAAACAACCAACCTTTCGTATAGCAGGCAAGTACTTAACCATTTGCACCACATAAGGACTCCACTTTCAAAGCACACTTGACAAAAGAATCGAAATAAGCCAAAATATAAGTATACATAAGTATGCATCATAAGTATGCATCTAGGTACAAAGGCCAGGACTAAATGGTCCGTGGTGCAACAGACTGTGCTGGCACAGGTCTTATTATAAGATGTACAAGAAAATCTCTGCCCTTTCCTGTACTGAAGGCTCAGCATTCCCGCCAGAGCCATCACCACCTACACATCATACACAGATGACCATATGACCATGTGACCCATTAGTCACGGCACGGTCACACACAAATTACCATGAATCATAACATGTGGCCAGAGAAAGATGCCTGCTCTAAAGATCTACAATTGTCTGTGCCAAGACCAAGTATAATAGCCCAATAGGAGAACTCTGTGCTAGACGGTAACTTCTTTGTGGGTTTTATTTCTTTTTTAAATTTTATTATTTTTTTATGTGTAACGTTGGATCTGACTGGTACAGGAGGGGATTGCCCCTCCCTCTCCAGCAGATTATCTGGTGGATTCGAACCGCATACCTCTGGGATTGCAGTGCAGCTTCTTGCCACTAGGCCACCAGAGCTCCCTTAGAGGGTAACTTCTTAGTCCAATCCAAATCTTTGCTCTTTGTTGTTAGGTAGAGTATGACTCCTAGCGACCCTATGAACAACCTATCTGAACTCTGCCCTATCCTGTGCCATCTACACGTCTCTAACATACTTTGAGCCCATTGCTGCAGTCACTGTGTCAATCCATCAGGTTGAATGTCTTCCTCTTTTTCACTGACCCTCCACCTTCCCAAGCATAATGTCCCTTTCCAAGGAATAGCTTCTTCTAATAACATCCCCAGAGGAAGTGAGACAAAGTTTTACTCTCTTTGCATCCAAGGAGCACTCTGGTTGCACTTTCTCCAAGGTGAATCTGTTCCTCTGGCAACCCATGGAATACTCAGTACTATTCTCCAACACTGCAGTTCAAAGGTATCAATTCTTTTTTTTTTCCCCTACTAGTTTATTTACAAAATTCAAAGACAAATTTGAACAAATTCTTTCAATTTCCCTCACCCCCCACCCATCAAATTGTACAACTCAATGATTAATCCCCGCTTCCCCCTGCACATCCACATCCCTCTGCTTCCAGCCTCTCCCACCCCTCCTGGATCCTTATACTCATTCTACAATAATGGTCTTATACAATATTTATCCTTGTGGGACTGAGTTAGTTCACTTAACATAATGCTCTCCAGTCCCTCCCAAGTTAGGTCATAATTTACAAAGTTATTGCTCCTGCGTGCTGCATAGTATTCCATTGTGTGAATGTACCATAATTTCTCAATCCATTTGTTTGTGGTTGGACATTTGGACTGTTTTCATGTTCTTGCGATGGTAAATAATTCTTCTTTTGCTCCTAGGAAGCTGGAATTTAAGCAATACTGAGAGGTCAAGGCGGTGTTCCAAGTTATCTCCTCAGGTCCTTGTTTACTATATATGCATGCTGCACCTCCAACCCCAACTGCCCCCGAAGCTTTTCCTTCTATCAACCAGATATCAAGATTTAAGGACAACTGACAGATATGATAACAATGCTCACCTTTTGCCTCCAGTCAGGAGCTTTGAGATACAACCTACACCCCTAAGTGCCATTCTTCTTCCTCCTATCTTGTATGGTCAGGTTAAACACTCTCACTGGGTTTTGCCACAATCGCATCCTTCCTTAGCTGCTTCTCCTTCCTTGTCCTGCTGCTTCCATCCCCTTATTTCTCCCCTGTGCACTTCCTTAGTCATTCAGTGTGACAGATGACATGAAACCTCCTCTCAATGGCTGCTTCTGGGTAGCTGATCCAAGAGAGGCGCAGAGAGAGGTCATGAGAAGCTGAGGTGCCCACGACAGTGAGCTGAAGCCGCACTTAAGGAAGAGACTTAAGGAAGCACAAGAGCCCAGAACGAGAGGAGTGAGTGAGTAAAGGTAGGAAGCGCAGTCACACAGGGAACCAGGACATAACAGTGGAGTCAGCAGATGGGCAGGAAAAGGTAATATGTCTAGGAGAGTTTTGTGAGCCACCAGAAGTGCTCTGTCCTGAAATAACTTCCTGTTTTCTGCAAGGTCTAGCTATGCAGCTGCAGAGCTGTCTTCCTGTCTCTTGCTCCTGCACGCATCCTTTCAACAAACTCCATTACCCAGTAACCCAGATACAGCTCTGTTGGTAAAACCTGAGCCTAAGAAATCTACACTATCAGAAGCAGAAGTAACACTCCAAACATAAATGCACTTATAATGCTGTAGATGTTTAGTCTCCTAATTAATATATCCCATCACCTCCTTTTAATTTTGTTTTTATTAGCAAAATCATAATTTGGTTTTCTATTTCATAACTTCCAGTTAATGCCGTCTTCATTCTTCAATGTGTCATTAATTTAATAACCAACCAAATCTCCTCCAACTCCTTAGTAAAGTGTGTTCTGTAAAACTGTTAAGAGGAAATCCATCTTCGTTATCTAGCGTTGTAACAGTAATACCACAAGTGGGTGGCTTTAACAAACATATTTCTTTTCCTACAGTTTGGGAGCCTGGAAGCTGCAATTCAGAGAGCTTGCTCAAGAGGAAAGCTTTCTTCCTCCATTGGTTCTAGAGAAAGGTCCTTGTCTCTCATCCCTGCTTCCTTGTTCCATGTAGCTTTGTATCTGTTCTACTCCATTTCTCTGTCTCTCTCTCTCTTTCTTTCACATTCTGACTACAACCAGAGTGCTTCTTGCAGACAAAGATGACAAAGCTTTATCTCACATACTGTTAGGCATGCTGTCAGGAGAGGTTATTTCTTGGAGAAGGACATCATGCTTGGAAAGGTGGAGGGCTGGTGAAAGAGAAGGCGGCCCTTAAGCAGGTAAACTGACATGAGGACTGAAGCAATGGGCTCAGGTATGTTGGAGGTGATGGGGATGGCACAGGACAGAACAGAGATCTATTGTTCACAGGGTCTCTATGAGTCATACGCAACTTGGCAGCATCTAACAATGACAATCAAACTCCTATTATACGTACATTGTCTTTCTCTCCATCCAACTTAACTATTCCTTTTTAAGGCCCTCTCCCTCCCCTCTCATTCCTGTTAACCCTCCAACACTGACTCTTTTTAATTACTCTTTTAAAAATTGGTATATTGTCATTCCCTTCACCCATCTTACCTCTTTATTCATTTTTGCTCACCTCTCCCTCTCTTTTTCTTTCCATCTCTTTCTTCTGCTCACTTGCTTATTGTTTGTCTCTTTTTTATTTCTTTTTTTAGAACTGTTCTTTTTAAACATTTTTTTAAGTTATTTTGTGTGTGTGTGTGTGTGTGTACCATCAAATCAGATCTGACTGGTACAGGAGGAGATTGTCCCTCCTTCTTCAGCAAAGCATCTGGTGTATTCGAACCTCATACCTCTGGGATTGTAGTCCAGCTTCTTGCCACTAGGCCACCAGAGCTTGCCATTTGTCTCTTTTTTAAATAGAGCATTTTACTCTTATTTCCTTTAGAGCTCACTTTTTTAATTATTATTACTATCATGATTTGGAAGTTTACAGAGTAAATTGGTTTTCTCTTCAGATACTCAATACGCGTTCTGTCTTATTACGGTGACTAGTGGTCACAATCCCCCCCCAGTGTGACCACACTCTCTCCTGTGAATCTCATTTCCCTCTGTCCCTTCCAGCTTACTCCTTCCTGCCTTCTGAGCTTTCTCTGGGGGGAAATGCTGCTGCCTTTTTGACCTGGAATGGCTGATGGCTCTAAGAAGTGAGCACCTCCCTGGTGTTATTTTCACCTCCTAGACCTGTCTATTTTGGGGGACAAAGGATGAGCCACAGGCATGAGCTTTATGCTAGCTTCAAAGAGTGACAGAGGGTCAGTGATGTCACCAGTCCGTCACCCCAGTAAGCCTGGTCACTGTTACATTTTTTTTATATTGTCTCCATTCTGTCCAGTCCCAGACCTTCTAGATTTTTTTGTGGTTTTTTTTTTTTTTTTTAATTTTATTTTTGTGTGCATGTACCGTCAAATCAGATCTGACTGGTACAGGAGGAGATTGTCCCTCCTTCCCCGGCAGAGCATCTGGTGGATTCGAACCATGCGCCTCTGGGATTGTAGTTGCAGTTCCTTGCCACTAGGCCACCAGAGCTCCCTCTACTGTGATAGTTTTGAGAGTGGTCAGCCCTGGTAGGCGGGCATCTAGTTCTTCTGGTGTTGATATCACAGAACTTGAAGTTCACGTGGCCCATTAGTCTTCAGGACTAATTGCTTCAATGCATCTTCCCTTTGCTTCGCCCCCCCCCCCATCCTCCTTTGCTCTGGTTAGAGAGATACTAATAGTTACAGCCTAGAGGCCACTCACTGACCTTCAAGACCTTGGGCTCTACATTCAAATGTAGGATGGACAACTCTGTCTTTTGGACTGTTTTGCCAAGTGACCTTGATCTCCCCAGAGACTGTGTCCTGAGGCCATAATAACCAGAAACGTATCCCTTCGAAGTGTTTAGTTATAATTAAGGAGTTCATTTAACTTTGTTGGTTCAACTTTAATCTCTTTCTGTATTTCAAAAGATACAAAATACTCCCAATACGAATTCTGCCTCGTTAACATAAGAAAGACAATCTGTTTCAAATAGACTTAGAACCAAAGACATGTTGTTGCTAGTTGCCACCCAATAGAGTACGACTCGTAACAACCCTGTGAGTAACCCGTGTGAACCCTGCCCTGTTCTGTGCCATCCTCATCATGTCTGACACAGAAGAGCCCTTTGCTGAAGTCACCATGTCAATCCATCCTGCTGGAGGCCTTCCTCTTCTTCACGGACTCCCCGTTTTCAAAGCGTGACGTCCCTTTCCCAGGATTAGCTCTGTCTAGCTACATGGGTAAAATATGAGAGACGAAGCTTTATCATCTCCAGGGAGAACTCGGGCTGTTGATGCTGTGAGGTCCTATCAGGTCAGTTTTGCTTCACAGCGTTGTTAAATAATCTTCCTGCAATCCTGATGTCATGTTCTTTCTCATATGGTCTAGTTTCATATGGCCGCATGGGTGAGTAAAAACCGAGACTGACCATTAAGACAGCAAACCGCTGGCTTTGAAAACAATGGGTCCAAGGTTGAAAGGCAACGTGGCAGACAAATCCAAAGAACTGGTGATGATAAGCCAGAAAGAGTCCTTTCAAGATTCTTGCTTTCCTGACACCCGTAAAATGAAGTAATAGTATCTTTTTACTTTATATACTTCTGCTCTGAACTTCATTCTGATTTAATTACTAGTCCACCACCTAAACATAATTTACTAATAATGCAACTATAATTATTCATTCTGTGATTGTCTAGATTAATCAAGTGTCCTTGACATTATTCATAAAAGAAATGCAAATGAAAACTACTATTCTGCATCTCCCTTGCTGGCAAAAATCAACAGTTGGTGAACCAAGGAAAATGGGTGGCTCACACATTGCAAAAATGTAAATTGATAAAATTCCATATGGAGGGCAATTAATCAATATCTATTGGAATTGCAAATGGATATATCCATAGCCAGTCTCACTTATGAAAATTTCTCCAACCAATACTTGTATTTGAGGAAGACTACTTTTATTAATGTCAGTTTACCAGAACCTTGCTTTATAATAGCACAAGATTGGAAAACAGCCTATGTAGCTCCCAATGGGTAGATTTATATATTCATGGTGCATACTCCCGTGGAATATCATACACCATAAAAAGGAAAACTGATTTAGACCTTAAAGGCAACTGCTTAGAAAAGAGAATACTTATGGTGGAGAGATGTGTGTAAAGTATGCAAAAAAAAATCAGAAAATATGTTCATATGTACACTAAAAATGTTAAAAGAATACAAGAATAATAATAATGATTACCAAAAGGATGAGGAGAAAGAAATTTGACATCTAAGGCATAAGGAGGAAAGAAAAATCTTCATTATAGATGTATTATCTACTGATCTAAGTAAAAAATGTTTCTCAAACTCAGGCAGAAACCCTTAGTTTTCAAGTTCTATTGGTAAACAGGTAAAGGATAATCTCGGTCAAGAGTAAGGAGCTGTGGCTGTCTAGTTTGTAGAGAGTTCTAGTTCATATGTTGCTCACCCAAAAGGCATCACTGGTGGCTGGGAAATACCAGCAGCTCCATGGGAGAGAGATGGACAATCTCCTTGGGTTCGATTTACAGCCTCAAAACTCATTGGAGAATCAGCCATGAGTTGGTTTCAACTCTACAACAATGTGGGACAAATCCTACCTGTCACGCTCTCTCTCTCTCTGTGTGTGTGTGTGAGAGAGAGAGAGAGAAAGAGAGAGAGAGAGAAGCATTTAATTGGAATACAAAACAAAATAAACTAAATGCCATTGGGGTTTCTGGAAAGAAATCTTACTGGGAGGAGACTGCCTCATCTTTCTTGAGGGCTTTGTTGGAACACAAACCTCCGCTTTTCAGTTAGCATCTTAACACTTTACCCACCATGCCACCAGGGCTCTTTATTGGAATGTAGTTATTATATTGATTCACACCTTGTCTACAGTTGCTCTCTGGCCTCCCTGGTAGAGCTGAGTAAAGGATACTATTTGGCTCAGAAGATTTACTGTCTGTTCCATTACAGCCAAACTTCTCCAATCTCTGCTCCTGATTGACATCAAAGCTAAATAGAGTCATGAGTGAATAAAGAAAGGTACCCCAGCAGCAGGACCATCATTGTAAATACTACTTTTACATATGCCCCCAATTTTAAATGTTTTGCTGTTACTCCATCTGAAATACACACAGTAGTAGACAGAAATAACTATACTAGGATCTCTCTAATCTTGGCCAGAATTCTCTGTTCTAAATGTAGCGGAGAATTATCTTTGGTTTCCTAGGATCTAGTCCTGCTTTCTCCTTTCAGCAAAAAAAGGATTTCAGATCTCCTGCAAGTGGGATTTGCAATGGATTTAACCAACTCAAATTCCAGGTGTTGGGTCCTGACTGACTATGGCCCGTGGTACTTGGTCAAGAATTGGCACATGGTCTAATTCAGACCAGTCAGAGCCAGTGGAACCCAATCTGAAGGTTTGTTGTTAAATGTAAATGATCAAGAAGACCAGATGTGTCCAGAGAAATAGTGTGTATAGCCCTGGACTAGGAAGAATTTTATAACATGATCACGGGGGACGCGGGAGATGGGGTTTTGCTGATGAGACCCAAGAGCAGGTCTGCTAAAGAAATCCCCAGAAGAACTTTTGTTTTTCTTTTTCTTAAAAAAAAAGATGGTAGGAGGTAGATATGATGGGCATCTGTTGACTGTCTAGCTCAAATGCCAAAATGATATCTGGAGCTATACAATAGCTATCTTGTGAGATTGGGACAAAGGAAACACAGAAGGCATGTGTCGCTGGTTTCAGTTAAGAAAACAGAGTTATTATAAGTATTCCAGGAATAACAGACTTCATATAGGAATTAGTTACACAAATGTTGAAAGAGCAGGGGGAGAACACCAGGGAAGCTATTGTCTGAAAGTCAAGGTCAAGGAAACACGTTCAGAACTTCAGTCTGAAAGATCAAAGCCTTCAGGTAGTTCTCAAAAGCTAAGAAACTCCTATGGATTTTCCATAATCTCCTAAAAAGTTATCCCCAACTGTCATCACTTACAGCCATGAAATGGGTGGCTCTTAGCCCAAAAAGGCACCTTTTGTTTGTTCATTCTTCTCCTTCTGTCTAAAATGATATCTCTTTTTCTATTTTCCAAAGTTTGACTCAAATCCTTCCATTGGCAAACTGACTAACCTGGAACCCCACAGGACAGTTGTAGTTGTTGTGTGCCATCAAGTTGAAACCAACCCGTGCTGACCCTCCAGTGGGTTTTCAGAGGCAGTGAATCGTGAGAGGGGATTGAAGCCAATGGTGGATCTGAACTGTGTGCCTTTGGGTTCGCAGCACAGCTCCTTACCACTAAGCCACCAGAGTTCGCTTTACAGGGAAAAGGATCTGGGAAAAGAATTCCCAACTTTTCTAATGACTCTGTTGACAGAGGAGACCAAAGAAGTTGAGGATGACAGACAGAGGTGACAACAGATGACTCAACATAATGGAAAGAAAGCGCTTGAAGGCAAAATAAGGCCACAGGAATCAATGGGTACCAACTGAAATGTTTCAAATGACAGATGCAGCCCTGGACGTGCTCACAAGTCTATGCCAGGGAATTTGGAGGACAGCTGCCTTGCAAACTGACTGAAAGGGATTCATATTTGTTACCATTCCCAAGAACGATGATCCAACAGAACATGGAATTATCAAAAATATCATTAATATCACATGCAAGAAAAATACTGCTGAAGATCATTCAAAAACAGCTAGAACAGTACATAGACAGGGAAAGGCCACACGTTCAGGCTGGACTTAGACGAGGCTGTGGCACTAGGCCTATCATTGCTGAAGTAGATGGATCCACTCATTCGTTCAGCAGATGTTTACTGCTGTGTCCCAGGCCTGCTGCTAGGAGCCAGGAGTAAGGCGGTAAAAGGACTGACATGGTCCCTGTGCTGTACATTGTACAATCTCTTCTGAAATTGTATCCAATGGCCCTGCAAGGTTGCAGAATGTGGAATTTAAAATCGTATAGCTACCTTTCTCTTACATCTAGGGAACTTCAGTGATGTGCCTATATTCATTTGAGTTACTGGCAGGGCCTAACTCAGAAGCCAACTCTCACTACCTGTCCCCAGGCTTCTGCATGTAAGAGGATCTTCTTGTTCTAAGAGCTGAAGTTGAAATGTCAAAATGAAACTTATACAGTACTTCCCAAAATGCATTCTGAGGACTAGACATCTCAAGAGTCTCTTTTTAAGAGTAATAACTAAAAGATAATCTTGAAGTTAAATTGTGTGGGAAATACTAGGTAATTTATGACAAGACTTTTTGGAGCATTTAATATTCACTGTAAATCTTCAAAGAGGACACAAACCATGCAGGTTTCTCGTACCAGGAAACCTCTTTTTCTCTCTCTCATTCCCGTCTTCCATTACTCTGGGTGATACAGCAGTCATAACGGCAGGGCTGCTTCATTCATTCCTGCAGATTAGATTCATTCTTAGGAAAACTATAGAAGGTTTCTGATAGCATTGTTATTCTTTATTCTCAGTCTATCAGTTATCTTATCCATAACCACAAAACACACGTCTCTAAAAAGGAGAGGCTTAAAATACCAGGCACTTATTTCCATGAGGGAAGAATCGGGGTGCAGCTCAGCTAAGCTCGGGCTTTGCCTTTTCACTTAACGGCCATCAAGGTAGCAGCCAGGGTTGCAGTCAGCTCAGGGTTCACCTGGGGAAGGCCCTGCTCAGAGACTCATGAATGCGACCACTGGTAAACCGCAGGCTTTTACTGTTTGTGGAAGAGACAACAGTTCCCTACCTTGTGACTGAGAGAGAAAGGAAGAAGGGAGACCACTCGTTTGTAAACAAATACCAGGCTATGGCAGTAGGAATCATTCTAGAAGCTGGCGTCCACAGCCACTGTCCAAGGTCTTCTTCCTGTCTTAGGTGTCCACTGGTTTAAAAAGGAGACAGTTCTTGTCTACTTAGTATTAAGTAGTAAGTACTAAGCAACCTGCTTATTTGCTTTTAGGCAGGTGCATTCCTTATTAAGTAAGCCGAGAAAGACTCAGATCTTGAAGGATTATTTTAAGGATGTCCGGGGAGATAGGTTTCACAAGCCATCTGCCATTGTTCAGGATACTGCAGTAATACCTTTAATAGTTATTAAACAACACATATTGAAGGCTTCCCTTTGGCTAGGCACTGCATTAAGTCCTTTTCATGTATTAATTCATTCCTTCTTTATTAAAACTGCAGGAAGAAAGCGTAATCCTTCTTTATGTATTAATTCCTTTAGTCTTCATCATGGCTGCAAAATGAAGTGATGTCCTTATCCACACTTGACAGCTGAGGACACCAAGGTTCACAGGAGAGAATTAATTCATCAAAGAAGTGACTAGAAAGGATGGAGTCAGGATTTGATCTCTAGCAGTAGTAGTGTGTCTCCAAAGTCTGTGCTCAGGAACTGAGTCTTGTCTTGGTCTTTTTTCTTTCTGAAGCTAAATTTCTGGAGAGATCTACACTTCCTGCCTCCAAGTTCTTGGCTGCTGTTCCTTTCTCACCTGCTGCTACCTGGTTTCTGGCTCCTACGGCTCCATTAAAATTGATCTTGCTAGAGTCACCCATGAACTTCCAGTTGCTAAATGCAAAGTGCACTTCTCAGTCCATGTCACACTTGGCTTGTCTGCACCATGTTGGTACTGGACTCGCCACACCACCCTACCCAGCTGCCACACTATCTCTCTCCCTGTCTATCTCTATGGTTGTTCTATCTTAAGGTACCTCTTTTTTACTTCTCCATTTGAATATCGATTCGGATTTTCCTCTCAATCACTCTATATTGGATTCTAACAAAATTCCATGCATGATCGTGTAATTCCAAAGCTTTATTCTCTTAAAAACAAACAAACAAACACCCCCCCCCCAAAAAAAACCCAACCTGCTTCCTATCGTCAGGAGAGGAAACCCAGTATGAGATGGATTGGTACAGTAACTGGGGCGATGGGAGTTGGTGTGTTAGAGTTAGTGAGACTGGCTCAGGACAGGGAAGGGTTCAGAGCTGCTGTACATAGAGGGTTGCTATTCATCACAGGTGATTCAAGGGCACGTAAAACAACAACACACTATGACAGGTTTGGAAGCAGGAGTGGCATCCACTTTCTAAACCACATGCCTGCGGAAACCCTATGAACTTTGATAAATGTTGAGAGGTGTAGAGGGACTTCAGGCTTTTTGTTCATAGGGTCGTGCTCAACTCTAAGGAAATCAACAACAAGAATCTGGTTGTTAGATTATTTTCATCTCATTGCTCTTCCCTCTCTTAGATAAAGCTCCAGAGGGTATCTTTAAAGGGCTTTGTGCCACATCAAATGTTTATCTGATCATCTTCCAACTAAATACCCTCCCTGTCCAGCAGGCAGGGTCTGTCTGCTTAGTTAAGGTGTTTCTGTATTAACCTCCTACCCAAATGGTGAGCGCTCAACACTACTCATCCTAGCCTCCCTTCCCTCGCCCTCACCTCACCCACGCCATCAGCTGCGGCAGTTTCCAGGCTCTGGATCTCTCTTCTCTCTGTGCCTTCCTCTCTGCATTCCGCTGCCCTCCTCCTAGCACTCAGCCCTCTTGCCTGGAAATCGGCAAAGGCCTCCTCATCGGCCTCCATGCTCCTCCTCTTACACATTTCTGTCTCTTCTTCTCATTGTTGTTGTTGTTATGTGCCATCGAGTTGCTTGCGACTCATAGCGACCCTATCTATGCACAAAAGCCCTAAACGCCGTTCTATCCTGTGCCAATCTCGCTGTCTCAAACACACTCATTCCCACCACTCCACTCATAGAACTGATCCGTCTCATCGAGGGTCTTCCTCTCCTGCGCTGTCCCTCCACTCTGCCAAACATGATGTCCCTCTCTAAGGACCAGTTGCTCCTTGCAACATGCCCAAAGTATGTCAGGTGAAGCTTCAGAATCCTTGACTCCAAGGAGCATTCTGGCTTCACCCTCTCCAAGACAAACCTGTTCGTTCTCCTAGCAGTCCATGGTATATTCAATACTCTTCTCCAGCACCACAGCTCAAAGGCATCAACTCCCTTTCTATCATCCCTATTGACTGTCCAACTTTCTGATGCACAGCACGTAATTGCAAAGACTATATAGTCTGGATCAGGCTCACCTTAGTCTCCAGCCTGACATCGTTGCTCTTCAGTACTCTTGAGAGGTCCCTCACAGCTGACTTTCCCAGTGAAATTCGTCTCTTGATTTCATGGCTGCTGTTACCAAGAGTGTTGACTATGGAACCAAGTCCACTAAAACTGTTAACTATCTCAATCTCTTCACCATCCATACTAATGCTGCCAATTGGCCCAGTGGTGAGAATCTTTGTTTTCTTGCC
>NW_006399841.1:6824314-6826736 GCF_000299155.1 Elephantulus edwardii | reverse complement strand
ACTCTTCCACAAATCCTGACGCCACATTCCTCACACTACTATAAAAATATTTTGCTCCATCAATCAAGTCTAGTCATGATTATTCAAAATGCTTCAGTGAATCCCAGGTGCTTAGAGGTTAATACATAAACTCGTTAGCCAAGCCGGCAAATCCTTGAGAATCTGACTCTTATCTCCCTTTGAACTGCACCTCTCAGTGCATTCTCATTAGCAGGAAACTTTGTGCACTAATATGAAGGACTTCCCTGTGCCTGCTTTAACTCCGCCTATGCCTTTCTTCCTGGTCTACGTCCTGATTCGGCTGGTTTCAGCTCAGATTTTACCTCCTCTCCACAGACAGATGTGGGCCCTCCCTTGCTCCTGGTAAGCCCACCAGCCTACCATGAAGTTGTAGCACTTGACTTTGCTGAGAAGTGGAGTCTGAAAGGACACAGACGCATAATCCGTGGTCAGATTCACTATCCCAAGACTGCACATCTCCAGCAGTTCAAGTCCACCACGGCTCCACAGGCAAGGGATGGGCAATGTTGTACTGTTGTGATGTACAAACCTGAAAACATGATGGATTTCAGGCAAGAGATGGAACTGAGTCAGCAGCAGTGAATGTGAGTTTCAGGCAAGATCAAGCACGTAAAGCAACTGGCTCAGGCTCCAGGCACAACTTGAAAACCATTTTTCAACAGTAAAGGGGTATAAATGGAAATGGTTTCAATGTATTTTTATGGATTCCTTAGTGGTTCCCCAATAACATGTTACTGTTAGGTGTCATTGAGTCGTCTGTGACTCATGTTGTTGTTGTTATGTGCCGTCGAGTCGTTTGCAACTCATAGCGACCCTATGTACAACATCCCTAAACCCTGCTCTATCCTGTACCAATAGCATTGCCTCTGACACACCCATCCCGATTACCCCAGTCACTGAATCAATCCACCTCATAGAGGGGTCTTCCCCTCCTGTGCTGTCCCAGTACAACTAACTTAAGAGACATTGGACACAGAAGAAAAAAAATTGTCAGCAGTTGACGTTGTTGGAATCACAGGAGCGAAGAAAGCTTCAGATACAAGCTGTCAGGTCATGGGTCGGACAATGGGAGATTAATTCTGAAGGCATTTGGTAGAAGTGAAGGGGTATCCTGGTGGAGGGTGGAGCTGGGAAATAGGTGGGTCAAGGCACTGGGCTAAGGGCAGGGACTATACTGTAAGTAATGGTTAACTCCACAATGAGGGATTTATCTTTCATTGCTCCACAAATTGCTGTCTGTCAGATACTCCTAAACATTCAGATTAAGACAGACTAGGAAGAAGGATTGGCCATCCACATCTGAAATAGCAGGCCTCTGAAAACCCTATGTACAACAACCCTGTGACTCATACCAATCCTATATACATTAGCTCTGAAATATCCTGGGCCAATCTCATCATCTCCAACAGGACTAAGTCCATTTCTCCAGTCACTGAGTTAATCCATCTCATCCTAGGTCTTCCTCTCCTGTGCGGTCCCTCTCTCACAAAGCATCTTGTGAAGGACTTGATTTCTGTGTTGTGGTTGATGGTAATCAGGAGTGAGGACCAAAGTGGGCTAAGTCGTCGCCTCTGAAAAGTCAGACACTGCTTCTACCCGGCCCACTCTCCAACGAGCTCCCCACGTCGCCCCTCTGGCGATCTTGCAAAAACACACACGCCATCTCTCCCTGTCTCCTGTTTACCATCACATTCTGCTAAAATCCTTACAGCTTCCCATTCATTTTGTAAAAAGTATGTCACTAAAAAGTATCTTTGGAAGCTCTTTTGGTTTAGTGTCAAAAAGCTGTGTTGCAATTTTGAAGGCGAAAGGTTTGAGGCCACCAGCTGCTCCAGGGAAGAAGGATGGACAATCTCCTCCCGGGAGATTAACTGCCTGTGGAACCCGCCAGAGGGTCAGCTATGGGTCATTTCTGATTCTATACAACAACCAAAGAAGTATTTTATTTAAAAAGTTTTTATTATAAAAAACTCTTTTTATTATAAAAAGTATTTCTTCACACCACACAGTCGTCACTTTCATTCTATAGCTTCTATTATCTATTCTTTTAAAAAAGTGATTCGTTTCCTATGCATATTTTTATTTTTAAAATTTAAGCAAGTTTACAAATCATATTCGCTTTTCATTAAATCATTCATAGATGTTACATTAATTAATCACAATGTCTAATCAAACTTATTCTATATTGCCATTCCCTTCAACTTATTTTTTTCTCCCTCTCCCTCTTTTCTCATCCCTGTTAACATTTTAAGATTGATTCAATATATAAACCTTTTATTAGCTTTTTCAGTTAGTGGTCTTATACCAACAATCATACTTTTGTGACTGACTTATATTACTCAGTATAATTGTTCTAGATACATCCATGTTGTACAGTTGTTCATGAATTCTTTTTTATGGG
>NW_006399841.1:6820301-6824214 GCF_000299155.1 Elephantulus edwardii | reverse complement strand
TGTGTGTGTGTGTGTGTGTGTGTGTGTACCATCAAATTGGATCTGACTGGTGCAGGAGGGAATTGTCCCTCCTTCTCCAGCAGAGCATCTGTTGGATTTGAACTGTGCGCCTCTGGGATTGCAGTGTAGCTTCTTGCCACTAGGCCACCAGAACTCTCCGTTCATGAATTCTTTTTTTATTTTATTTCTATTTTATTATTTTTGTGTGAGTGTATCGTCAAATCAGATCTGACTGGTACAGGAGGAGATTGTCCCTCCTTTTCCCGGCAGAGCATCTGGTGGATTTGAACCGTGTGCCTCTGGGATTGTAGTTGCAGCTCCTTACCACTAGGCCACCAGAGCTCCCCTCCGTTCATGAATTCTTGATTGTTCTTTAGTGATGTGTAAGGTTCCCTAAGGTCGCCTGGTGTACCCTATGGGGTGAATGAGTTTGTCACATTTCCTGCCACTTCTCAGTGTGTGTGTGTTATTATGTGCCATTGAGCAGGAACTTGCTGATAGCTGACCCTCCAGTGGGGTGTCAGAGGCTGTAAACCATAAGGGAAGGCACTGGCCATCTTTCTCTGCAGAGCTGTTAGTGGATTCGAGCCTTTGGTTCTTCAGTGAAACTCTCTGCTCACTAGGTTGGCATATAGAAGGACATCAAATATTTGAATGAAGAGCAAAAGCAACAAGGGTTTTTCTTACTGCTTTGACCCAAGCTATTAACCGACGTTTACAATTTCAGAAAGTGTTTTCAGAAGGCAATCTCATTTAGCTGATTAGTAGTAACAACTGATGAGAGTCCAAAGGGCATCCTATTCAGAAGACTTCTCCAAAGTTACACACTACTGAAATACGGAAGCCTCTCACTGATTCCAACTCACAGAGGTGGGTCCCTCACTGGGCAGAGCTGCTCCACAGGGCTTCCCCAGCTGCAATCTTGACACAAGCAGTCCCCCAGGCCTTCCTTCTACTAGGCCCTTGGGTGGGGCCGAACTTCCCACCTTGAGGTCAAAGGCCAATCACAAACTACTTGCATGACTCAGACTTCCTTTTCTACTGCCAGCCGGCAGAGATTGCCGCAGAACCTTTTCCACATTTTGTTGGACCAACTTTTTTTGGAGTGGGAATACATCTGGATCTCTTCCATTCAGTTGGCTAGGTAGCTGTCCCCCATATTTCTTGGAAAACATAAATACAGAAATTATCAATGTTATTAATATAAAATGCAAGCAAAACAGAAGGTCAATGCAAGAGAGGAATACCCTGGATGAAACAGATTGTCACAGAGTCTTTGGTAACGGGGTCAGGTGTGGCGGAGAATGCTTACGACAGGTTCAGAGCCACTGTTAATAAGGTCACTGTGAGTCATATTTTACTTGATGGAACATAACAACAACACAGAACTTTTAATTTTCCATACCAGGCTTTTGGCCCTTAAACAAGCAAAAAGAAAATAAGCATGAAGAATAAAAGGCATCTACCACTGCAATCCCAGAGGAACATGGTTCAAGTCCACCAGATGCTCTGCTGGAGAAGGAGGGACAATCTCCTCCAGTACCAGTCAGATCCAATTTGACCATACACACACAAAATAAAAAAAAATAAAAAAAGGCATCGACATTGAAGATATATTAAGTGGCATCCATTTCCTCAACAACATAAAATAGGAATATAATATAAAATAAGAGTATAAGAATAAAAGAGATCTACTTTGAAGAGAAATTGAAGTGGCATCCACTCCTAAACAACATGCCTCTGTAAACTCTATGAACTTAGAGAAACGGCAATAGTTATAGAATCAGTCTTTTGTTTATGGGGTCGCTAGGAGTCATGTTCAACTTGATAGCACTTAACAACAATAACATTGAAGATAATAAAGGAGTATCTAATCAAGTTGAACTGAAAACAGATCGTGTTCTTTTAAGTTGACAGAAGTTTGGTTCATGGAGCACAGACAAAAGATGCTGTTTGTGTTGTAAAAAAGGGCATGCTATCTTAAATCTACAATAGAGATCTGCTAATATTTTAATCTCATTAAAATTTAAATGACCAATAAAATTTGACTATTAAGGAGCTCTAGTGGCCTAGTGGTAAGAAGCTGTACTGCAATCAAGAAGGCATGTGCTTCCAATCTACCAACTGCTCAGTGGGAGAAAAAATGGGGAGTCTCTTCTCTTCAGGTCCACAACTGCCTCTGAAAACCCTCTGTAGGGTCAGCTTTGGGCCAGTTCTGACTCAATGGTACACAACAGCATTAAACTATTAGGGAGTGCTGGTGGCCTACTGAGTAGGGGTGTTTTACTGCCAACCCAAGAATGCCTGATTCAAATCCACCGGCTGATGAGCAGTCTCCTCCTATGCAATTCACAGCCTCTGAAAACCTGCTGGGTCAGTTTCAACCCCACAGCAACGTGACAGTGAATGATTAAAACGGTTGGTGGGAAAGTATTCCTTTCTATTTTTTCCTTAATCAGACCCTCTTCCTCCTTTTATGTTAACAAGATGAATCACCTACCAGGTTGAAAGAATAGCTTGACCCATTTGCTCAAAACCATCTCCAAACTAGGAATACTCATTTTATATCTAACGTTTGAATACTTAGGAAACAAAACTTTTGGTATAAATTTGCAAATGATCTAATAATTAAAGAAATGTACAACTCTCCCCATGAATACACCTTTTAAAATTTAGATGTTATTTACCTATAATAAAGATTTTTTTACATTTATATGAAAAAATGGCTTAAGTACTGGGTCTTGATTACCCCAGAAGCTCCATGACTCAATGGGGTTTAGAAAAGCACAGTTCTAGACTCCCTATCCCACCACTTGGGGACGAACTTCTTTTTGTGGGAATTTAATCTTACCCAGTAACGCTTTTTCCATGGGAAGAAGGGAGATAAGGAGAGGCAGGTGTAGAGATACAACCTCGTGGAGACTTATTTGTACAGAATTGAACTGCTGCACCGGATTTTCATTGCCACCACCTTGTCTTTCCACGTGATTTTGCGTGGCCAACGTTTTAGACCTAGAAACAATCTAAACCTGGAACCTGCCTCCAGGTGAAAAGCCTCGTGGAGTTCATGATGTCATTTATGAGTTAACAGCTGAAAAGTGTAGGGAAAGTTAAATAGCTTCACTCATTTGCTGGAATGCACACAGGTCTTTACATGGATCTTTGCAAATTGGTTCTATTGCCAAAGCATGTCCATGACTTTTGCATTTAGGGAAATGCAAGACTTGCAGCGGTGGGAGAAGACAGCGCCTGCCCAGGCGGCAGCTTTGGGGACTACATTGCCGGTTCCGCCGCAGGCTAACCCGTCTCCACTGGCGGCGGCGGCGGCGGGATCGAGTGATCGCACAGACGGGGGCCGATTGCCGGACGTGGGGAATAAGCAGCTGCCCGCCCGGGTAACCGGCCCCGACAGCCGCGGGGAGCCCACCGGCCGGCCCCACGCGCAGGCCGGCGCAGTGCGCATGCGCAGCGGTCACGTGGTCGCGCTGATCGCAGAGCGGGTGAAAAGTCACGCCCGCGAGCGCCGGCCGGCCCGGCCTCCCCACGGCCCCGGAGGCGAGTTTACGGTGGTGCTGCAGTGACCGACCACCTCCTGCCTCCCTCGGCCGGACTGGGCAGCCGGTGGACACTTCTCAAGCCCTTCCGGGCTCCGCACCCTCGCGCGCGACACCGCGTCTTCCAACTGACAATGAAGCCGCAACCGCGCAGCTCGGCCGCTCCGGGCGAATGGGCGCGAGGCCGAGCGGGAGAGAGGGGGGGGGCGGAGGAGGGCGGTTGGGCCAAGCCCCGCCCAGGACGCCCTCCTATTGGCGGGCGCCGCGCTCCTGGGCCCGCCCCCTAACGGACCTGTCGCTTTGTGACAGGCGGAGGGGTGAGTTCCTGTCGGGCCGGGGGCGGGGCCGGCGGGCGGCGG
>NW_006399841.1:6786496-6819200 GCF_000299155.1 Elephantulus edwardii | reverse complement strand
GGGGCGTCGGAGCGGGGTCGCCGCCGGACGCCTGGTCCACCCTGCGTCCCCCCGCGCCGTCCCCGAGAGCGTCGCACAGCCCCTTGCTGGGGAGCCGGCGAGGGCACCCCACGGTGCAAGGGGCCCCACGGTGGAGGGGTCCCCATTGTGGACGGGTCCCCACGGTGGAGGGGAGCCCGTGATGGAGAGGAACTTCATGGAGGAGGGGGACCCCACGATGGAGGGGACCCCACTATAGAGGGGAACCGGTAGTGGGGGGACCTCACGGTGGAGGGAGACCCCACGACGGAGGGGGGGCCGTAGTGCAGGGCTCCCCACGGTGGAAGGGACCTCACGGTGGAGGGGAACCTCATGGTCGAGGGGGTCCCCACGGTGGAGAGGAACTTCATGGTGGAGGGCGATCCCGTAGTTAAGGAGACACCACCGGGGAGGGGGAGCCCCGCGGGGGAGGGGGAGCCCCGGGGCCCAGGTTTGGGGGCCCTCGCTGCCGCCTGGGGGTGCTCACCCCCTCTCCCGGGAGCGCCTGGGGTCTGGGGGGCAGGGGTCCCACGTGGGCCCCCAGCTCGCCCAGCCCGAGTTGAGAGGTGTCTCCACCCGAGACTCTGCCCCTGAAACTAGAACTCCAGTCGGCGGTGGCCCCGCCGGCCCGCAGCCTGCTCCCGTGTCTGGAGGACACTGCGTTTTCGGATCTTGATCATTTCCAGGAGGGAGGATCTTGAGAGTCATTCCAGGCAGGGAGGGAATCGTGTGCACGTGAGCTCGTTAACATGCCGATGGAAGTTGAGGGTGCAAAGCAAGACGGGGAGTGGACCCTCCACTGACCACCAGAGGGGCCCGAGCTGGAGAATTCAGTTTTGAGAAACAGCTAATTACTGTGAGGTTTTCCTCTGAAAGATTGCAATCCCATTTTAGCTGGTGGGTTGTTGGGTGTGTGTTTTTTAAATTCTAATATTTCTTTAAAAATTTAAAAAATAACTTCATGCGCCAGTGTTTGGGAATCACAGAAGAAAAATTGGGGTGGATTGTTTGTAAGCCCAAGACTGTCTGTGGAGGCCGATTGATTAGACTGAGTGCTCCTAGGTAGTGTTTGCTTTGGAACATTTAAGCAAATGAGATAAAAATGAAATTGGAACCGGAAAATGAAAAGTGCTAGTGTCTTACTGAGCAGTGAAAAGAGAAAGTTCTGTCTTTTAGGATTGAAATGGCAGAAATGCAAGACTGACCAAACGTTACCGGTAACAAAAATTGTGCAGATACTTGCAGAGAGAACCATTCTTAGAAATGGAAGCCCCCTAGCACTGTTGACTAATCACTGCTGGAATCAAGGACAGTGGAGAAATTCACAGCTCAAGGAGGAAATATTTTGGTTTGGGGGGTTTTTTTGAGCTTTTTTTAAAAGGAAGATTACGAATGTGCATGAAGTCAGGCAGCAATTTCTAACTAATACTGAGTAAATGTCATTATGAAAAGATTTATCGGGCTTCAGATAAATGTTCCTTTAAAAAAAAAAATTCAAAGTTGAGAGTTTTTTCCCCGCCTCCATTTTCATGGATAAGATTAGTGATTATAACTTGTTTCATTCATGCCTAAAATGTTTTCCTTCTATATCTCTGAGTATTAAAAACATATTTTTGGGACAGTCTTTAGATAATTCTCTAACACTTGAATTTAAATTCTTATATACTAATCTAAAAGTGTACACCTCTTTAGTGCGTAGTAGAATTATGTGTCTGCTTATTGGTGAGTTTTAAAATCTGCATTTTATTTATGTTGAAGTGCTTAGGGATCAGAGAATTCCGATTCCCAGAGAAGAGTTCTATATCTTAAAGGAATCTATTCATTGCTTACTGCGAATGGAGTTTTTCTGCTGTAAATCCAGTATCTTAACTGTAACTGAGATAACTGGATGAGAGACACAGGTTACTGAGCAGAAAGAGAGCAGAAAAAGAACAACCCTTTTGTCTTCCTTGCATTGAGATTTTAAAGTTGTTTTCCTGCAAAACTGTCAACATTTGTGCTGGTCTACAATCATCTCTTGAGTTACTGTTTACATGTACCAGTGCCATGAACTTTTAATAATATTGAAAGTGTTCCTGAAACGTGTGTCCACACACCATTCTGTCCTGCCCACTCCCTCGCCTACCCCTTTATCTTTTTGCCATGTCTTTGTCACTGTCTTCATTTCCAAAGTCTCTTTTTAGTAAAAGGTTTACTTTCTCTGTTAGTGAGTTTTTGTAGATTTTACAGTTCTTTAATAAAGACTTTTAAGAGAGCTGAGGGGAAAAAATGACTCAGTATCCCAGTTTCTTAACTATGTCACACAGGTGGTTTTATAAACTTTAACCGTAAGAGTGGTCTGCGATACTCACTGTCACGTTTTTGTTGACTTTGAACGTACCTGCGCTTAGAAGCCTAGATCTCCACACCAGTTTGCAGTTCTTGTCCTTATAGCTTGAGTTGATGAGATGGGAGGGAGCAGTTTGAAAATGTTTTCTGTTCTTGCGAAACGTTTGACTTAGTTGCCTAGACTAGTTTAACAGCGCCCAATTTTATCTTAGAGTAGCTCTGGTGGCCTAGTTGGAAGGAGTGCAGGCACATCCAAAGGAGCGGCGGGGGTCCACCAGCTGCTCTGCAAAAGGAGAACGGACAGCTCCTTTTGTGTGAGCTGTTGTTGTGTACCATCGAGGCGGAAATGACCCGTAGCTGCCCCTCTGGTGGGGTTTCAGGGGAAGTTAATTCATTGATCTACAGCTTCTGAAAACCCACTGCAGGATGGGCTCAGTCTGCCCCAGCTCAGCATGTGATGACGACGACAACAACAACAACAATTTTTGTCTTAAAGTTCTTGGCCTCTGACCAAAAGGCCAGTGATTTGAAACTCACCTGCTATACAAGGGACAAAGGTGTGACATTCAGCTCCCGTGAACATTGTTGATTGCCTTGGAGTTGAGTACTACTCAGCGACCCCCTGAACAAAAGGCCTGAAGCCCCTCTACAACCATTGATGTTCATCAAAGTTTGTAGTTTCTGAAGTCATTTTATTTAGGAAGTGGATGCCACTCCAGCCTTGAAAATGGTGTGAGACAATTAGTTCTATGGGCTCGAGTAGTTTCTAGTTACTTTTGTTGTAACTTAATTGTTTGCATTGTATAAAACAGTTGCCTTTTAGTAGGCATTGTCTTATTAAATGATAATTTTTAAGTAGGAGGCATTGTAAAGCCCCTCATGTGAGAACTACCTGTTCTGTCTTAACAGCTTGGAGTGGGTCCTCCCTAGAGCCAGGGAGAGACTTTGAGTCTTGGGCATTGGCTGCATTTCTCTGTAAAAGGGCAGCAAATACATTATTAACAACAGGATTATTAGGTGCTGTCCAGTGGAGTACCATAGTGACTGTATGGACTGATCTGAGTCGGAACCAGCCCATAGCTGACCTTTCAGCAGGTTTTCAGAGGCACATTTGGTGGATTTTGAACCCTTTACCTAAAGTCTCCAGTTTGGAGGGTGATAGGTGAAGAGATTGGATTCTGAAAGGTAGGCTTTCTTGTTTTGGTTGAGGGTCCATTGGGTGTGGACTGTTTGGGTTTTATTTAAGCCTTCTGTTTAGAGTCAGCAGGACCTAGAGGAGGGCCTTTGTGTTTAATGTTAGGCCCTAAGTTTCCAGTTTTGAGGCTGATGAGTGAAGGAGTTGGATTCTGGAAGGTGGGCTTTCTTGTTTGGTTGAGGGACAAGTGTGAACTGTTTGATTGGTTGTTTTTATTAAAGCCTCTTGTTTATAGAGTCAACAGAACCTGGTGGAGGGCCTTTTTTATTTAAAAAAGTCTTGTTATTCCAAGCGGTACAGCACTGGTCTATCAATTTGCTGTACTGCGGTAACCTGGGGTTGCTGTGATGCTGAACACTGCCAGTTGTGCGTCAAATGCTATCATAGTTACCCATGGTGGACAGTGTTTGGTGGAGCTCCCAGATTAAGATAGATTTGGAAGCAGGAGTGGCATCCACTTCCTAAACAACATGCCTCTAGAAACTATGAACTTCGAGAAATGATGATAGTTAGGAAACAGGGCTCAGGTCTTTTGCTCATAGGGTTGCTGTGAGTCATGCTTGACTCGATGGCAATCAACCACCACCACCACCTTTGTGTTGGCAGCACAATTCCTTATCGAGTAGTTCGTGTAAAGGGCCAAGCTTTGGAGACTCTTTAGCACAAGGGTTTATTTGGTCTTTGACTCAGTTGTTTTAAAGATGGCTGATCTTTACCCAGTGCATCCCTGGTTTTTATGCTCTTGCTAAGGTTTTAATTTTTCTTCTCTCTATGTTCATCAGTGTATTCGTGCTCTCGGAACTAGAGAATGGAAAAGGTAATGACTGAGTCATCTTTCCTTAGTTAATACTAGTTTATGTATCTTGAAAATATAGTGCTCTTGAGGGACAATAGGATTATTTATCTATATTTTAAAACACTCCTTAACGGCACACAGGGAGTTGTAGTGGTGCAGTGGTTAATAGCTTGACTACCATCTGAAAGATCAGGGTTCAGATCCGCTAGCCACTGTTCAGAGATGCGACAGTTGGCTTCCATAAAGACTTACAGCCTCAAATATCATGGGACAGTTCTTCTGTGTCCCAGAGGGTCACAGTGAGTGGAACGTGACTGGATGATTCTAGGTCTTTAGGAGTGTAATAATTACGTACATATTGTTAAATTTTTCAAAAACTTTTCAAACATGTAAGACCATTGGAAAAAAAATTACACTCATACTCACTTGGAATTATATAAGATTAACATTATACTTTGACTGTTTTTTTCCCCCATGTCCCCATTCTTTTTGTTTCCATTCTTTTAAATCCTGTTTGAAGACTCTAATACATATTTGCTATGATTAGAATGCTATTTTTGTCCCCAAACTCTATAATAAAGACAGTCTCATATTTCTAAGCAATAGTTGCTTTTAACAGCAGCATCATGTGTATAAATACAATTTCTACCCTAATCTGAATTGGACTAGAGGTTAGGGCCAGATTCCATCTTTCCAGGTTTTGATTAGTAACTTACCTGACTATTTAAGCCCAGGTGTTGTTGTTAACCCAGGTCTGCTGTGTGATGTCACTGGTAATTAGAAGTTGGATTTTATGCATAAATATAGATTTTTTTTTTTTAATTACTAAAAGCCTGTTGGTCTGATTGATGTTTGCTCTGAATCTTATTTCTCATACTCTTTCTCTGTAGCATTTCATCCAGATGTAATTCCCAATTTAGTGTTATGGATATAGGTGTATATATGTTGTTGAGTACCATGGAGTCAGAACCAACCCATAGCTGACCTTCCAGCAGGTTTTCAGAGGCTGTTAATTGCATGAGAAGAGATTTCCCATCCACCTCCAGTGTAGCAGCTGGTGGATTTGAACCACATACCTTGGGAATTGCAGTGCAGTTTCTTAACACTATGCCACCAGAGCGCCCTTGTGTAAGTAATCGCAAAGGCATGCTGTTTGAGGCCACTGGCTTCTCCACGGGAGAAGGATGGGCAGTCTCTTCCCGTGTGATTAACTGCCTCTGAAAACCCGCTGGAGGGTCAACTATGGGTCAGTTCTGACTCTACGGTACACAGCAACAGCAGCATACAATTTTAAAAGTTTGATCAGTCTTTACAATAAATGACAGGAGTGAGAGGACACAGCATGGACCAAGATAATACTACTGAAGGAAAAGAAAGATTGATCTCCTTTATCTGCGTTCATTGAGCTCTGTGTCCTTTCTTTGTTAATCATTTAGTCTTTTCCAGAGAAGGCTTCTGTGCTCAAGGTATGTAGAGTAAGATACTGTGAATCATTTCAAGAAATTCAGCAGGTGGTGCAGAGTGACGACAATGGGGTTTTGTTTGTTTTTAGTGGAGTTTGTTGGGCCGAGGTTGGTGCCTTTGAGTCCGTTTTGGCTCATTGGCAGAGCTGCCCATGGGGGGGTTCCGGGCGGTACCCTTCACAGAAGCGGGTTTCCTCTCCTCACCGTGGGTTTGTACCAGTTGGTTGAGATCAGCTGCGTGCCACCACAGTGCCACCAGAGCTCCTCAGAGGTTCCCACGGTTTAGGTAAGAGTAGGCTGATCGGCACTTGTAGGCTTGCCAGGTAACCTAACCACTCTTTAGAACTTTATTTCTTTGAAGTAAAGTTCAAAGACATCAAAACATTTTTTTTTTTGGAAAACAACCTGCACATAAAGTTAGTGATTGACTCTTTGCTGCTCATGTATTATTTGTAGGTAAACCATTCCATGAAGAATTGTGACCAGTACTCATTGAGCCGATCACTGGTGAGCTTTCTTGGAATTGTGTGTCTTAGGATAACTTTAATACATGTTCTCGATTGTGGAAAATACTCGCCTTACAGTGCGTTTATTTAGCCATCGGTGGTGCCTTGGAACTGAGGAAGGAGATAAAGTAACATCTTTATTTCTGTGGGAAAAGATTTCAATTCACTCTTTTCCCATGAGGATTGAAAAATGTGGATCCATCCGCCTGCAAAGCTACCTTGAGTGGCACACAAGATGTTGGCAGTTCAGGCCCCTCAGTGGTGCGGGGAAAGGAGGCCTGGGTATTTGCATCTTAAAGATAACATGTGGGACGATCACGTGGACTTCTGTGCTGGGCCAGGGGTCTGGCCCGACCGAACAGCAACAAGTGGGGGTATTGCCTCAACCCCAAAAATATTTATTGCACTCTCTGCCGGGCTGGAATGAAAGGGTCCTGTATTTAATACAGTTGGATGTTTGCTTTTGGGGTGGTGGGGAAGGTTTAAAATTGCTCTTACTGGTTTACATTTACCGTGTTGGCCTATCAGAATTCTCGATCACAACTGATGCTCTAATTGGCTGCAGTAATTGGATGATGGCTAATGTTTTTGATTGTTTTCATGTAGTGAAGAGTGGCTGAAGGTGGTTTGGAGCAATTTAAGCTGAATAAGTAGAGAATTTTTTATTTTAAGGGAATAGCTAAATGGAAGAAAGGAATGCCTGGCTGCCATGTCCATTTAGATTTATTTTGTTTGTGGCAAGTTTATGGTGATAAGATTGGAAAGTGTAGTGCCCTTGCAGCCAGCTAGGGAGCTTTGAGGTAGGCCGCTGGAGTTTCAGAGAAGATGCAGAATGTTAAGCGCCTCTGGTGGCCTAGCGATGGGGAATTGCACTGCCAGAACCAAAGGCTTGTGGTCTGAAGCCACTGGCTTCTTCATAGGAGAAAGTTGGGTGTTCTCCTCCCGTGTGATTTACCGCGCTGAAAACCTGCGGAGGGTCAGCCATGGGTCAGTTCTGACTCGATGGTACTCGGCAACAATTTAGGTTTTATAACTTTATTTTTTTGTTTATTCTCACAAGACAAGTCTTATTGAACAGAGACAAACGTTTTAAGTTGGAATTTGTTACTAAAGTGTAAAAATATTAATGATTCGGTGACTAGCCAAGTTTAACTTTCTTTTTAATTCCCCTCCATGCTTTGTAAGTTTATTAGCTATTCGCAGACATTTAAAGATTTTTCCACATGGTGTATTGAGTTTGGGTTTTTTGGTCCCTTTGGTGGAATCTAGCAATCCCTAGCCCTCAAAAACAATTTTAGTTTATTTTTAAGCCTAAATAAATAGACTCACTGACTTCCATCCACCGAGAACTCTGCGTAGGAATGTTGCTGTATATGGGAGATATATAGATATAGATATAGATATATAGTAGTAATATAGAGGGTAAGAGTTTATATTGATATTGTTTTCACTGTGTTACAAAAAGGGAAATGCTCAGTCCTTGGAGAAAGGACACCCTGCTTGGACAAGTGGAAGTTCAGTATAGGCGACAGAGACTCCGCAACAGAGCTTGTTAGCGGTGGGCTCATGATGGTGCCGGTGGTGCAGGGCGGGATTCGGATCTGTTGTCATTGGACGCTGTGAGTCACAGTCAGCTTGACAGCACATAACACGCAGGAGTTAAGTCAGTTCTGCCTCGGTGACCTTCCATTGGGGTTTCTGAGATGGGGCGTGATTATGGGAGGAGATGGCCTGTCTTTATTCCTAGGAGAAGCTGAATTCAAACTGCTGACTCTTGACGTGGCCGCTCACTATATGTTACACAGTATGTTACCGGGGCTGCTTAAAATAACTATCATGTTGTTATGTCCCAAGTCAGAACCGACCTGTAGCTCACCCTCCAGTGGTTTTCAGAGACTGGAAATTGCACGGATAACCTAGCTTTCTCCCGAGGAGCAGCTGGTGAGTTTGAACCACTTGCCTTTGGGTTGGCAGCACAATTCCTTACCACACATAGTTAGTTCTTAATTTCTAAAGTTCCATTACTTACAAATCAAGCATTGATTGGTATTGGCCAGATTTGTTTTCAGAAGAACATAGGCCAAATTGATGGAGTGACATTGGAACAAAATAATTACTAAATTATCGCATTGTCTTCTGTAACCCACAATAAAAAAGGAGTGCAGAATGAATTGAAGGCAGCACTTTGGAAAATACATCTTGTTTACATAAACAAGAGCAAAGGCTTTACTATAGGCGAGATGTTCAACTTAAATATATGCCAACAATAAAAGCGAAGTTAAAAAAAAAAAATCTTTGAACATTCTTTACTGGTGAGATACAGTATGTACTGAAGGTATATGTAAAAACAGTGTGCCTGTGATGGTCTCAGACCTCCGTTAACCCACCAGGGGGACATTGACCCTCAGCACCAGCAACCCCTTTTTTGATGAGGTCAGGCCTGTCCCATTCTTGTGAATGTTCCTATATCAGTTCTAACACTACCTGTCTCTCCAGGGGCCCTCACTGCCCTCCTGGGTCTGCTGACCCATTGCACTGAGCTGTGGCACAGAGCTCATGGAATAGCCTGATAATGGAATTTATTAGGGAATTCAGCAGGTTACAGTCAAGGTAGGAAACGAGGAAATTCTTCAGTCAGCACAGCTTCTCGAGGCAGGGCCCCTAGGCCCAGCAGCCTCAGGGTTGCGAGGTCCTTGACCCTGAGTGGGAGCTATGGGAGGAGATTGCCCACCTTTCTCCCTTGAGACCACACCCAAACTTCCAGAGAGCTGTGACCTTTTAATTAGTTCCCTCTCCTGCCAATTAGTGTCTCCTTCTACCCACCATCTTGTGAAGGAATCTCTGGCCCTGATGTGCATAGGCTGTATTCTCTGCTTCCTTGTTAACACTTGGATTCCTGTCACACAGCTGAACCTGCTGACTTTAAACTTGGTGGGAAAGCAAAACTCACCCATGTCGTTGTGTTGAGTTTATGCTCACCTGTTTCAGGCTCCCACCCAGTCCATGGTGAAAGGCACAGCTAGGAGCACCGTGTTGAACAGCAAACCCAGGACTCCAGAGTTGCACGCTGCTTCTGCTTGCTTGCTGGTAGCAATTTCCATTTTCTGCCTCTGAATTTGCTCAGTTTAAGCCTGATTGGATGACAAAACTGACCATCCCCCCTTTAGCTGGGCCTCTGAGTCACACACGGGAGGAGTTTCCCAGCTTTCTCCCATAGAGCAGCTGGCAGGGAGGTGGACCTGTTCCTGTGCCCTTAGACCACCTGCCCTCCTGTAGGAGGTTTCTGTGGTACAGAGTTAGGTGTCACTGAGCCACAATTCAGTCATAGCTGACCCTCCCGGGGGTTTTCAGGGATTGGAAATCACGCAAGTGGAGACTGCCCATTTTTCTCCTATGGAGCAGCGAGTGGATTTGAACTACTTGCCTTTGGGTTGGCAGTGCAATTTCTTACCACTAGACCACAAGAGTGATCTGTAATTTATGAGTTCCATTCAGTGATTGTCAGAAGTAAATTCTGACAAGTCAAAAGACCTTTTTTGTTTACATGTTCATTATTGCCTTTTATTACTGTTTTTAGAAATCTATTCTTTGGACAACTGAGAGTGATAATAGCCGATGATGCACCACAATGTTGTATGATGTAGTACATAATACTAATGATAAGATGTATTTTAAAACGCCAGGCAATTCTTAGACTAGAATACATAGTAAATTGGCAGCTATCTGTAAAATTACCATCCTTGGTCTTCCTGATGGGTGGTAATAAAACACTCTGTATTCCTAAGTAATGTAATTTAATTTTGCCAATTTTTAAGCTTGAAGTAATGGAAAATGGAATTGTGACTTTGTGTCTTGCTTTCTTTGTTTAATCCAGTGTTTTTTTAAGATGCCTCTTTGTTGATTAAATGGTTATTGGGTAAGTGAGTAATGAGAAGTTAAGCAAACTTTAATGTAAAAGCTACTAATTTGTTAGGGAACTCTGGTGGCCCAGTGGGAAGAATGTGCACTGCAGTCCTAAAAGCAGGCGTTTTAATCCCCCAGTTGCTGCATGGTCTCCATTGTCATTTTACTGCCTTGGGTCAGCTGCGAGTGAAGGGTCAGCTGCGAGTTTGTTCTGATTGGAGGGCTAACCGCATCTGTTTGTGGTGATTGTCCCTCTTAGCAATAAGCACCTGTAGGGAACAGAAAGGAAAATGATCATTTTCTTCACTAGAGATAAATGTTTCAATGCTTAATTCTCGAGTTGGAGTCAACCTTGACAACTTTTGGAAGAATACTAAGAGTGCTCTAGTGACCTAGTCCACGGGGATTTGAGTTGATAACCCAAAGGTAGTTCAAGTCCACCACAGGCCAGGTAGCTATCTTCCAAATTTCTTGGCTTAGACTAGTGAACATGTCCAGGGTCACATCTGCTTGTTGGAATGCCTCAGTTGGCACTCCATCAGTTCCTGGGGGCTTGTTTTTTGCCAGTGCCTTCAGTGCCGCTCTGACCTTCATGATACTATTGACACTTGATGGCATGCTGGTTCCTGAAATGGTTCAGTGTTGACCGAGGCTTTTTTGTACAGAGACTCTTTGTATTTCAGCCATCACCTTTTGTATTTCAAGCATCACTATTTGATTCCTCCATCATTCAATATCTTGCCTGTGGTCAGGGCTTGAATTTGTTACTCCGTTCTTTCAGCTTGAGACACGGCTGAGTATGTTCTTCGATTTTGGCTTTCTAACTCCTTTTCTTGACACATTTCATTATGATACTTTGCTTTGTCTTTTAAATCTTTTTTTGAATCTTCATTTCTTTAATATTTTAGTTTCTTTTCTTTAGCTTTTCTGTTCGAGAGCATGTTCGAGTCTCTTCTAAACACTCATTGTGGCCTTTCCTTTCTTTGCTGTCTTTGTTAGGACCTTATGCTTTCTTTGTGAGTGGTGATGTTGATATTCCACAACTTGTCTGGTCTTCAATTAGTGCATCCGATCTGTTCTTAAGATGATTTTTAACTTCTGATTTGAATCTTCATTCATGTAAGCTTGTTCTGATTTATTCAGCTTCAGTTTGAACTTGTATATGAGTAATGATGGACTGTTCCACATTCAGCTGCTGGCTTGGTTTTGACTGCTAAAACTGAACTTCTCTTTCTACAGAGGTAGTCAGTCTGATTTCTGTGTTAACATCAAGTGAGGCCCATGAGCGTAAATGTCATTTATGGTTTGGGGGTTTTGGGTGGTGGCTTTTGTGGGATTTTTTTTGTTTGTTTTTGGTTTTTTTTTGAGTGTTTGCATTGATTGTACAAAATTCTTTCTGCAGCCTCCTTTCTGCTACCTAGTCCATAACGCACTTTCCTCCCTCTTTGTTTCCAGCTTGTACATGCTGTTCTCCAGTTGCTATTAATGAGCTTGATTGCAAATCTGATCAGTTTTAGGCAGCAGAAGTTGATAGACATCCTCTGTTTCATCATTCATTGCCATGAGTGACTGATGTGTATTTGAGTATTAGTTTTATTGACAAGTCTACTTTATATACTTACGGAGAGTATCCTATCATATGATACCCTTACTAATGTCTAGGATATTTTTGTGTTCCATTTCATTTGTCACAACTTCTGATTTTCCTAGATTCTGTCTTTGTACATCCCTCTTTGCCATTATTAATGGATGTTGGCAGCTGTTTTTCACTTTGAGTTTTGTCCACATTAGATGAAGGCCGTTGGTTGGATGAACACTTGACCTCATGCATGTCTTTAGAGGAGACAGCTCTTCCCCGTTTGTGTTTTGAGTGCCTCCCCATCTGCTGGCACCATATTGACAGTGTGACAATGCTTTTCAGAGTCTCTCAGGCCCTCTTATTTAAGTAGAGGCCCAGTCCTCCTTTGTCTGGAAGCCCACTGAAACCTCTCCCCCATGCACAGTTTGGAATACCTTAGCCTCAGGATCACAGCTCTAGGCAAAGCACCACAGTACAGCAAACCTACAGATAAGTGGTGGATGGTAGATGTAAGATTCTTTTATAGACTCTTCTCAGGGGGAAAAAGAGAATGCTAAAGAAAAAGTCATGAGTCTTTATGTAAGAACGTGAAATGTTTAAAAAAGAACTTAAAATCTATTAATCCAAATCAAAGGCAAACCCGCCACTGTCCTGTTGATTCCCGTTCATGGTAACTCTTGGATTACCATGGCTATCAATCTTTTTTTCTTCCACTTTTTTCCCTAATTTTTTATTTTATACTGGTTTACTTACAAAGTTTGTATACAGTGTTTTTCACACAGAATACTTCCCATTTTCTTAACCCATCCCTCCCTCCACCCATCTAATTGTGGGACCCTATCATTAACAGACCCCATCCCCGCCCATCCTCACCCCTCTGCTCTGACCCTCCCACCTTGAGTCCTCATACACGTTTTACAATAATTGGATTATACAGTATTTGTCCTTATTGGAGTGAGTTCACTCAGCTTAATGCTCTCTAGTGCCTCCCAAGTTAAGTAGTAATTTATAGAATTATTGCTCCTGCGTGCTATGCAATATTCCATTGTGTGAATGTACCATGATTTCTCAATTCATTCGATTGTGGCTGGACATCTCGGCTGTTTCCATGTTCTTGCGATGGTGAATAATACTGCTATGATCTTTGGTGTACAGATCTCCATTTGTGCCTCAGTTCTCATTCCTTCAGGGTATATTCCAAGTAGTAGAATAGCTGGGTCTTAAGGAATTTCTATGTTCAGCTTTTTGAGAAAACACCAAACGGCCTTCCAGAGTGGTTGTACCATTTTACAGTCCTACCAGCAATATAAGGGTTCCTGTCTCGCCACATCCTCCCCAACATTTATTACTTGTGTCCTGTTGAACTTTGCCACTGCTACTGGAGTGAGGTGGTATCTCATTGTGGTTTTGATTTGTTACCGGTCTTTTTATTGTGGAGGCCCTGTAGGATTCTATAAACTTTTAATATGAGACCCTTGTCTGAAATCGTATTGCCAAATGCTTTTTTCCCAGCCACTTTATTTTTTCTGTGTGATTTTAGTGAAAGTTTACAGAAATTTCATTAATTCATTGTTGTATCTATTTCCTCATCGCCCTTCAACCCCTCCCCTAGTCCACTTTGCTATGCACCTTTTATTTTGGACTATTGTCATACTTAAATTACTGATCATATATTCCTTTTAAACAGTTCTTTCTTTCACCAGTTCCAATGCTGTGTTCCTTATTTATATCCTCTTTGTTTCCTTCCAACCCCTGTATCAGTCCTGTTTTATAAGTGATGGCAATATTTGTCAGCTATCAGTCCTTATGACTTTCTTTTCATCCCAAGTGGGTGTCAGCAGAGGGGGCTTGCCCAAGGAATTGGGGGTCTCTGGCCCAGCGTCTGCCAGCATTTGGGTGTGCCTAAATTGTAAAATACTGTAGAGCCCTCGGGCTGAAAGTTATCCACGCATCCAGAGGCATATGGTTTGAATCCACCAGCTGCTCTGCAGGAAAAGGTGGGAAGTTTGCCCGGTGCTTCACTGCCTCTAAAAACCAGCTGGAGGGTCAGCTTTACATGTGTCCCAATTTGATAGTACACAACCACCGCATACTGCTTGAATGGGTAACAGTTGAATTTTGTGTACAGGTAAACTACTTTCTTAGTTAAGTCATTGTAAAAAATTCCACATCTACCTTCAGACTCTCAATTTAATGTGTGTAGAATTCAAACTTTAAAGTGAATATTGTTAGGAATGTGTGCAAATACCTCTTCTCCCTAGTCCCATGTACTTGATAAAGATTCAACATGCTGATTCAAGCTCTTTTAAGGCCTCTGTGTACTTCCTATCTTGAATGCGCTAGGGGATGAGGATAATTTCTAGAAAGTGTTCAGTGTTAGGAAATAGGATCAGGCGAACTTGTATCAAAAGTAATTCTGTGGTAATTTCTCTGTTAGGAGGTTTTATTAGTTCTAGTATACAGAATCACCAGGAGCTCTGGTAGTGTATACCACAGGGAGTTGCACTGCTGGTCCAAAGGTTCAAATCCACTAGCAGCTCTGTAGAAGAAAAATGGACAATCTGCTGTGGACTTTACAGCCTCAGAAACCTGGAGGCTCAGCTGTCTGTCACAGCTGCAGCTATGAGTTTGAGCATAAAGCAAACTTCAGTTCAGTTTTATTTAGGACTGTTTGTTATTAGGTGCTGTCAAGTTGACTACAATTCATTAGCGACCTTATGAACCTTGCTAGTGGCTTTGGGTTTTGTTCTTTATATGAATGATAAACATTTCAGCATCATTAATTTTTGAGGTTGTAAATGTAAGATGAAGTAGAAGTAAATTTATAGCTGGAATTTTTGTTTGAATTTGAGAAATACATTCTGATGTCGAATTGCATACACAGATTACAATATACTAGATTCATGCAAATCCTAAATTTGGGTGGGGTTAGATGAATGATCTATTTGGTTTCAGGGCTCTTGCATTAACTTTATTATAGGTAATTAATATGCAAATTACCCAACACTTTAGGAAGCCATCCCAGCTAACTGATCTCATTTAAGCTTTACCATGAGAGGTTAAAGGATGCTAAGTAAAAATACTCATTAGGAATGAAATAAGCAGCTTATCGCTTTTAAAAGTGTACAATGAAAATGGCTTTGGCTTTGTCTCCTTGAGATGATTATTGAATGTGTGTATTTGGGAGTTAAGGAAGTTTGTGAGTTTAGCCCTAACAATAAATCCATTGGTTAGTTCTTAGACCATTTTGTCCCGTATCAGGATTGCCTCATAGGAATTTCATTTCAGTCCCCAAATTGTTGAGACCATAGCTAATGAAAGCTTTTGTTTTAATATGCTAAGTAGTCTTCCAGCAGTTGATGAAACCAGATAATTAAACAATGTGAGGTCGATCAAATTCATCTAATCGTAAACTGCATGAAGGCTGGTTAAAAAAAAATCTCTTTAAATACATTTTTTGAAGCATATTACTCTGAGTTGTCGGTCTTTGCTGATTGATACTTTATCTTTATTGTTAAAATCATTCCCTTCAAACTTGAAAATAAGCCAAGTCATAGCTGACCGACTGTCAGCCGGGTTCCCTGCCCCCCAAATCTACATGTTTCATAGGAGGAACTTGCCCCTTTCTCATGGAGATGCTGGTGGATTTGAACCACCGGAGAGGCGCCACCTTTGGGTTCACAGTGCAACTGTGCAAACTCTGTTAAACCAGTGTAAATTGTTTAAAACAAAGGCAGTATGATTTTGCCTTTCACAGTAAGATGATTTGGAGTTTTTAAGAGTTTGTATAATTTGTGGGATGTTATCTCTTGTCTGTTGAATCACAGTTTAAAGTTAAATGAATAAACTGGTGACCTTGGGTTGGCAGTTCTGGCCAGTCCCGTTCTGTGGGCTGCCTGCCTGCTGCTGCTGCCTGGCACCAGTTCTCTCCCACTGATTTTTCTGTGGTTTTCTGTCTTGTGTGCTCAGCCCAGTCTTGTAGGTTTTCATTGCAGGACTTCCTGTCCAAAGGGCACAACCCTCCTGGCTCTCACTGATCAGAAAGCCACTTTGGAGTCTCTCTGCTCCATGATTATTAGAGACTTCATGCTGCACATGTGCGCGCACGCACACACAACTCTCCCGCACCCCCTCCAAGCCTGTTACAGGAAAATCGGGTAGGGCCTTCCCAGCCAGCCCTGGTAAAGGTCACCTACTGTCCCCCCTTCCATCCAGTCTGTATCAGGTGGATAGCAAACAGACCAGTGCCTTTTAGAAGAGAAAACCCTTTGCCCTACACTTGGCATATATACATTTGCAATTTAGTGAATAATCTGGTAGGTTTTGTTGTTAGTGTGAACAGTGCTGCTAAGAACATTTTGAAATGTTTTCTGACGTGTATATCTGCTAGAGTATATACCTAGATGTGAACTTGTGTCATAGTGTGCTTCACTTATTTATGGATATATAATACACTGCTATAAAACTTAATGACAAAGCAAGAGTTTATTATCTCATCATTCTGTGGGTTTAATAGGAGCTTCTGTTCCATTGTGTTAGCAAGGGTGGTGAGATGATTACAGACAGGAGGAGATGCCACAGGCTGCAGGCACTTGGGACTGGAATGGCTGTGATGTTCAGGTAGCTGGGGCTAAATCAGGTGGGGCTCTTGGGCAGAGAACCTCAGTTCTTCCTCCACGTGGCTACTCGGGCTCCCCCAAGCATGGAGTTCTTAGAACAAGCATTTAAAGAAGGAAGAAGCTGAAAAGCCAGTTACAGACAGGGTACTAGAGATGGGTTCGGTTTGCTGCCACTGTCATTCTAGTATGGCGTTTTCTTATTTTCAGTGCTGTCAGATTGGAAGTGGTTCATAGTTGACCCTCCGTCAAGGTTTCGGAGATTGTAAATCACACTGCAGGAGCGCTCAGTTCGACAGCACACACACTAAAATGGGACAGTACGGGGAAGATTAGCATGGTGACCGCTGCACGAGGGTGACACGCAGATTTGTGGAGTGTTCCATATTTTGAGGACAGGATCAATAATTTGTATAAAAATTGTAATACTTGTTTTTGTGGTAGATTATAAAATAATGCAGTGTTATGTAGGAACTACTGGAGATTTAAGATTACTGGTATTGCCTGAGATACTTTGTATTAATAGAATGATCTTTGTGTTAGATACCACTGAAATAAAAACAGATTTGTTTCTCTTTAAAAGAAAAGCAAAACACCAAAACCACACTGGAAGAGATGGCCTCTCCAGAGATGCCACCTTTGGTTTTAATAACTTCCGGTGGTCCATGCCGTTAGACCTCCCCTTTGTTGTGCTGTCAATTCAGAGCTGACCCTCCAGCACGATGTCAGAGGTAGAATGCCTCAGGGGAGGAGACTGCCCATCCTCCTGGTGGAGAAGCTGGTGAATTAGGACCCTGTAGCTTTGGGATTGCAGCGCACCTTCTTACCACCAAGCCGCCAGAGCCCCTTAGGGAATTTACTAATACTGTGAGGTGTTTTATGACCCCCATTTTACTGATGCGAAGATGGAAAAACTTTACAAGTTGCTAGCTTTTGGTTAGTCAGTGTTTCAGATAAAATAGGGCCTTTTTAAATTAGTTTAATGAGGTGTAGATGTTGTGGAATTGCTTGCTCAGAGTGAGAGCTAGACATGAACACCCAGCCTCAAGCTCTTTTCTTGTCTTTCCTGCTCCTGTTCTAGTTTTTTTACTCTAAAATGATTGTTGGCTCAGTTGGCCAGAAAAACCTTTGACTTCAGTAGCTGCCAGTTTTCTCTCTCTGGGCATCTCTGTCTGAAACTATGGGGGGTCCTGAGAGCAGAGAGTTGGCAGATAGGCGAGATTCCTTGCCTGCCCGTATGCCTAGCCTTTGGCATGGAAAGGAAACTTGAAATGGCCACAAGAACTTTTCAGAATTGTAGATAGAAGCCGAGGAGACACAGTTTACACAAATGTTCAAGTGTTTGCCATGTTACACTTGAAATGTAACACTTCAGGCATTCTTCAGGCAAAGCTAACGTACAGCTAAGAGTTGCTGAACTCCAGGATGCAGCTAGCTAGCTTGCTCTCTCACTTGTGGCATTTTCGTGCCACAGCCTGTGTTGTCCTCAGTCAGAGGCATGTGAGTTCCAGTGGGACAGCCCTTCCCATCCATCTTCAGTCCTGGTCCCTCTGATGACATGTTCAGACCCAGTAGGCAGGACAGTACTTTTGCGGTCTAGAGCTCTAGTGTTGACTATTTTTTGGAAGTAGACTTGTCAGGCTTTTCTGCACAGTTTGTTTTATTGTAGAAGTGCCACTGAAACCTGGCTACCATGGCTGGCTGGTGTTTGAAGTCCTAGTGACGTAGCTTCCAGCTTCCTGTTCCAGCTTCCTGGCGCGGTGCAGCCCACCTCAGTGTAACAGACTGACAAAGTAGCAGTCAGTGTGTGAAGCTTTGTTATAGATTGGCAGACACCTCAGTGTAATAGCATGACTTTAAGTAGCTTGACTTACATTGCATCAGATTTCTCAGATTTAAAATTCAAAGGCAGAATGAGAGTAACAGTACTGCTCTTCATTTAAGGCGTTCCTTTTGAGGCCCCTCCTCCAAGTCGTATCAGTCATTCATTTTTTTTTTTCTTGCCCCAAAGTTAATTTTGGTTTCAGGCTTAAGAATTCATTTTATTAATTTAAGAATTAAAATATAGCATGTTTGTTATAAATGCTGATATGATACCATAGCAAAGTGTACATGTCTAGATTTTATTTAAAAATGTAAGGATAGATTCTAACAAGCTGGACATAATAGAAGGTGATTTATAAAAGAGAGGGGAAAAGTAAGAAAAGTTTAAAAATGCATTTTTAATGTTTTCAGAAAGCATTCTTCAGACACAGTACATGAAATATGCTACTAGTTGAGGGGTATCATAACGTGGTATTTTATAGGAGTTAATGAAATTTCTTGAGCATGTTAGGATACTAAATCTTACGTTTAGTTCAGTAATTCCTGTCAACACTTCTGTCTTTAAAGAAAGCAGCATATACGCTCAGTCTTTGTTTATTCTCTAGTTTCCTTTTGTTTATTGATACCATCTGATTGAAAATAGATTGAAGACTAGTTTTTAATAAGAAAAGATGGATTGAGGAGTAGGACATTTTAGTTAGATAAGTTTTCTTTTCCTGGGGTATAGAGTTCGTGGGCCTTAGCCAGGTGATTTGTGGCTGAGGACAGGGAAGACACAGGCCCTAGATATGGAGTGTGGCCTCGAACTCTCACACAGTGACCTGGTCTTTGGAATCTAACCATGTTGATGAGTGAGGAGTGAGTACTGTAGCTTCATTTGATATTTGAGGCCGTTGAGGCCTGATGATGCTAAAGGCTATTTCCCAAGTTGTAGAGCTGAAACTCGGATTGACATTCAGTGTCTAATTCTTCATCTTTTTCTTTTGTTAGGTTTACAGTACTGCGGACATCAGGTATATCCACATAAAAGTTGAAACTTTTTTTTTCCACTAAACAAGCTATCTGCTTGTTTATTAGTGCCCTCATTGGCCTTGTTGACGAAACAGAGTACTAGGGGTGCTCAACTCATCAATATTTCTAAATCTGGCAGACCTTATCCCTGTAATCTGTTGAGGGAGTGTATTTGGTTTATCCCCTGGTGTTGTTTTCCCCCACGAGAGTATTCCTTGCAAAGTGTTGCTCACATAGCTTGTGAGCTTTTAACTGCCTCCCAGACCATCTTTAGTGCTTTTCTCATGGCAGATTTGTGGACCATGAGATGTTGCTATAGGTAAGGTTTCCTTATTTCCATAGTATATGAATGTGTAACCTCACACGTGTTATGTGTTTATGTGTAATACTTAGTTGGAACGATATGATTATTATAGTATGATAGATAATACAGTAAATACATATATGTACATATCCAGACTAAATTAATTCCCTATCAAGCCAATTCTGATTAAGTGTTGGTCTGCTAACACAAAGGTCAGCACTTGAAACTCAGGCCACTAGCTGGAGAAAGATGAGACTTGTCTGCTCCCATTAAGATTTATAACCTCAGAAACCCATTGGAAGATGTGGTAATTCAGAACTGGGATGATGGGAGTGGATTCGGCTTTATAGGTGTTTATTGGGAAGTTCTATAATGAATGTGTGTGCATTTTTAAATAGATGCTGTTTAATATTTAGTAGATGTGAGTCGGATTTAGGGCCAGTTAGGTTCCTGTGTTTAGTTGAACGAAACTGTTACTGGATAGTTTTATACCCCAGGGAAACTATTTTATATGTGATCTTGAAATTTTTTAAAAGTTGCATTAAAAAAAATAAACAATTTAGGAGCTTCTCAAAGCTAAACCTAGAAATACTGTATGATCCAGCAGTTCCGTGCCTTGTAATGTGATTGAAAGAATAGAGAGCAGAGATTTAAATATATACATGTATGCTAACTTTCATCACAGCATTTTACATTCTCACTAACTCAAAAAGGAAGTTTTTCAAAGTAGCTCAGGTCTCTTGGTGTAGATATTTTCATTGTAAAAAGATGAGAAAATGTATACAAAAAAGGGAAAACGAACATCTGAATATAAAAGTATAGCTGAATATTTTAGAAATTAGTCTCACAAGTTATTTCTACATTTTGTTGTAGTCAGTAAAATCAATACTGTACATTAAAAAAAAAACACCCCAAAACAAAAAACAACTTATAAAAAACCCCTGAAACTCATTGTTGTCAAGTTTGGGACACACCAGGGGTTTTGGGAGGCTGAAGATCACAAGGATGGAGATTTCAGGTCCTTCTCCTCAGACCCCGAGAGGCAGTTGTGCTGGTAACCCAGAAGTGGAGACTTGGTTCAAATCACCAGCAATTTACAGCATCAGAAAACTCACATGGAGGGCCAACTATGAGTCTGTTCCGGCGCAACAGCAATGAGTAAAATGCTTACATCAGCGCCTTATTTTGATGTAATTCCTTTTCCCCCTCGGCTTCCCATTCTTTCAGTCCCTGTTTTATTATGTTATCCTTTTTTTTTTTTTAATTTATTTATTTATTCTTTTTATGCGTGTACCGTCAAATTGGATCTGACTGGTACAGGAGGAGATTGTTCCTCCTTCTTCAGCAGAGCATCTGGTGGATTTGAACCGCGTACCTCTGGGATTGCAGTATGTTATCCTTTATAAGTTGTCTTCAGTGGATAATGATGGAAATTGATGGCAGTCATTGCTAGTAAAGTTACAACATACATTACTATTCTGTTTCTGTGTGTTTGGAAGGTGTTTTGCTCCATGTTCTAATGAATTCTAAAACATTTAAGTGGCAAGATGCAGAGAAGCTCTCCGGAGTCTCTAAGACATTTTCAGCCTTAGAGCAGCCCTTCCTTTGTTCCTCCATGTGTTGCTTGTGAGTATGGAAACGGGTGCTTTGTTCATGTGCTCTGTTTGATGGAAGCTTTGGAATCAAAGTGGCCCAACATGCCTCTCGGTTCTAGGTGCCTTGGGAGGCTGGTGAGAGCAGTGGGCCCAGCTCCACTTCCTTAGGAGTGAGTGAACGGAGCCCGTCGGGCTGTATGTGCCCAGTGAGCCCTTTCCCTTAGAGCTAGTCTAGTGAAAATGCTAAGAGCCATTTCTGTGTCGCTACTTTCTGTTCAGAATTTTTGTTTGCTCGTTACATAAATACCATTTCTGAACCTTACTGATTGCTATAGGCTTGACTATATCCTCGTCTTTATATTTTCATGGTTTGAGTTATTAGGCTATTTGTTTAATGCTATTAGATAGTGCTTATGTTTCACTTGGTGGGATCGTTAGTTTTAGTAGTTCTAATAAAATGTCTTTTAAAATACACTGAAGCTCATTGCCATAGAGTCAAGATCCTGTGATTGTGTGAAAATAATTTTTCACAAAAATCATTTCTTTTTGAGAGGGCCGGTTTGTTGGTAGCTTTTGAGGTGACAGACTTCTAAGGTTGTGAAGTGTGACTTTCACAGTCCTGTTACACTGTGTAAGACTTCATCTTGCTGCCTACGTTGAGAGATATGGCCCATCCTTGGGGAGCCCTCTTGTTGCTGGGTGCTTTCGAGGTGACTCCATGTGATACCCGCACTCTCTGAATCTTGCCTTGTCCTGTCCAGTGCCGTCCTCGCCGTCTCAGGTGTGCTTAAGCCTACTGTTAGAGTCACCAGGTGAGACCGTCTTGGTGAAGGTCTTCCTTTTTCTCTGACTGGCCACATTTTCCAACATGGTGTCTTCTTCCTTTTTCTTTATTTAATTTTTTAATTGTGATTTTAAATTCATTCATTGTTGTATCATTTCCTCCCCCCCACCTCCTCAGTTCACTTTGCAGCATACCTTTTATTCTGGACTGTTAATTGTATATTCCTTTTAAGCAATTACTTTCTTCATCTGTTCCAATGCAGTGTTCATTATTTATCCCCTCTTATCTCGGTTCTCCCCAACCCCCGTGTCAGTTCTGTTTTATAACAGTGATATTATACAGTATTTGTCCTTTTGTGACTGAGATATTTCACTCAGCATAATGTCCTCCAGGGTCACTCATGTTACGTATTTTATGAGTTCTTTGCTTTTCCTTGTTGTGTGGTATTCCATTGTGTGACCATTGTTTTTTCTATCCATTCGTTAATGGGCACTTGCTTTGATCTCTGCTTTAGTGAATAACACAACTATAAATATGGGTTGTGCATATGTCTGTTTGGGTGGCAGCTCTGGTTTCTTTAGGATATATTCCTAGTAGTTGAAATGCTGGGTCAAATGGTATTTCCATTTCCAACTTTTTGAGAAATTGCCAGACTGCCTTCCGTAGTGGTTGTACCATTTTACACTCCCACCAGCAGTAAATAAGGGTTCCAGTCTCCCCACCCCCACCAGCATTTGTTGTTTGTTGCTCTGTTGAACTTTGCTATTATTACTGGAGTGAGATGATACCTCATAGTTGTTTTAATGATGTCTTTTCCCAAAGACGAGTTTCTCCTGACAGCGTGCCCAAAGTAGGTAAGCTGAAATTTCTCCATCTTTGTCTCTAAAAAGCACCCCTCTGTTGACACTTTTTCTAAGACATATTATGAGGGTTTTTGGCAGTCGATGGTATGCTTGGCACACTCTGCCAGCACCACAACTCAAAGGCATCAAATCTTCTGTCATCCTTACTAATTGTCCAGTTTACACACAGAGGAAGCAGTTGCAAATACTTGAATCAGATGCATCTTAGTCTTTAAGCTGATATCATTGCTGCTTAGCACTTTGCAGCATTGCAGGTAATGTCATTGTGTCAAGTCATCTACGACTCATGATGACTCTGTGAACAGTGGATCTGAACTCGGCCCTGTACTATGACAGTCTCAGGATTTCCGAGATACTTGAGCCCATTGCCAGTCACTGTCAGTTCATTTTGTTGAGGACCTTGCTCTCTTTCTGTGACCCTCTACCTTTCCCCACATGCAGTCTTTTTTTCCATTTTATGTGTGTTTCTAAAGTGTACCTCTTTTAGGGAAAAGGGTTATCCCCTAGCACCCAGTGGATAAAATAGGTTCTTAAAAACAACTAAGCAACCTGATTGAAAAGACTGTTAGGAATGTAAATTTTATAAATCTTACACATTGCTGGTGGTAGAATAAATAGTAATGCACCAAGTATTTAAATAATGGTACATATATTGGAGTTTTTGTTGAATTTATGTCTTCTCTACCGTCCCACTGAAATTGCTACGTATTCACCCTAAGAAATGAAAAGAAATGGCCTCAGGTTTCTAAAGAAGAATGTCCATTCATGTGTGTCCATTCACAAGATGTGAAGCCTTATTTTTAAAACTGTCGACATCCCAAGCCCCCTTCAGTATACTGAGTAGATTGTAGTGCTCATAACACACATTACTGCTTACAGTTGGGAGGAGAAAGAAGAAACGGTTGCTACAGGCTCAGTGGGTTGTTGGTAGACAAGGTCACAAGTGGAGATAGAATTTTGAAAATTGAGAGAACTCTCTGGGATTATAGATGCTAGTTAGAGGTGATCATGTAGTTGACAAAAACTCATAGAATCTATTTATTGTACCCAAATCCTATTTTGGCTCTGTTCCTCTTTCCCCTTGATCATAATTGCTCGTTGCTGTTGCTTCTGAGAGGTTAGTGGATGGCCCACCCTGTGTGGATAGGGACCAGGTGCATATCTGGCTCTTACTAGAATGTTCACTGTCTGCACAATGCCCAGGCTTCTGGTTCTCAGGCAAAAAGTGCTTTGAGAACTGTAATTTATTCATAGATTGATACCCATATTTTATGGTTACATTTTCAAGGAAAATATTTGTATGATTACATAATTCTGTATTCAGTATTTTAATTTATAAAGAATCTAGCTTAATCTGAAGGGTTTTTTTGTAAGTGTGATGTTTGTTTGTTTTTTTAAAATGTTTATTTCCATTAAATGAAAACGAAATCTTATTTTCTCAATTCTTTCTCTGATGCTTATTGATATTTTTTTTTAATTTGAGGGAAGATATATGTGTTTTTTTAACCATTTATATAGATGTTGTATAGCATTGTAGTTTCCGTCATTCATACTCTTTTTTAGATGATTGTCACAGATGAGTATATGACCTTTCCCTTCATTCAGTTTATTCATTTTGATGTCTCCTCTCTTCTCTGTCCAAATAATCATCTAAAGTTAATTCTATTTGCGTGTTAACTTTTCCTTAGTTTTTTTCTAAGGGCGGTCTCGTACTACAGTTGTCCTTTTGGGACCCATGTTGGCTTAGCATATCCTCTGTACACATACTTGCTGGGCAGTCTTTAATTTTGTACTTTTAAAAAAAAAATGATGTTGCTGATTTCTTGTGTTTCATCTCCTTTTCTGTGCTTGGGTAGTTTTTGTTTATGGCTCTTCTTATTTCCATCGTTACTGATGTTTTAGTGTTTAAAACGTTGTTTTCATTTTGATAAGAAAGGCTTATTTATTTTTATTTTTTCATATACCCTGCAAGTTATTTTATTCTCCAATCAAAATCCATTCACTTAATCTTGAAATCACCTTGACTTCCTCTCCATTAAGAATACTTTTTATTGCCTTTTTGCTTTGTAGTTGTCATTTGCCCCCAAACTGTTAGCTCTTGTTCTGTTTTTAGTGTGTTTTAGTGTATGTTTATTACGTTGTTGCTGTTGTTGTTAAGTGCCATCCAGTGGTATCAGTGACCCTGTGCATGAAAGACCTGAACACTTGTGTAACTTGCATCATTTCTCCAAGTTCATAGTAAGAAGCAAGCTATTTCAGAAGTGGATGCCACTCCTGCTTCCAAGCTTGTTTTCATCTGGGAGCTCCACCAGACACTGTACACCATGGGTAACCATTATCGCATTTGACGCATCAGCGTCACGGTGTTCAGCTCCATAGCAACCACACGTTACCTCTACAGAAAGTGGACAAACCAGTGCTATATCACTTAGAAGAATGTTTGACCAAAACAATTAAAACCAGACCCAAGGGCCATAGATTAAAATCACCCACCTTTGGTTTGGTAGCATCGCTTTCTGTCCACTACGCCAACCAATCTCTATGTTTTTGTTGTTGTTAAGTGCTGTTGAGTCATTGATGGCAACCCTATGAATGAAAGACCTGAACACTTGGATAACTTTGGTCATTTATCCAAGTTCATAGAGTTTCTGGAGGCAAGCCATTTCAGAAGTGGATGCCAGTCCTGCTTCCAAGCTTGTTTATTTCTGTGTCTGAGGGAATTGATGAATGAGGTATGTTAATTTGGTATTGTTGTTGGCTCTCGGTCCACATAAATCCTATGTAGGCTTTCTTATAAGATTAGTTTTTACAAATTCAGTTGGTTTTCGTTTTTCTGGAAATGTCCAAATTTTAATGTCACTGTCATATTTGGTAGGCAGTTTTACTGGATGTTTAATTCTTGGTTGGCAGTTTTCTTCTTCCAGGATTTAAACGCCTGCCTCTCTTGCCCCCACCCTGCCTTCTTGCCCCCATCATTTCTGCTGAGACACTGAAGCTTAGTCTTACTGATTATCCTTTGGAGGTAAATTTTTCCTGAGTATTCTTTTGTTGCCTTTATAACTTTGGAAGATTTGGTAATGAGCTATCTTGTTTGTTTTTGGCGTCTACTTTGTTTGGGGTGCATGCAGCTTCATGAATTCATTTTCAGTTTTCATAATATTTGGGAATTTTTCTTCCAGCAAATATTCAGCAGTTTCCTCTGTGCTCTTTTCTTGGTCTGGAATTCCAGGTCTACACAGGTTATGCCTCTTGATGTTGTCCCACATAACTCTTAACTTTCATTTTCTTTCCTCCTCATGACCTGATTGTTCTCCTACAGACTCTTGTGATTATGTGCTGTGGAGGCAGAATAGACTCACAGCTTCCTCTCCATTGCGTTTCTGAGGCTGTAAATCACATGAAAGGAGACTAATTGTCTTTCTCCAGAGGCTGGTGGATTTGAACTGCCTTCCTTTGGGTTGGCAGTGCAACTTCTCACCCACCAGGCCACCAGACCTCCCTTACTAGCAGATTTGCATTGAGGAATTTGTCTTTGCTCTTATTAAATTCTGTTTCCAGTTCTCTTTGGTCCATTCAATGTGTTAGTGATTTCTGAAATTTATTCTTAGTATTCAGAATATCATTTTGCTATTTTTGTATTTTAATTTTCTGTTTATTTAATCTATTTGGTCTTGCGTAGTTTCTTGGTTAGTTTTCCTCAGCCTGTACAAGATAGGCAATTTTATTATTCTTTTGAATTCCTTACCAGAGAGTTCCAGTAGGTTTTTTTTGTCCTTCTGGAACATTCCCTGGTTCTTTATCATGGTCACTTTTGTGTTCCATCTTACTCTGATTGAGTGCTGTGAAGTTCCTGTTGCCTTTGAGACATTACCATATTCTTGTTTTTGTATTTGTTTTTTTGTATCTGTTTAAGCCAGGGAAGAGTGCTGTACCATTTGCTAACTTGGCTAATTCTCTGTTCAGTTTCTGCATAGATTAGTTGTCAGGTGGAGCAGAAAGAGAGGAAAAGAGAAAAGTAAAATGTGCAAGATTGGAAAGAGAATCAGGGAAAAAAGAAGGGGGAAATCTAACAAAAAGAAAAAAGCTGAACAAGTGAAAAGTCGAAAGAAATGGCACAAATAACATGAAAACCCCATAATAACAAAATCAAGCAAACAGAAATTGATGGGCAACTAGAGAGGGGGTGAGCCGTTGGAGAGAAGGGCGTTTGGTGCTTTCCCCCTGTTGTGGGGCTCGAGGCCAGGAGTCTGTCTGGGCAGTTTGCCAGTCCCCTAGAGCTTCAGGGGTAGGTACCCAGTCAGGTTACTTGGGAGGCACCTTCTAGTCAGTGGGATGTGGAAGGTGGGGCACCCAGCCTGGATGGGTTCAGCTGGCCTAGCCCAGGGTTTGTGTGCAGGTAAGGTGCCCAGGTGGAGAGGGCTAGTGTGAAAATACAGTCCCTGCCAATCTGAGCTACCGTAGGATGATGCACTCCACTGAAGTCTCCAAGAACTTTGATTGAAGGGAGGGTGATACACTTTGGGACGTAGCCTCTGCTGTGTTGGGAACCCTTCCCAGTATTGCCCATGTGTCCTTTCCTTATGATGGTCTTGATTGTGTCCTTGATAATCTTTATTAGTGCTTTTAGGAAGTTCTGTGAGTTGGTCCACCAAATTATCAAATCCAGAAGAGTGGAGCCAGTGGATAAAAGGGAGAGAGCCAAGGATGAACCCCCAAGTCTGTGGTGGATGCCCTGAAGGCATGGTAGGAAAAAAACGTATTTTCAGCCAGTAGGTTGGGAATAAGGATATGATGTGGGCTCCTGGGTTGATGGCTGTGGCTGCTTCTTTGGACAGAGGACATTGTGTGCGCTGACCCATCTCCAGGTGCCTAGGGACACAGGAAACTTGTGTGGCTCATGTCACACAGATGATTGAGAAGTGAAAAGGTGTGAATTTGATGGATCTTTACCTTTTGGAGGTTGATTTGACAATGTTGGTTCGGTTTGGTTTTTGTTTTTGGTTTTGTTTTTTTTTACTTTCTTGGGATTTTTTTTTTTCAATGTACATCTACAGAGATTTTGGAATTCCATTCATTCATTGTTGCACTTACTTTCTTGGGATTTGAGTGAAAGTTTACAAATCATACCTGATTTTCATTCGTTAGGACAGTAATCACAATTAATACCATGAATTACAGTGTCTGATAAGCCGTTATTTTATGTAGTCCTTACCTTCACCCAGCTTATTAAATGTTGGTTATGTATTAACTTTTAAAACTTTCCCTTCTCATCCCTGATAGCCATGAATACTGATTTAGTCATGAGGTCTGAATTTCTCAAAACATGCCCCAGTAATGCCACAGGGCTAGTTTTTCCCAAGCGAGGTCCTGCTTTTTCAGGGCTTGATTTTTAGTGTTGGTGTTTATTTGTTCTTGAATTTATTGCTGTGCAGTAATGGTTTGTGTGATGAGTTCTTCTGGCCAGCAGAGTGACACTCTACAGATTGTCACCAGAGCACCTTTGGTGATGTTATTTTTTTTTTAAACTCTATTATTTTGTGTCTTTGTACCATCAAATGGGATCTGACTGGTACAGGAGGAGATTGCCCCTTCTCCAGCAAAGCATCTGGTGGATTCGAACCGTGTACTTCTGGGATTGCAGTGCAGCTTCTTGCTACTAGGCCAACAGAGCTCCCTGTTGAAGATGTTAATTAGATGCCATCGAGTCGAGTACGAGTCATAGCGACCCTATGAACAAAAGATCTGAACCCTCTTCTGTTCTGTGCCATTCTTACACTTCCTGACACTCAAGAGCCCGTTGCAGCAGTCACTGTGTTAATCTGTGTGATTAGTTTCTTCTAAAAATGTTTTGAAATCTTGCACTGTTTATCTTCTGGTGAGAGACTCCAGAGCTAAATTCTCAGAGAACTCCTTCAGCAACATTAAAAATTCTGCCTTTCTTGGTTTTGGTGGGGTTTTTTGGTTGTTTTGTTTTGGTTTTTTTCATGACCATTTTGCATTGTCAGTTGTGGACTTTCCCAATTTTTAGGTAACCTAGCCAGCCCCAAAGTTAGTAATGAATTATTTCATATTGAATATTTATGTGTACTGAGCACCATGCTTCCAAGTCAGTCTCCACCCACAGCGACCCCCCCATCAGATCACTGAGCCTGTGTATCTGTACAGGAAGTTTCTCATACAAGGGCCAAGTTGAATTAGAAACTTCACCCAGTGTGATGTCAGGGCACTGGGAAACTCTAGTCAGGGGCCTCCCCAAATTACTGAGGAGCATTGAAAACCCCCTGGGTTGGGGGGGCATCTGTCAGTAAGTTCTGACTCTATGGCAATGAGTTTTTATTTAATATAAGAGTTAGAGAAAGAAGATATAGCTCTGACTTAAAATGTTTTGAAGCATAGTCCCTAAGAAAATCTGTTACATATCCAGACTTTTCCATTCACGAGATTTAGGGTAAGCAGTTACAAGAGAATTTATTTTGAGATCATCGGCTTCTTTACGTCCAAGCTCACACTGACTTGATTGAACAGTCATTTTTCTCCAGTTTAGCAAAATTGTCTGGGCCCCTTAACAGTTGGCACTTTTCAGGGACTTTGCAGGGTTAGATGTGCACATGCGTGGTGCAAAGGTTAGGCAGGGTTGCTTTTCCATGAGAGGGGTTTTGTTTTGCCTTTTCCTTGGGAAAACAACATCAGTTTCATGATGGCCAGTGTTCCCGTTTCCTGTAGTACTAAAAGGGCCAGGCATGGTCCTGATTCTGAGGATTTCCCTTTTAAAAATTCAGTTCAGGTAAGTAAATATTTACATCTTTATTGTAACATTAACTTCCTAGTCTTCCATGTTGTTAGCCCACTATTGTTTTTCATGATTGTATATTTGAAATCTATTTCAGCAGTCAAAAATTTTAATCTGCTAGCTTATTACGTGCATTCTTCATCCAGGGAGAAAGAGACTATCGATTTGCTGTCAGTATTTTAATTTTGAAGATAATCAGAGGGTTCCCTCCCTTTTTATGACTTAGAACTTTAAGGGTTTGTATTGGGTTGTTGTATTTGTTAATTTTTTTAATTGTGCAATGTAGTCTTTTTTTTAAAGACATGTAAGAATGTCTTGAAGTGTGTGTGTGTGTGTGTGTGTGTGTACACTAGCGAGTGGGAACCTTCCAGCTCATTTCCTTTTCGGAGATGGTACATTGCCCATCTTTCTCCCTCGTTGCAGCTCGTAGATTTGAACTGAGTGCTTTTGGGTTGGCTGCAGTTTTTACCACTGGGGTACCAGAGTATTTTGTGAGATTACTTTTTCCTCCCATGATACTTCTGACCTTGTTTTACTTTCCTCTTTATTTTTGCCTATTTTTTTTTCAAGTCCGGTCACTGCTGTCCAGTTAGAATTGATGCACAGCTGACCCTCCAGCAGGCTTTCAGGTACCGATTGTCCCCTTCATCCCGTGGAGCAGCTGGTGGATTTGAACCAACAGCTGGAGCAGCCCAGCTCTCTAAGAACTACACCACTTTTTATTTATCTTGACGATCATGTTTTTACTGTTCAGAATCATCGAGGATTTATCTTCACCTCATGTACTTCCAGCATGTTGTTAGGTGAGGGACATGATGCTTGGAAGGGTGGAAGGTCGGCGAAGGAGAGGAAGACCCTTCACCAGGTGGATTGACAGGGGCTGCAGTGGGCTCTTGTGTGTCAGGTGGGAGGATGGCAGGGCTAGGACGGCTTCAGATCTGCTGTTCATAAAGTCGCACCACCAGTAATAATAATAATTGTAACAGTGGACTCCGAGTGCTTTGGAGATCCTCACGTGTTCACTCAGCTACCACGTGAGATAGTGATAGTGTGTTTTACAAACGGAGAGGAGACCACAGAGGTTACAACTAACTTACCCCTAGCTGCTAAGTGTGGAACGAGTAAGGGAAGAACTAAGATTCAAACCCAGGCTGTAATTCTGTCTGCTGCTGCCTGGTTCCCACTCTCTGAAGATATCTCTTGTTTTATTATTTTAATTCTTCGTTTATTGATTATGATGCTTGCTTTCCCCGGATGTTTGGGACGTACTTGTTGGTATATTTTTAAGTCTCTGTTAAGCTGCAGGGTTTGAATCTGGTCACAGGGAGGGTGGGTGAGGATGAGGAGTGTTGGACATTGTGCATTAATTACTGTGTGGCCAGCACTGTTCGGCTTCTTGACGCACCGTGTGCAGTGTTTACACCTCTACCCACCTGACTGCTGGCACTGTTTCTGTCAGGACCACCCTGGAGTGCCCTCCTGTCCCCCATAACTCCTGTGGACCAGGCGTGGAATGCCCTGCGCTGCCCACTGCTTGGCTCTTGTCATCTGTGTGCATTTTAAACCAATTTCTTCAGTTTCATTAGTCTTTCAGGGATTATAATTTCACAAATTTCAAAGTCTTAGTCACTTTACAATGCTTCCAGGGTTTATTATCTTATGGATGGTTTTGTTTTGCATAAATCGCATTATAATTTATTCTTTACTCCTATAAATTTTTAAATTTTGGGACTGGAGGTGGTTATGTTGAATGTGCTTTTTTTATTTTGATGCTGTCTCTTATCAGTGGTTCTTAACCTTTTTAAGATTCATGAATTCCTTTTACATTTGTTAAGTTTTTTGGACCTTGGCCTTCCTTTATATCCAGATTTGTAGTGTGGACCGAAAGTGGCAGACATAACTATTTCAGCATTGCTCGTTTTATAGGTGTGGGCTTATCTTTGGAACATGGCAGTCTTTGTTTTGTTTTTAGTTAGGTTAGAAGTGGAAGCATATTTCTTTAGAAACCTACCCGTCCTTATATAATACAGATCCAAAGCAAGGTGTATCTTTCTGTTAAACATTTTTTAACATTTCCCTTTTTTCTTTTTCTCTAGGTTTAACTATAGATCAACACATCATCTTGCCTCTCATGGGTTCTATGAATTTTTAAATTGGTTTGATGAGAGAGCATGGTATCCACTAGGAAGAATAGTAGGCGGCACTGTAAGTACATTTGCAATTGTTTGTTACTCAGAAAGTTCTGTAGTCATTTGATTAAATCATTAATTGCTATGGTGATATTAATGGTTCTTGAAAGTTTATTTAATTAACTGTTCTATTTTTCTGTGGCCAATTATCTGATAAGTAATATGCTTGGACTTTTCTCCAGTCCTCTTCCTATGTTTTGGATTTGCTTATGTTAGCCATTATTTTTGTACTTTCTGGAGTCTGTACTTTAAGGTCAAGTTATTTGTGTTATTGTAACTTGATTGAAAAGACTTTTGGATAGAGATAGAAATTTAGGGTAATCAGGTGATTCTCATTTTCTAAGCTTTAAATACTCCTTAAAGTATTCCAGTTAGTTTAATATAGATTAAATATAGTTCATAGGAGATTCTGATGACCAGAATTTGACAGAAAACATTTTTAGGAGTAAGATATAGCAGAATTTTGAAGTTGAAAGGCAAGGTATCTGTTGCTGGGTCTTTTTTTTCCTACTGATCAATTTTTTTAAGCTTAATCAGTTTAATGAATTTTGAAAAACTTTGACCCAAAGACATTTTAACTAGTTATTATCTATGTTACCTGCTTTCACATTTCTTTCCTCTCCACTTTATTTTTATTTTATATTGACTTATGTACATCTTTCACATTTTTTTACGGTTTTGTTTTATTCTGATTGCTTGAGATTATTTGCTCAAGGGTTTTATTCTTCATTTACGTAGACATTTTAAGGCTGTAAATCTTCAAATACTGTACTTTGGGGACAAATTGCACTGTAGTTTGCCATTGAACAATCTACACAAATTCTTCAGTGATAGAACTGTTACGTATCATTAAATTGGAACCAGCCATGCACACCCATGTTTACTGCAGCTTTGTTCACAATAGCAAGGAGTTGGAAACAACCTAAGTGCCCATCAACAA
>NW_006399841.1:6745507-6786396 GCF_000299155.1 Elephantulus edwardii | reverse complement strand
GGTTGCTGTGAGGCTGAACACTGTGACACGGATGTGTCAAATGCGTTAATGGTTGACTACCCAATGTGGACTGAGAGTGGGGTGGAGCTCCCCGACTGAACAAGCGTGGAAGGAGGAGTGGCGTCCACTTCCATAATAGCTTGCCTCCGGAAACCCTATGAACTTGGAGAGAGGATGAAAGGCATCCAAGCGTGAAGGACTCTCCTTCATAGGGTTGCTATGAGTCGCCTGCGACTCGACGACACTTAACAACAACAACAACAACAACAATGTTCCCTTCTAACATCTTTAGTCATTGTCCATCTCTCTGATACATAGCAAGTAGTTGAGAAAATCATGGCCTGGATCAGGCACATTTAGTCTCTGACTGGCACCTTGTTCTTCAGTACTCTGTAGAGGTCCCTGACAGCAGATTTTCTGAATATAATTAAACTTTTTCTTTCATGGCTGCTGGTATAGAGAATATTGATTGTGGAGCCAAGTAAACTGAAGCTGTTAACAATCTCAGTCTCTTCACAATCTATCACGATGCTGCCAATCAACCCCGTGGTGAGAGTCTTTGTTTTCTTGATGCTGAGCTTCAGTCCTTGACCTTTTGCTGTAAATGTCTAAGATCATCCTTATTTTTGGCAAGCAACATTGTATCATCTGCATAACCCAGATTATTGATGAGTCTTCCTCCACTTCTGATTGTACATCCCTCTTCATAGAGCCCAACGTCCTGGATGATCTGTTCCACATATAGATTGAAATGGTATGGAGATTGGATGCATCCCTGGTGTACACCTTTCCTCATTTTGAATGATGCAATGTTTGTTTCCTTGCTCTGTTATAATGACTGCCTCCTGCTCCAAGTATAGGTTTCAATGACTAAGGATGATAGATGAAGAATTGATGCTTTTGAGTTGTGGTGCTGGAGAAGAGTATTGAATATGGACTGTTAAAAGAATAAACAGGTCCATCCTGGAGAGAGTAAAACCAGTCTATTCCTTGGAGGCAAGGATTTTGAAACTCCGTCTGACATACTTTGGGCATGTTTCAAGGAGTTACTAGTTCTTGGAGAGGGATATCATGCTTGGGAAGGTGGAGAGACAACACAAGAGAGGAAGACTCTGAAAGAGATGGACTGACTCAATGACTGGGGTAATGAAGGTAGGTGTGTCAGAGACAATGAAATTGGGACAACATACTTGGAAAGATGAAGGGTCAGCAAAAGAGAGGAAGATCTATGAGGCAGATTGGCATGGCAATGGCATAAGTATGTCAGATATTATGATGATGACACAGGATAGGACAGGGTCCGGTCTGTTGTTTATAGAGTTGCAACGAGTCATTACTCAACTTGACAACCAGACCCAGGATATGAATTTAACTTTGCTTTTTTGTGCCTTTGCCCTAGACAACAATTGGCTGGCTGCCCTTTGAGGCCAATGTCACTGCTCCTCTATGAATCATCAGTCATAGGAGAGAACTGCAAGAACAGCACTCATCAGTCTTTTTCTGAAGCTGCCTGCGTGGCTTGGAGAGCCCTGCCCAGCTCAGGAGTTTGGTTCCAGCAGAGCTCAGATTCTCCTCTCTGCAAGCACTGCTTTCTGGCAGAGCACATGCATCAGCATACGCTGCCTTCTGCTTAGCAGTCGCAGCTTCCTTGGGGTGCTTCCAGAGCTGAAGTGCATTTGCGAATGATGGTGGCATCGCTTAAATTGCAAAGACGTTGAATGAGTGGAAGCCCAAAATCTCTGTAAATGTTTATGAAAATTAATAAAATATAATTATAGAGAAAAAAAAATTGGAACCAGCCAAACCAAAGCTGACCCTTTAGCAGGTTTTCAGAGGCAGTAACGTTTCCCCATTCCATAACCTCTTCTGAATCTGTCTTGAATTTCTGGCAGTTTCCTGTCAATTTACTGCTCCAGCTCGTCTTGAATAATCTTTTATTATTTATTTCCAGATAATATTTTGATAATATCACCTTCTTTTGGTTCACTCTTTTTTTGAAAGGGCACAGTCATTTAATGGTCCATCAATTTCAAGAGCCTAATTTTTTGCCAGTGTCTTCAGTGTAGCCTGGAGGCTTAGTGACACTGGTCCTTCACTATCGTTGGTTCTTGATACAATTCATATAATCCTGAATTAATTCTGTATTGACCAATTCTTTTTGGTACAGTGACTCTATATTACTACTTCCATTCTTAAAGAAAATTTCCTTTTTTTTTTTACTACCAGGTTTTTACACATTTCATTAGCATACTTTGTTTTGTCTCAAGTTACCTTTAAGGTACTGTTTTTTCTTCTCACTTAACTTCTTTGGATGACCAAAGAAGAATTACTATTGTTAGATCGTGCTTTTGATGAGTACTGAATATCCCATGGACCACCTACAGAACCAACTAGCGCATCTTAGAGGAAGTGCAATCAAGATGCTGGGTAGAGGCAAGGATGGTGGGACTTGGAGCATGTTGTCAGGAGGGCCACTTGCTGGAAAGATGGAGAATCACAGCGAGAGGAAGGTCCCCCAACCCGATGAACTGACAGTGACTCGGGGACAGCGCAGGATGCGGCAAGCTTGCAGTCTGTGTGTTCAGAGGGCCAGGATGAATTGTAGTTAACTCAGTTTCCTCTAACAAACACTCTGCAGCAAGTTTCTCTTCTTGTATCCATTTTGTTCTTGTCTTTCTCCTCTACCTTTTTAATGACCTTTTGCTTTCTTCATGTATGATCCTCTTGATGTACTCTCATAACTCATCTAATCTTTGATTGTTAATATGCAGTGCATCACATCTGACTTGAGATGATTCCTAAGTTCAGGTAGAATGTCTTGAAGGTATTTTGGCTGCTGTGAATGAGTTTTAATGAGGATTCCAGAACACTTTAGTTGTGCTCATTTGACACCTGAAGTGATTGTTCAGGCAGAACAGGGAAATCCTTACATGGTTTCCAATCTGGAATGGTTACAGCAGGATACCTGTTCCATTTGTGTGCTAAGCTGGTCATTCCGGAAGCTGGACTCTATGAAGACAAAGTGGCATCAGGATTGGAAGAAGACTCCTCAGCACCATGCTGTGTGCAGATGACATAGCCATGTTTGCTGGGAGCAGAGGTGGAAGCTCTTACAGGAAAAGATCAAAGCCTTCACTGTGGGTTACACCTTACTATCAAGAAAACAGAAGTCTTAAAACTGGACCAATAAGTCAACATCATGGTAAATAAAGGAAAAATTACACTTGGTAAAGATTTACTTGTATCTACAGTTAACACCAAGGTAGTAGCAGTGAAGAGCTCAATGACATGCTCCACTGAACCTGTTTCAAGGACTTTTTTAAATGCTAAAGAGTAAGACTTCAGTCTGGTTGAAGACTTGACGTGTGCCTGACTGACCTAAGCTATGGTGTTTCTATTTACTTCCTGGAAGCATAAATTGGACATGGAAGACCACAGAAAAGCTCTTTGAGTTGTGGTGTTGGACTGTCAAAAGAACAGACAGCTGTCTTGGAAGAAGTGCTCATTAGAATAGAAAAAAGGCAGGTGAGACCCTCATCAAGATGGACAGATCCTGGAAAAGTAGACGGTCAGAGAAGGAGAGGAAGATTCTCAGTGGGTTGACGACTCTGTGCTTGTAACATGGGCTTAAGCACATCCGAAATTGTGAGGCTGACACACGATCACACAGTTTTCTGAATTGAAGTTGACTCAGTAGCACCCGATGACGTCAGTCTCATACTTAGGATAGCCAGGAAAGCAGCCATTCGGTCTGTGATCGTTTCTAGGTGATAATAAGCTAGTCTGCTGTCCCTAAGCATGTCTGTATGAGTTAGGGGTTGTTTTCCCCCCTGTCTTCTCATTACTTGTGGGGTTCCTTGGCATCAGTACTACTTTGGATTTCCTCTTCATTGTTGGTGTCTCTTGAGCTCCCTTTCTTTTGAGTATACTGTGCCTTCTTTGGTACACAAGGTTCTTTCCTCAGTATTTCTATCTAATATATTCTGACATGTCCGCTCAGTCTGCCATACTGCATGGAAATATTGGCTTACCCTGAGAAGTACATTAAAATTCATTCTATTTTCTTTAAATGGTTACTGACAGAATCATATGCTAAGACCTGGTATTGACTGAAATAGAACAAAATTTTCATTTTAAAAAATTACTGTATTTTCGCTATTCTCAATGCAGGGGAAGATATCCTACTTTTTCTAGAGTTTATAGTCTAATGGAGGTGGTGGGCCTTTAAAGTATAGAAAGGAGTGAAATAGTGTTAAGAGAATAAAAAAAAAGTCAGGGAGGTCGGCTAAGACTGTGAGGAATTTGCAGTTTTAACTGGCACCAAGTGGTAAAGGAACTATATATATATATATAGCATTATCTTTGTAGCAGACGAAGAGGCTCTTTGAGGATTTAACTAAGGGTATAGATTAAATGCACATTTGTCACTGAGGATTAATTTAAAAAGAAGGCTCCATGGACTGTTCTTTGAGTACTCTGTTTTCCGTTCCTCGGTGAAGTTTACTGTAAGGAGTGTAACTGACTCTTTTCCAGTGTATTTGGCTTCCTTTCCCTAAACATCATCCCTCCACATCTTAGGCAATAGAAGGACTTCCACTCTTCCATTTTTATTTTTTTTTTCAATTTTACTGACTCCCTGGTTCTTTTTTCTTTTTCTGAATCTTGAGCTTGAAAAGAGGGGACACTGATTTATCGATACTCCATCACTCATTTTTTTCAACCTCAGATTTCCTTGTCTTTTGCCCTTTTTTCCTTTTACACATACAAGTATGTGTAAAGGACACTAGACCCTGTTTTGTGGTGAAAAGCAAAATGCAGGAATGTCTGATCTTTTTCCTTTGCTGTCTCTGACATTTTTCTTTAATATATAATACAAAATGGGCGTCTCATTTGTAGTATGGAAAGGTAAACAGGTATGAGATCTTGTTCTCAAACCCAATATAAAGACTGCGTAATAATGAAGAGAGCTGATGATGGTAGTATTTTTAGGTACTTTATCTTATATGTGTGTAGTGATTAAAGTTCCCTTCTCTCCTTCCTCCTTTCTAGGTTTACCCAGGATTGATGATAACAGCTGGCCTTATTCACTGGATTTTAAATACATTGAACATAACAGTCCATATAAGGGATGTCTGTGTGTTCCTTGCACCCACCTTTAGCGGCCTTACCTCTATATCTACTTTCCTGCTGACGAGAGAACTTTGGAACCAAGGAGCAGGACTTTTAGCTGCTTGTTTCATTGCTATTGTACCAGGTTACATATCTCGCTCAGTAGCTGGATCCTTTGATAATGAAGGCATCGCAATTTTTGCACTTCAGTTCACATACTACTTGTGGGTAAGTAAGTAACATTGAATGTTTTGTTACCATGAATACCCATGACCTTTCTCCTGAGATACTGTTGGTTGTCTTAGGGACCTGGAGGGGAAAGTTAGCACCATATGTTGTTGTCACTTAGCATTGCAGAAAGTGATCTGTTGTTACTCTTTGTAAAAACTATTACTTAGTAAAATTTCAAAATGTCTGGCTTTGACATAGTGTTTATAGTTCTATAGATAGGTGGAAGATAAGCAAAAATATTTTGACATATTGATGTATATGTCAATATATTGACATATTTTCTGATAAGTGTAATTGTATAGATCATAATATCCTTATTTTTTAAGTTAAATAGTAAAAAAAAAATATCCAAAGACAAGCTGTTGATGTTTCCTAAGAGAGAGGGGAAGTTGAAGTGTTGTCCAGTGGCTTGAGATCTCAAATTTGGCTTCATAACTAGCATTCTTGCTTATTTTTCTTCTACCAAGTCATTTAAAGGCTAATTTTGTTATTTTTACATGGAAAATTGTAAAATTACTTATTGCTAAGTTCAACTTTTAAAACTTGGATTAATTTGTTATTCGAACCTTAGTTTTTGTCTTCATGCTTCTTTTTTGGTAGGGGGAGGCTGGGAATTGTCAACATTTTACATAGATCAATACTTTTTAATGTATTCAGGAAGTATATCTTTAGGGGGGCTCTGGTAGCATAATCCATGGGGTGTTGCTGTGTTAAACAAAAGGTTTCCCTGTGGCTGGCGGGTCTAGTGGATACTTTTGCTTGGCAAGGAGTTTCAGAGGGGACTATTGAGGTCAGTCAGTAAAGAATGGCTTACTCTTGCATTTGAAAGAAAAGCACTTGTGGAGATGAAGGTGACAGCAAACAGGATATTGCTGCTGTTGCTCTTGTTGTTTAAGTCAGCAAAAAAAAATTTATGAAACTACAGGTGGCTTTAAATTGTGATGTTGAAGGGTATTGAATATTCCCATTCAGTGTAAAAAACCCAAACAAATCGGTGCTCCTTAGAGGCAGTGATGCTGACACTTGATCGCACATACTTTATCATCAGGAGGAGATGGTCCTTGGGAAAAGAGATGCTGAGAAAGGTGGAGCTGAAGACCCTCCACCAGGTGGATTGACACGGTGACTCTAACATCAGGCCGCAGTGTATCAGAGAAGTTGAGGTTGGCACAGGATAGGACGAGGTTCAGATCTGTTATCACAGGATTGCTGAGAGTTGTAGTTGACTTGACAGCACATAAGAACAGGATCATCTAATGTAAATATATTAGCATTTATATATTTGGATGACTAGACCCTTGACTGTTCTGTATTCTTTGAAATATTCTGTAATAAGTTTTAAAATAATACATAATCAAAAAGACATTTTGTCTATAGAAAAATACATACAATGATAAAAGTCACTAGATAGAAGTACCCTGTGCTTTTGTATGTATTTCTAAGATTGCACTTTTAAGAAATGAAGCTAACTGCTTGCTGTCCATATAATTTAGTATTTTCTTTTGTAACACCGTGAGGTTTAACCAAAAGGAAGACAAAATTCACGTAACAAAACATTATACTCTCTAACCACATGATTCTCTAATTCCAGACCATTCTTAAATCCAGACTATCACCCCCATTTAAGCCTCCTAACTTCCAATTCCACAATTCCTCTGGTAATAGCATACATCAGCTCCCTGTGTGTAGGCTATCGACAATCTTAACAGCACTTACTTCCTGTGTTTTGTGAATCTATGCCTTTATGCATATATGTATATTAAAATAATAATCTATCCAAGTGGATATGAAGCAGTATTGGATTGTGATCTTATATTTTCTTAATGATCATGTGCTTAGAGACTTGCTGTGTATTTTTACTAGAGAAATGTATGTTCATATAATTTATTCATTTTTAATTTGTTTGACTAATTATTGATATTTTTTAAGAATTCTTTACATATTCTAGTTAGTAACATTATCTAATTGTATGATCTGCAAATATTTGGTGAGCTGTCACTTTTTTGTCTTCAATATTTTGATAATACCTTTGGATTTATGAAAGTTTTATTTTGATGCAGTAATTTGTTTCTTTGATTATGTGACATTTTAGAGTTAAATTAGAAATTTCATTAAAGTCATGAAGATTTATCTTTTATATTTATCCACTGGATCCATTTTAAGGGGGTTTTGTTATATGGTGTGAAGTAGATATTGGAGATTTTTTTAAACAATTTCTTTTCACATTATGTGATGATCCAGTTACTGCCCTGCACTGTCTGTTGGAAGCGTTTGACTTCCAACATAAATCCATTTCTCATTTGTCTCAGCCTATATACACAATTGGTTTTAAAGTCAAGAAATTTCAGAGTATAAACTGTATTTAATACTTAAAAAATTCCTCTTGATTTTCTTGTAATAACAGTCTTGGTTCACTTGAGGTAAAAGTAACAAAGTATTTAGATTTTTTCTGTAAGAGTATAATTGTTTGGCAGCCGCCCAGCAGGATGACCACCCAGTGCTGCAGGTCCTCCTCTGGTTTACTGACCCTCTTTTCCAAGTATGATGTCCTCCTCCAGGGACTGGCTTTTCTTACAATGTTGACCAAGAAGGAGGGAGCTTGAAGTCTCCCCATTCGTGGCCTCCAGAGCGCACTTGGATTGCATTTCGTTCTGGACAAGTTTGTTATTTTGGCAGTTTGCAGTGTCACATCTTAAAAGCGTTGATTGTTGCTCTCTCTTCTTATCCATTGCTCTACTCTGACGTGCATGTGAGGTGACTAGAAGTGCTCTGGCTCTGCTCAGACAGACCTTGGGCCCCCAAGTGACATTCTTGCTCTTAAACACTTTGACAGAGAGGTTCTTTGTCTTGTTTTCGAACATTCAGGTCCATGTCACCCATTTACACTATTGACCACTGCTTTTTAAAATGTATATACATTGTGTTTCATAGAATGAATTACTGTTTTCCCTCTGCGGCTTCTACATCCCTTCAGAGCAGTTATATGTAACTTATTCCTATTTGCTCATTTTCAGTAGCCATATTGGTTTTTCATCAGTACTTCTTAGGCAGATCCTTTGTCCTGATCATTTACAGTGTTCATTGACTGTGTGTTCCACTTCTCCCAATCCCTCCTCACACCCCCAAACCTTAGTCACCCTCTATTTTCACAGTTACTGATCTGCAATATTTATCTTCTTGTGACTGAGTTCTGCAGACTTGCCCATGTTGCTTAATACTTCACGGGTTGGCTGTTCCTTAATACTGCATAATGTTCAACTGTGTGAGTGCATCACTCTCTCTCCATTTGTTTATTGATGGTAAAAGTTCTTAACAGCACATTTGCCCATGTAATACATCATTTAATTTCTCGGCTGATGCTCTCATGGGCACCAATTGTGAATCCAAGTGGAACAAAGTCCTTGACAGTGGCATCTTGTCTGCACTTACTATGATGCTGTTTGCCTGTCCAGTTGGGAGGAGTTTTATGTTGATGTATATTCCATACTGAAGGCTGTGTGTAGTTTATAATTTTCATCAGTAAATGCTTCAAATCATATTCCATCCCCCACCCCAGCAAACAACGTTCCGTCATCTGTATATCAGATTGTCACTGGGGGGGCGGGGAGCAACTAATGTGATAAAAAGAAAAAAGATACCTAGTGGGGAGGGGTGGGAAGGGAGAAAATTGAGGCAATGAATGAATGGAAATCCAAAACCTCTGTAAAAAAAAAAAAAAAAAAAAATACAAAATTAAAAAAAAAAAAGATACCAAGCAACCCTTCATAGTGTCCTAAGACTTGAAAGAGCGTGCCCAAGGAGGGACAGATTGGAAGGACATCAGTGAAGAAGGCAAGATGTCTTGTTCTGCTGGGCCAGGGCCAGCCTGGAGCTGCTTGGCACTCAGGAGGCCACACTCCTAGAGTGTCAGAGGAAGGCTGGCCGCAGGCAGGCTGTGGTCTGGCTGTGCAGTGGGGCCAGGTGGTCTGAAGAGTTGTGGAGTGGAGATGCCCATGTGAAGAAGGCTGCTGAATGATCACCAGCTCAAGGCTGCGTCATTGCTGAGAATGTGGCCAGTGGTGTTTTGGGCCCCACTGGATGACCACATGTCACACCACTGGTCCTGAGTGTGCACTGGAGGCCAGAGAGCTTCCTTGCCTACACTTTCCCACCAGCATCCTTGGGAAAAATTAAAGCAGTATTTTCACTTTAAAGAAGGAATTCTGAGTGGGTTGAAAGGTACATGCAGGACTATTGGAAAGAGGAGAAGGCAAGGTCAGATCTCTTGTTCATAGGGTTCTTGTGGTCAGCTCGATGGTACTGACCACCACCACATTATGTGGGAGGAGAGTGCCCATCACTCACCAGTTACATTTTAAAAGTAGAGTTACTTGAAATCAGCTTTTTAAAAGACACTTAAATTTCAACTTGCATGTGAGGATGCAGAATAGAAAATAATTATACAAAATTTTATGAATAGAAAATTACATGTAAAAAGATAGCTGTTACTTCTTTAGGATACACTTATTTAATTAACCTTAAAGATTTACTCCATTGACTTAAGAATTTAAAATTTGCATTATTAGAATGTAAAATTCCTTTTAAGATGGTAGTAATTTTGGTTTTTTTTTTTCACATCCAAGCACATGTTTGGAAATCGGTTATTTTATTGGATTTTCTTAAGGACATAGACATTGGTGTTCTGGTAGCCTAGTGGCAAGAAGCTTCACTGCAGTCCCCAAGGCACACAGTTCAAATCCACCAGCTGCTCCGCAGGTGAAAGATGGGCAGTCTCCTCCTGTGTAATTAACTGCTTCTGAAAACCCGCCAGAGGGTCGGCTAAGAGTCAGTTCCAGCTTGATGGTACACAATAGCAAACATTGGTCATCCTTTATTTTCTTTGATTCCTTTTGAGTAAATTGAGAATTTTAGTTCTATATCATTAAGCCTTCTAAAAATTATTTTAAGGTTACATATCCTTTAAGGTGTGGATTATAGTGTCTATAAATTTCAATATAATGGAGTTTTCAGCAATGGATATACATAATTAAAATTATACATGAGTTATATATGAGCATATATGTAAATGAGAAAAGTTCTATATTAAGGTGATTTGCATCTAAGTAACCAACCTATGCAAATGTGAATTTACTGAACAAGTCTGAACTGAAGCAAGTGAACTGTTGATTTTACTTTCTACAAAGAGTTAACCATAGGAGTCTAATAAATGATTGGCCTTTGTAAGGAAATTAAAATACGAATTTTAAAAAATTGAGTAATTTTTGCATGCCATGAAAATCATTTATATTTAGTTACGGTTTTAGTTTTTTAAAAAATAGAATATGTAACAAATGAAGGAGAAATTGTTATTAAGGTGATCATGTTTACTGGAGCTTTTAGGCGAAAAGAGTGAAAAGTAAACTCTGACCTGTGTTATATGTGTATATTTAAGTAGATTTGAAAAACATTTCATTGTTAGAATGAATTATTTCATGTTATTGCTTTATTTCATGTCTATTTTTTTAAAAAAACCAAAAATCAACTCTTGATTTTTCCCTCTCAGGTTTACTAAATATTTAATGTGACTTGGGTTCTTTTAATTCAGCAGGAGTATTTGCAGACCTGTCCCTTACTTTATTTTTGTTTTTAGGTAAAATCTGTAAAAACTGGGTCAGTTTTTTGGACAGTGTGCTGCTGCTTGTCGTATTTCTATATGGTAAGATTTTCTATTACATTTCTATTATTGGGACAACAACATAGTGAGTGTCCTGAGGTGGTTATTGGTACAAATGATCTAGACCTTTAATTAGCATAGCATAACTAAGAACTGTTTTTTGGCAAGATTGTATTGCCTATTACTAAAAACAGTGGAAAAAAAAAGAAAAATTCTGTTGGCTGAAAATGAACATTCCTTTGTAATCTGTTACTAAGTTAGGCCACAGCATCTTCAAAGATTCTGATTAAATAGGATTATTCAAACTTTATAATACAGACTCCACATTTAAATTGGACCTTTGTAGTATATTTGTGGGAAGTCATTGCTGCTTCAGAGTGTATCTTGATCATCTAAGTATTTTAGTGGAGCTGTTGATGCTTGCTAACATTGGTTTTATTCTTAATAGTGTTTCTTGAAATGTGTTTATCCTAAAAGTGGGTAAATTGAACCTGATTTTCAGTAAAATACCTTGATGAACTGCATCCTTAAACTTTCTTCATGACAGCTTTTCAACTTACCATTTTACACTTTAAAGCATTTTCAATTTTCTTCTTGGATCTAACTAGAACAATGTCTTCCCTGTAGGTAGAAAAACTTGGAATCATGCTTTTTCTCAGTTAATTGTCAGTAAAAATTAGAAATAGCTTATTAAGAGGTTTCTATAGTTTTTTATTTAAGCATTTCTTAAAACTACCAAAATAGAGAAGTACTTTTGTATTTGCTCAGTAATGTTTAGGTCATCATCATGAGGAAAAATAAACTATATTAAAAGATAAAAATAGGAAGTAATTGAGCCTTTTTCCCCTCGTAGGTCTCTGCCTGGGGTGGTTATGTGTTCATCATCAACCTTATCCCACTGCACGTGTTTGTGTTACTCCTGATGCAGAGATACAGCAAGAGAGTCTACATCGGTGAGTGATTTGACGGGCAGGCTCGGAGGGCTCTCGTACATCCGTTCTGTTGAATGTCCAGATACTCCTCTTGAGCTGTGTTACAAATGAACAAAGAAAACAACTGCCGGGTTTTTTGTTTTTTGTTTTTTGGGGGTTTTTTTGCTTCTTATATGAAGGAGGTTTAGGCTTTTTTACATTAAAATGCTTTGCTGTCAACTTTTTCTCTTGAGTACTTTTTGTTCTGTTGTAAAAACTAGGCCCGGTTTTATATTTGTCAGCCATTTTTTTTGTGGGTACGGGTCGTAAATGATCTTTATCTTTTATATCACATGTTATTCAAGTCTAGATTAATCACTGTAAGGAATTTTGCATTCTAAGTAAAGACTTTGACAAGTTTTTAAAAGCCCAACTTTGTGTAATACACAAATAGCACAGGTCTATTTTATTTAGAAAACATATTTTCTCTGCATGTATTAAAACAATATTTTGGGGGGGTGAGAATCTTTCAAATGATAGTATCTTACCTTATTTTTTATAATAGACACTCATTAATCAGAAAAATTGTGATTTGAAACCAATGTTTTGGTAAAATACTACTCTTCCATTAAAATAGTGTTCTCAGAAAAAGAAAAATAAGGTCTACTTACTTGAATAGAAATTCCATTTTAAAGTGATAGTAACTTTGCCAAAAAAGTTTTGACACTTCCCCAAAATCTTATACACAGAAGTCTTTATTTTATAACCCAGCAATTCCACACTTACATATTTCCTCCAAGAGAACTGATGTGTTCACACAAAAGCTTGTGCGTGAATGTTCATAGCAGCAGCATTCATAATTGCTAAAACATGAAGACAACCCAAGGTCCATCAGCGGGGGAATGAAACAAAGTGTGGTATATCCATACAATGGAATAATCCTACTCCACTGTAAAAAGGAATGAAATATTGATATAGGCTATAACATGGGTGACTCTTGAAAACTTGATGGTAAGTGAAAGAAACCAGACTCAAAAGACCACATCCTGTGATTGTGTTTCTTTCTGTGAGATGTTCAGAAGAGACAAATCCACAGAAATTTGTAGTAAATGAATGATTGCGAGGGACTTGAGGAATGAGTACAGAGGGACTTTATGAATTCAAGATTTCTTTTCAGTTTGATGAAATGTGTTTGGAATTAGATAGTAGTGATGCATTAAAAAAAAACAGACCTAAAAATGATGAAACTAACCATTTAGCGCACATTGTAATAATCATCACTGAGACAATAAGTTGCATTCTTAATATGCACCACAGACTGTTCATCACGTGGATTTTACCCTTGGAGACTTCATAACACACTGAGGGTAGACAGCTTCCCACTTTAGAGGAAAAAATAGGTAAAGAGCTGATCATTTGCTCAAGGTTATAGAGTTGGTAGTGGAGCTCCGTGTCCTGAATTCAGATGTTTGGGCACTAGCGCTCATAATACTAAAATTTCAGTTGTGCCTCATGTTAAGTGAATACTGTGCTGTTGGAATACAGGGGGAGCTTGAGTGACCTGGTCCACAGGGAGTTGGCACGGCTAACTTAAAGGCCACACATCTCTGCAGGTTTGATTCCACCAGTGGCTTCAAGAAAGAAAGATGGGTGTTTTCCTCCCATGGATTTACACCCTTGGAAACCTGATGAAGAGTCAGCATGGAGTGATGTGACAGCGATTCTGTCCTATCAGCCCCTGCTAGCTTCCTGCCCTGTCTGCGGCATGCCGTTGAGGCGGCACGATCTCACTCGTAGCTGACCCTGCAGCAGATGCAGAGGCAGTAAAACCTACTGGAGGAGGGAGATCGCTCCTCATTCTCCCACGGAGCAGCTGGTGGATTTGAACCAAGGGTTCTGGTGGCAGTGTAGCTCCTTCCCACTGGGCCACCGGGACCCCAGAGAAACGCTCTACCCTGAGAAACTATCAGTGTAAGGGAATTCAGAAAAAGGACTTGATGGTCGTGGGAGTAGAGTGTGGAGAAGAATTTTATAAAGTAATGATGTTTTACAGTACTATTTGCTGGTCACCCAGAGATTACAAGCATACAGCATAGATTGTGTACAAGTGATTTGGACATTATATGTCTTATGAATATAAAAAAGACTCCTACTGTTGAATTAAAAATAAAAATAGTAAGGAGTCATTTGTACAAGTCAGCTGTAAACAGAATAGATCTAAAGTTAATTTTTTTAAACAATCTTTAGAAATCCTGCAGGTAACATACCTAGTGTGTGAGAGCTAGCAGCTCTGCAATGTACTCTGCTGGTTAGGTTATTTGTCAGGAAATTGATGCCAAGTCATTGATTGCTGCTACTAAGGAGCCTGATGGCATAGTGCATTATGTGTCTGACTGCTAACCAGAAGGTTGGTAGTTTGAACCCACCTTGTTTGAGTTCCTTGGGAAAAGAATCCTCCTATAAAGATTTACGCCTTGGAAACTTAGAAGAAGGAGCATTACTGAGTTGGAATCAACTTGAATTTTTTAAATTCAACCAAATCAGATACTAAGTTTGTACTGCTACCCATTCAGATAGAAAAATGGCCTTCTGTTTGAGATAAAAATAAAACCTCAGCAACCCAAAACCTTTTCAGTTACTTAAAAACATCACATGTAGCAAATATAGATGATTGTGCTGAAGGGTTATTGTGAATAGCAGTTGGCTTAGCTGTTTCAAAGAAAGGGAAAATTTAAATAAGTAGGCGTTCCGTCCTAATCCGGGACTGCCTGTACTACAGTTTTTCTCGCCATCAAAATGATTTTGCACTGAACACTGGAGAGAAAGTATCTTACGATTCCTGCGTTCACTTCTTTGGGGTATGTACCTAGGAGTGGAATTACTGAGCCATGTCAGAGTTCTGTGTTTAACTTTTTGAAGAAGTGCAAGCTATTTTCCATAGCAGCTGCATCATTTTACATTCCCCCCAGCCGTACAAAAGGACTCTAGTTTCTCCATGTCCTTGCCAAGATCATTTTCCATTTTTTCAGACAGCTATCCCAAGTGAGGAGGAATTGACGTACAGTGATTTTGATTTGCATTCATGAATGACTAAAGATGGTTCAGCATCTTTTTCTGTTTCTTGACCATTTGTGTATCTTTTTTTGAGAAATAAGTATTCAAGTTATTTTTGTTGTTTTGGGTTTTTTCCCCCCACATTTTCTAAATTGGACTGTTTTTTTGGTGGTTTGGTGTGTTTTTCTTTAACTCGGAGTTTTTTACCTGTTGCTGATAGTTAACCATATTCACATGATTTGTGAACATTCTTTGAATTTGTAGGTTGTCTCTTTCACTTTCTTGGTAATGTCCTTTGATGCACGAGTTTACTTTTGATGTCCAGTTTGGGTTATTCCCCTCCAGCCTCAGTGCTTTTTTTATGTAAGAACCTGTTATGAAATCCAAAGTTGTGAGATTTACTGGAGACTTCTATGGTTTTAGCTCTTCTGTTCAGGTTGTTGATCCTTTTTAGTTGTTTTTTACAAGACTTAGGGTCATGATGCTTTTACATGTGAAAGTTGACTGTCCCTGCACCGTTTGTCAACGATGCTTTCCTTTCCTGATTCATTAAATGCACCCAGTCACTTCCTGGGGAATACTGCTTTGGCTCTCCCCATGATAGATTCCTTCCTAGGATACCCTGTGGGTCAGTCCTGCTCTGTCCTGTTGGGTTGTTGGTGCCAGAACGGGCTCCAGCACACCACAGAAGCACCAGTTGCTGTTGAGTTGATCCCACCTAATGGTAGCTGTGTGGTTGATTATCAGAGTAAAACTGCGCCAGCGGTTCGTTGTTAGGACATGGCTTGCCGGCCTTGAGTGCATTCCCCTGGGTGGATATAAATGTCCAGCCTTTTCATTAGTGGCCAGAACGTTATGCACTGCTCTTAGGGATGTGGGTAATCGCCATCAGAGAAGAGAAGAAAGGGTTTTGGTCTTCCACAAAACCTGTACTGTTTCCAAAATAACTTACCCAAGAAATGAAAATTGTTTGTCAATATATCAGTAAGAAAAGTGTGAAAAGTTGTAGTTATAATCATAGAATGAAATTGGTTTTTCTCAAATGAGAACTGTAAATGAGTTAAAAATTAAAAGAGTAATATAAAAGTTGGTAGGTTTTCTCACTACAAAGTTGTCTTCTTTAAGCTGCAGTTTTCCTTTCATGCTCTGGAAATGCTTAATATCAAAGTATTTTTTGCATTGTGTGTTGAAGAAAAGTTTTGTATGACAGAATGTGTCTAAAACCTGTTAAGTCGAGCTTTTGAGGGTTTTCTAAATACTTTTAAAAAAGATTGTATTAGATAGCTTTAGATACAAGAAAGTTGATTGTTGTTGTTGTTATGTGCCGTTGAGTCGTTTCCATCTCATAGCGACTCATAGCGTTGATTAGCTAGTATTTTTATATTTTGATAATTTTTCTTTTGGCAGATGGCCCATCATGATAGGAAGTTTAGTGCTCCTCAGAACTCTTCACTCATTTGTTAAATGACAAAATGCCTGTCGTTATGGTCCTCGGCTATGTGTAGTGTACAGTTTATGTAAAGTGGTATGCAGTATTGTAAAAATTCTGAAATTTGTACTTTTTTTTATTACTCTGATTTATTTACAAAGTTGGAATACATTGTTTTCCAAAAATTTGTACTTTTTAAACAACTTTGTTTTTATTTCCTGTCCCTGGGTGGTGCAGAGGGTTGAGTGTAGGCTGCTGGCCAGAAGGTTGGCTGTTCAGCCCGCTAGAGGTCTCAAGGTCTTGGAGATTGTCTTTGTGATTGATTCCGCGAAGTCACAGCTTTGGAAACTCGAGAGCAGAGTCCCACTCTGCACCCACAGCGATGCCAGGCGTTGGCTCCGATTGGATGGCAACTAGACAGCACAGTGTACATACAGGTGGCCCTTGGCGATCCGCGTCCACTGCCTTCTGTGGTCAGAAAGTAGCCCAGAGTGATCCTTTTCCTTGATGGTCACCGTTCTGTTTGCTGTAACTGATAAGCAACATTTCAAGAACAGACAGTTCCCATTAGGTCTACTGAAAGCAGAAAGCCTCTGTATTCTACTACCACCTCCGTATTCATAATGAAACTGTGTCATGAATTCCAGTTTTTAAGTTTTACTGAGATTTAGTGCACCTTTGTAGAGGAGGGTGGTACTCACCTGTTCGTACATACTTGATGGTATATAACCAGTCTCTCGTTGCTCTTCCTGTTCTCTGTAGTTCTCACTGTCATTCAGCCTCCCTCCCTCCCTCCCATCCGAGTTTGCTCACTGGGCAGGTGCTGTCCCTGTGACCTTGTGTGAGTGATGGTTCCAAGGACTGGGTCCCTCCCTGGTGTTATTTAACCTTGAAGACACTTCAGGGTTCGCCTGCTGCCTGGCTGGATGCGTTCAGCTGAGTTTTGTTTTATCCGTCACTAGTCAGGACCATCTGTTGAGATTCTTCTGAGTAGATAACAGTGGTAGCCAGGCGGGATTTGGTTCAGATTGGGAGAATTGAGGTTCAAGATACGTCTTTGGTTTTCTTCACTCCAGTTTGCTTTTGACAAGAAGAGTCCAGTGGTTGCACCTTGGACGACCGCTCAGACTCGCCAGTCTGGAGGCCCGACTCCCAATGGAGAGTGGAGATCACCAGCTGACTTTCATGTCGCCCCCATGACTATGGTCCTGGGACCCCATTCCCACGTGGCATTGGGTTATGATTAAGATATTTATCTAATTTTGCCCTGTCTTGTCTCCTCTACATGTGCATATATTTGTAGCGTGCATACAAATACATGGAAATAAAAAAAAATTTTCTTCTAAGAATTGTTAAACAGTAAAAGATGGTACAGCTTTGTGGATGTGAAGTTTTACTGAAACAAGATGTCAGTCACCCTACAAGTCCGTAGATGTCCTAGCTTCCAAGATTTAATAAATATATATGACACCGAAACATGATTTTCTTGCTCGAGCTACAAGGTTAAATTTATCAGAGGTGCTGTATATTTTTTTGTTTTGTTTTGCCTTTCACGTTTGTTGTCCCTTCAAGATCTGTGAGCTAAGCACAAACAGGGGTTGAGGATAGTTGGCCCGATTTTTCATTTAGACAGTGGTTGATCTCTTGTGCACGTAGGTGAACCTTCTGCGGATGTAGTCCGTGGGGAGTTGCATTTCTAACTCGATGGTGGCAACTCTCTGATACTCGGAATCTACTGTTAGATCCTTGAAAGTCTCCTGTGCAGTTCTCAGTCTTGAAAACCCACCGGAGGGTCAACAGCGAGTGACTTGTGAGGCTGACACTGTACCAGACATTGAAGCTAGTTGTTGGACAGTGAGTTTCATAGACTGTGTGCGAATATCTAATGATGCCTTTTACATCTTCATCAGTGGGTATTTGAGAAGACTTTTAGTCAGTGTTAAGTGCCATCATGTTGAGTTTAGCTTAGCGAGTCTGAACTGTCAGATCCTACACCGTCCTGAGATCCCCAACACACTGGAGCCCATGGCTGCAGACACTGTTCTAGTCCACTTCATTGAAGGACCCTCCGCCTTCAAGTTTCAGTGACTCATTTGCTGCAGCACAGCTACTAGGAGCAGTACCTTGGGGAAAGTTAATTTGTCTCATAAAGGTGTATTTTTAAAATTAAGTATTCCTGCTGATCAAGAAAAATCCATTCTTTAAACAAAGCACCTCACCCCACCCCCACAATTACACTTTCATCCGTGGAAACTCCCAACATCCTCACCTGCTCATTTGCCTGGGCTCAGTGTCGAGCCCCCTGTTACTCAGAGGCTCAAATGTTCCTAAAGTTTTCTAATCATATTTGTCAATAATAAAACACAAATGGTTGTTTTTATCGTATTTTGACAAAAATAACTCAGCACTCCATGTTTTGACAATCACACCTTACCACCATGAGTTATTTTCTAAGTGCATTATGTGAAATTTTTCTGTTGGCAGAAATTGTAACATACTTGTTATTTTCATAAAAATAAGGCGTAACTCTTTGTAAAGCGCATTTCTTAGCCGTTCTTGATGAATATGAGCACAGCACTGGCTGGCTGTTCCCGTATGTGGGCTCGAGGGCAGGTGTATAACTATCTTTCATAGCCAGGTAATAGGCACTTTACATAAGGAATTTCTGATCGAATTTAGAGGTTGAATTATCTTGATATGAAGTTGCCTTCATCTTGTAACTCAGAAATCGTTTAGATTCTTCAACAGCAATTACAAGACTTGGAATCTTAACTGGATAGAGAAGATATAACTAAATTTTCCTTTTATAAACTGAATAATAATGCTCATAATTAATGATGATAATCTGAGAAGAGTTAAAGTATTTTGCTACTGTATTTTTGTTGGTTAACCCTGGGATTCCCCCACCCCACCCCCAAACAATAGTGTTCTGTTAGACATTTCCATTAAACAAAATCCGAGAGATTAATAAAAAAAAAAAAAACCAACAAACCACTTGGGAATTGCTGTTGTGATTTAATGGTGGTTCAAAGGTAATGGGGAAATATTTATTCTACTTCAGTAGAAGGAAGTATAACAATAATTTCAAAGTATAATGAGTACTGTCAACATAAGTTGCAGTGCTTCATCCAAGAGAAGAGATTTAAAAGTTTTTAACTTGGAAAACAGCAGGAGCTTTTTAAAAATTGTAAATTTTAGCAGACCTTGATTTTGACCCTTTTAATGCCTTTTCTTTTCTACATAGCTGAGTCCACTAAGGCACACACAGCAGTTTATTTCTACCCTGAACCAGTCTTGCCCACGTCGTAGGCTTGGATATTTGTAAGGTGCTGTTTAAAAGATTACTGTCGGTCCTTGAAGGGATTTTCTTTATTTACAAATAATTAAGCAGAACACAGTGCCCCTTGGTAGGGTTTCCCCCTGTATTCTGTCTAACACAGTGAAAGTGCCACTTGCAGTAGTGAATGCCAGTAACTGTGCTTCCACAGGATGGCAGTGTGGTAACGTTTTCATGATGTAATAAATTATTTACAACATTATTGATGCTCTGAAGTTTCTTAGAACCCACCACTGTGATGGAAAGAAAGCCTTTATTCTTTTGGTTTAAAGAATACAGAAAGTAGCATAATCAAAGATGGCTGAAAAGTTGTGATTGATGTTGATAATATGGTCAGGGCTCCTGGAGACCAGGGTGAGGTGATGGGGAATGATCTGTGTTGAGTTCGTGGTGGGGAGACTGTTCTAGAGCATTCGTGAGCTGTAAAAAAGGGGATCGTGACTGTGCATGTAAGAATGCTGGTTTCTGGCTTTTGTTTTTCGGATGTGGCGTAAATTTAACTGCATTACGTATTTGAGTTGTTTGCATGAATCTCTGACTTTCCCATCCATCTGCCCAGCTTGAAGTAGAGTTGGTCTTAAAAGGATTTTCTATTTTAGAGTGCCAAGATCATAATAGAAACATAGTTAATATTTGACAGAACAAACTAATGAGGGAGTTTTTTAAAAAAAAAAGTTTATTTTATTCATTTTAATGAACATTTGCAGATATTTTGCATTTCCATTCATTGTTGGAATTTTAAACACTAAGATGCTGTAGTCACAGAAAAGCGTGTTTTCATCCTACAGTGTAGACTTGTGTTTATATTAAAGGATGGAGAGTTAATTCATGGTTTCTTTGTATTCAAGAATATCTTTTCTTTATTCTCAGTATCTTATAACCAGAGGGAATTTGAATTGAGATATATGTATAACCTTCCAAATTCAAGAACTGCATTGATGTTAAGTAAAGTGAGTTTATGATGTTTGACGTTTTATATTTCCTGACAATCTTGAATTTTGTTTTGGAAATAAGTCTCCCTGTTAAAGGTTTCAGCAAGATACAAAACACATACCTCTTTACATAAATAGCTCTAAGTTTATGAACCAAAAAAACAGAATAAAAATAGAGGATATATAAATTCACTTCTCTAAAAGAAAATGGTTATCTTTGAGTTGTTGGAGTTCTGGTGGCGCCCTGGGTTAAGTGTTGAGTTGTCAACCCAAAAACTGGTGATTTGACACTATTGGCCTCTCTGGGAGAGTGATGGGCAGCTTTCTCCTGTGAAAACTCAGCCTGTCTAAGGTTTCTGGGAGCCAGACATCACAGGTACTAGGGTTTTTTCTTATTATAAATGGTAATTTGGATCATCTAGACAAGGAAATACTTTGGTGGTAATGTTTCTCTACACCTTACTTGATACCAACCTAGGTTTTCAAAGTAATCATAGAAAGTGCTGTCTGATCTTTTGCTGTAATTGTTTCTAAAAATTGGGGATCTTATTCTTGAACTTTTCTCTATATAAAGGGTTGTGTATTTTGCTAATGACAGTAAAAGTCTGTAAAGTTGCATAAACCTGATGACTCAAAAATAGTAAGTTTACTCTTCATTGACAATGAACTTTAACACGCCTAAGAGGAAGCTTCCGTTCTAGTTACCAAGGAAGTGATTGCTGAAATGTTGAAATTACTATGTGTGGTGGTGTCTGAATTTGAGAGAGAAAATATGAGTGAATAAATACATGTATATGCTTCCAGTGATTTAGAAGCAAGAGAGTAGAGATGTTAATTTTCCACTGCATGTTTTTATTTTTTTTACAAAGGAGTATTACCTTGAGAATATAGATTAAGTGGCTTATTACTAGACGTTGGCAGAAGGGGAGAGTAGGGAGCAATCTTTTAATAGATGTAGGAGGTTTTGTTTTGAGTAACGAAAAGTTTACACCTAGATAAACATGTGTAACATTATAAATGTACTGTGCAAATGTCACTGCTTTAAAATTACTCACCAGAAAATGATTCATTTTTATGTTGTGAATCTCACCCCAGAAAATGGAAAAAAAACAAAACAGTAAGGACTTAACCTGTCCACTCATTATGCACTAGTATTTTATCATTCATCGCATATGCAAACCTATATTTCCACATATATATACACACACACACATATATACACACACATATACATATATATACATACACACACACACACATATATATATAAAATAGAAAATCTTGTCTTGGAAGTGTTTAAGTAAGTGAACTTAACTCTATTCTTGAGACTGTCAAGTCTGTTGCAACTCTCAAACCGTGGAAGTGCCACACAGGGTTTCCAAGGCTGTAATACTTCCGAAGTAGGCTGCCCGTGCCTTCATCCCATGGAGCGACTAGATGTCCACACCACCAAGTGCTAGCTGAACGGACCACTCTTCCACCAAGGTTACAGTAAAAGAACATAAATACGTGCGGTTTTCTCCAGCTTAGTCTCAGAGATTGTGCTTTTAATGTGGTTATAATTAGTCAGAGGATTGAGGCCACGATCTTTTCAGTCACTTGCTATGATCCCACGAGCTGGGCAGTGAATGACTATGACAGAACAGTTGATGCCTTTGAGCTGTGCTGTTGGAAGAGTATGGAATATCTCATGGATTGCCAAAGGAACAAACCAGTATGTCTTGGAGAAGGTGCAGCCAGAGTGCTCCGTGGAGTCAGATGATAAAACTGTCAGAAACAGTGTACTTTGGGCATGTTGTTAGGAGTCTTATTCCTTCGAGAAGGACATCGTGCTTGAGAAAGGTGGAGGGACAACAAAAGAGAAGAATCCTTAAAACAGGTGGATTGACCTAATGATTACGGTAGTGGCCTTGGTTGTGTCCAAGATTATAAGGATGGGCAATATGTTGACTGACCCAGGAGGCATCAGAAGAAGATGGAAGGAATACACAGTCACTGATCCGAAAAGAACTGACATAAGAGCAGGAGCCAGTGGTAAAGAAGCGAATTCTACATAGTTCCCAGTGCTAATTTTCTTTGTGGTCAGTTTCCTTCCTGTGAAGAGTTCATGTAAAACACCTCAAGAAACTCTAAGATACAGACTGTAATCCCTTTCCCAATCGCCTGTGGATTTAAAGGGACAGGAGCGTGATAGTGGACTTGTTGCCACAGGCAGACAAATCGCCCTCGTCAGATTCTAAACTCAGTAACTGGTCTATATTAGGTTGATGTCTGTGTTCACCCATTCTTTTTAATCACAGAAAACAACATGGGATTTTTCAATTTGTATGTCTTTCATTTATAAATTGTTGTTGTTGCTTGCTGCCAAGTAGAGCACGACTCATAGCAACCCTATGAACAAAATACCTGAAGCCTGTATATAATTATTGTCATTTCACAAAGTTCATAGTTTCCAGAGATGTATTTTAGGAAGTGGATTCCAGTCCTACTTCCAAACCTGTCTTTATCTGGGAGCTCCGTCAAACACTGTCTACCATGGGTAACCATTATGTCATTTGACACTCCAATGGCACAAGGTTCGGCATCACAGCAAACCCAGGTTATCTCAGTACAGCAAATTGACAGAAGAGTGCTGTACCACTTAGAAGTATTTCTCCAAAATATAACAACCGACTTTTAAATACAAAGCTTCTCCACCGGGTCTCGTTGACACTAACTCATAAGTAATACTAATGAAACTATAGAAAGGGTATGAAATACAAGAGAGCTTTTCAGAAAGTTATTTGTGTAATTTGATGATGAGAATTCATTAGCTTTTGAATATTTTGGGTTTTTTGGTTTAGTGCCTTTGGGAATGGTATTTCTTCATGTATATTGCAATGTTTCTGGTTACATCAGTGATCACTGGTGATAGATTTAAATAAAACAATTTGAAGATGGAAAACAAATGTTCTGCAAAAGAAGTAAAATTTTTTTATGACAGTGTATCTTCATGGTGTGTAATGTAGGTTTAATCATCAAATAGTCATTGCAAAATTTTGTGGGTAGCAATAAATGTGGTTAAATCATCTGTTAAACAAGACACCAAAACAAAAGAAAAAAGTTATCTGTGCCCATTTAAGTAAGGTTTTCATTATTTAATGGTAGTAGTAAATTGTTCTTGTTTCTTATTTTGTCTTTATAGCATATAGCACTTTCTACATTGTGGGTTTAATATTATCCATGCAGATACCCTTTGTGGGATTCCAGCCAATCAGAACAAGTGAACACATGGCAGCAGCAGGTATGAGAAAAATACTTCTTTTCCTTCTAAAGAGTGTGTAAATGTGCTACCACTTTGGAGGCCACTCTCCCCAGGGAATGGAGATGTTTTATTATTTTCTAATTTTCATTTTACTAATTCTGTAACATGACTTTTAAAAGATCATTGATATCTATTGAGAATTTCTCATTCCCACTCAGCTGTTGCTGTTTTTAAAAAACGGGGGAAAAATCTTTTTACATAATCCATGCTAATTGCAAACATTGAATAACTTTTGTATAAAGCAGTTTTAAATAAGTCTGTCTCCACTTTACTGCACCACTGAACTTCCATGTCAGCAAATTTGGGTGAAAGATTTTATATCTTTCTCCTCAGCAAAATGGTATTCTGTGTGTATTTAATTCTAAAGAATGGCTTTTATATTGGTGGTAAGAGCATTATATAGAATTCCTCTCCATAAATAATATTTTGCTACTTTTTTATCTGGGTCACAGTTAGCCAGATAATGGGAGATCTGTGTGTAAAACAATGGCAGATTCTTGTTCCAAGTTCCATGACTCTAAGGAGTCTGGGCACTTTTTTGTTATATATGAATTTTATACCTCTGGAGATACATATGACTTTATCCATAAAGTTCCATAGCTTTTATTCTGTTCAGTAACCGGAAGGGCGTTAGTCTGTTACTGTTGTGGTGGTGGTGTACCGTTGAGTCAGAGCTGACCCTCCAGCGGGTTTTCTGGGGCGAGGAGACTGCCCACCCTTGTCCCGCGGAGCAGCTGCTGAATTAGACTTGCGTGCCTTTGGGATTGCAGCACAGCTTCTTACCACTAGGCCACCAGAGTTCCTCTTCCAGTTAAAATCCGTTATACAATTTAAATGACCCTTTAATGGTGACTTGGAATTCTAAAAAACAAAACCATTGAAGTGAGGATTCCACTTGGTTTGTGTTCTTCTTGCACTTTGACGGTTCTGTGTTTGTCCGTTGGTGGGTTGATTTGTACATCTCGGCGTTCACTTTTTTGTATACTAGTTGAGAATTTTACTTAATAGTGTAATGAAGTCACATCCGGTCACTCCACAGGGTGCTCTGGTGGACAAGTGGGTAGTGAGTCGTGCTGTCAACGCGAAGCCAGGTAGTTGGCCTATACCAGCTGCTGCCTAGGAGAAAGCTGCGCAGTCTGATTTATAGCCTCTGAAAACCCGCTAGAGTGTCAGCTGTGAGTTGGTTGAGAGTAACCAGCACACAGCACCCACACTCCTCTATAAACGGTGCCTGTGCGCCAGGATTTTCCAGTCAGGTTACTTTGTGGTAACTCTCTGGCAAAGCAAAAACCTGGAATTTTCTTCCAATGATGTCTTCATTACTTTTTTTGCCTGTTAAAATATGAGAAGGAGAGAGTTCAGGGTCCTACATGGAAACATGAGGCATTTAAATTGGGTGATCCTGTCTTAAAGTGATGGTATGTGGCAGTCAGGGCCTGACCATTTAAGGAAGAAAGTATGTGAAAGAATTGTTAAGAAAATTACTGAGAGATCATTTGGCACAGGAAGCCTTGGCTCGAAGGTTGGTTGGAATTCGGTAGCATATTTTAAGAAGCTCTTTGAAATGAAGATTTAGAAATGATTTGGGGAAAGTACATTTTTTGGTTTATTTATGTAATTCTCTTCTTTAATTAGGAGTCTTTGCGCTGCTGCAAGCCTATGCTTTCTTGCAGTATTTGAGAGACCGCTTAACAAAACAGGAGTTCCAGACCCTTTTCTTTTTGGGTGTATCATTAGCTGCAGGTGCTGTGTTCCTTAGTGTCATCTACTTGACTTACACAGGTAGGTGCCTGTTACTCATAGAGACAATCTAGTCTCAGTGTTGTTATTGTTCAAAAGATGCTGCTTTCATCCTTGTTCAGTTTGTCCTAGTAACTCATATACTATAGTCGCATTTCTTATGAATAATGGAGCAAAAGATCTCTAATCAGAACTTGAACAGCATTTGTACAAATTCTGAGTTTTTAAAGACCCTATCTTGTGAGTCGAGTACATTTGATAATTTTTTAATATCTGTATTAATTCACATTATCCTGAGAATAAGTAGGAAATAGCTGGGGACTTATAAATTATTGTGACATTTTTAGAGCAATAACAGCTCCAGGTCCCCTGGTCACAGTCTTAGCCTCTTCTCGGTTAACATTGACCAGCTAGGTACTGTCTATAGTATAGAAGAGAAGCTATGAATATTTGAGTCTGGAAGTTATATATGGGTTACCCCTTCTTCTTGCTCTAAAATTAGCAGAGAAGTGAATATTTGTAACGTAAAATCCTTCTTTGTAAGAAGGCAAAACATTGGGTTCTTTAGAGATGTTTACATGTTTTAGTCTCCTTTGAAATCCACGCACGGGTGGAGGTCCTTCGCTGGGATTCTCATGATCTGTTCACTCATCACTCAGCCTCCCTGGCTCGCCCTTAAAGCTCGGGCTCAAGTTACACTAATTTCTCTACAATCCCACATGATTTAACTTGGCACTATTGTATTATCTGCCATCTGTAAACCAATCTATGATATCATCTATCAAACCACTGTAAAAACATTTAAAAATTATATAGCTAATAACTGGATTTCTCGAGGTTGCATGTCTACGTAGTATTGCTGCTGTGTGCTCCGATGAAACTACTTTGAAACACATTTCCTGTATAAGAGGCTCGATTTTGTCTACATTCAGATCTTCCATGTCACTTCCCCTGACCCCTCCTTAGGGTGCAGACTCTCTTGTCTCTGCTGCTTTTGCTGCTTGGCTGGTTTTGTAAATGGACTTAAAGCCCTTGGTCTTGCATCTGGATACAGTTTGACAGTTTGGTGTTTTTTAAGTGTAATAGTAGTATATGCATTTAAGTTTCTTATATTACATAAAGACAGATCTAAACAGCCAGCCAGTCCAGTTGCCATTTGTTTCTAAATTACTTTATAATCCAGTCCCTAGAAACATGTCAAATTCTTTCTACAGTTATTCCATCTGTCAAATGATACATCAGCTCAGCTCATAAAAACAATAAATAGACAATAAAAAGCATGGATATTGAAAATCACCTCTGTGTGCTATTAAGGTATTGCAGTGGGACAGTGTTTAAAGTGTCTAACAGCTGACCAGATGGTCAGGTCAGCACTTTAAACCACCAGCCTTGCAGGGACAAAGACCAACCCATTGGCTCTTGTGAGGATGTACGTCCTCGGAGACCTGGGAAAGTTGTGTTCTGTTCTGGAGAATTACGGGGCTCTCAAATTGTACCGTGGCATGGCTTAGACTGGATTTGAGTTTTGTAATTTACCTGATGGCATTTGGTATACTTAGCTGCGAAAGTTAGCCCCTTTCCTTTTCTTTGTATTTCTAAAGGTCTTAACCTTATTTAACAAGTTAATTAAAAACAAATGAAGATTTGAAAATGTGTTTCTACAGTTTTATCTACCAACTGAAGCTGTTTCTCTCCAGAACTGGCTCTGCCATGATACATGTTTTTATTTGATCTTTAACCTTTCTTATGTGACTGCTGTATGTCTGAAAACGTTGCCATTTGCCAAAGAAAAATAGAAATGATTTGAATATTGGTTATATCATCCCTCACTAAAGGCAGATTTATCTTCTCTTTTTCCTTCCAAGGTTACATTGCCCCGTGGAGTGGCAGATTTTACTCCCTGTGGGACACTGGGTACGTGCAGACAGGGGTTTTGTTGCTACATTACAGGTAGTTCTGGACTTGCAATGACATCCCATGCTGACTACTCTGTAGTAAACTCAATGTGATAAAAGTTGAAGACTTTTCTATAAATTTCATTGTATTATTATTGTTGTCAGTTGCCTTCGAGTCGAGCACAACTTGTAGCGACCCTGTGAACAAAAGGCCTGAACCCCCTCTACAACCAACTACCAACTTTTATCAGAGTTCATGGAGTTTCAGGAGGCATGTTGTTTAGGAAGTGGATATTACTGCCGTTTATTTATAAATCTCATTTTTTAACATCTGATAGCAAATTAACATGCTGCAACGTTTGTTGCCATACCTATTACTAAATGATATTTTTAAAAAAACTTCAAGATTGTTGTAACTCATACATTGGAAGTCCAGATTACTTGTATATTCAAATAACTTTTTTCCTCTTCTCAGCCATTACTTGAACAACATTGCTAAAGTACCTAGCATATTCTAGTTTTGTAAATATTAATGTCTTGTGTTTTAGTGTAGTTTGTAATACTTGTTTTAAGCACACTTTTATATGATACTTATCTATTTCTAATTTGTATAAGCATCATTAGCTTTCTTAGAACTTCCTGGAAACATTTAATATCTTAAGGGTTTATTTTTGGTTTTTACTCAGACTCATTGCTGTCTTATTGAAACTGAGTCTGAGTTTCTGAGGCTCTGGAACTCACGGGAAGTAACTGCCCCTCTTTGTCTCACAGAGCCCCTAGTGGCCTTGAACCAGGGGGTGGCCCTTGGGTTAGCAGTTAGCTCCGTAGTAACCGTGTCCCCAGGGCGCCCTTCCTTTTTACTAGCATATTGAGATTTCTACCGTTTTGTTAATGTGCATCAAGTCAGAGTCAGTTCATAGCTGACTGTCCTCCACCGGATTTTCAGAGGCAGTAAATGGCACAAAGGGAGATTGTCCAGCTTTGTCCTGAGCAGCTGGTTGGCTGCACAACTCACTGAAGTTCCCTTCTGCCTTTTTCATGGTGCTGAGTTTGTAATTGAATGAGTGCTGTGTTACAGATCTACATACCATGGATTTGAGAAGAATTTCTAAAACCACCAGAATGAAATTGTTGAGCTTTTTCTGTGAATTCACTCACTAGAAAGTATTTGTGTGATTTAGAGTATAGTTGCAGAATAAATTGATGAGACATTTGAAGTGCATTAAATAGTTTAATACAAGGTGGCCCAATTAAAAACTTACCTTGGTTAGTTTAATGGGATCGTTGGCTAGAGGAAGGAGCCCTGGGGGTGCGCTGGCTGTCTTGACTGTTAACTAAAGGTGGGCTGTTGGAACCCACTACCTACTTTGTGAGATGAAAACTGTGGCAGTTTATTTCTGTTAATGTTTATAGCTGTGGAAGCCCTTGGGGCGCTTCTACGCTGTCACTGAGAATCTGAATGACCTCAGCAGGTGTTGTTGTTGTTAGGGATTTATCGTTGGGATTGTTGTTGTTAGGAGGCCTGGTGGCGCAGCAGTCGAGCACTTGCCTGCTAACGGACAGGCTGGTGTTTTGAGCGTGTTCAGTGGCTCCAAAGGAAAAGACTTGCCAGTCTGCTCCTGTGCAGATTACGCTCCAGAGAGCCCTGTGGGGAAGACGGCCCCTTACTGGGTGTCACTGACAGCCTCCTTTTGGTGCTGTATCTAAAAGGCTTTTGTCTAATGAAGGGCGAAAGCAGAGTGCATGTGCTCGACTAAAGCTAAGGGACATGCACTCAGATCAGCCCCAGGGATTACAAAAGTGTGAGGGATAATCCTTTTGTAGACAGTTACTCTGACGAGGTTAAATTATTAACTAATACTTCCGCTTTCAAAGCTTTACTTAATTTGGAATCTCCGTGTTTTAGGACTAATGGGTCTAGTGTTTCATTTCCCTCATCTACTTAGGAATCGGGCAGTGGACTTTACGGGGGAAGGTGCATTGACCAGAATTCCAAAAGGTCATGAAACTCTTAAATTTAGGAGGTGCTGAACTTAAATGGAAAATGAGATTCTTGTTTAATATTTTTATTAGACGTCATAGCTAACAGTTTTGACAGATGGGGCTGATTTTGAGGGCACTGGTTTTCATTTTATCAATGTGGACCACAGAAGAGCATTTCAAGTCTGCTTGCTTAGGTTGGAACATACACTTACGTGAAGGGGGTGTCATCTGAAAGCAGCAACTCTTGTTCTGTCACCTCACGTATTATAAGTAATGCTAACTATTTTAATACCAGGTATGCAAAAATACACATTCCCATTATTGCATCTGTGTCTGAGCATCAGCCTACGACGTGGGTGTCTTTCTTCTTTGATCTGCATATTCTTGTATGCACCTTCCCAGCAGGCTTGTGGTTCTGCATCAAAAATATCAACGATGAAAGGGTGTTTGGTAAGATCAACTTTAATACTTTAATTCTTTTTAAAATGATTGTTTATTTTCTATATTGAGGTTATTTATTCCCTCTCTGCTTACCTCACTTTACATGTGAAAAGTTAATTTTCTCTATCACAAGTCAGTGAATTTTTATTATATATACACTTAGCTAGTAAATATTTCCTTTTAAGACTCCTATATAAATTTTATTTGATAAAAGATTTTCAAATGCAAAATACTGTATCTAAAAGCCAGTGTTCTAGCAGAGTAGCGCAGCGGAAGCGTGCTGGGCCCATAAAAGCCAGTGTTTAAGATCTAAGAGTCAAAATAAAAAGAGACAGAATAAGTCATACCCCAGAGGTTTTTACGTGTTTGAATCACCTTTAGTCTGTTGTGGTTCATTCTTGATGAAACCGAAGGTAAACTTTGTATCGTGGGCAGACGATAGAAGCCAGTATGTGGTAGAACCACAGCATGAGCTGCAAGTGAGATGTTGTGGATGCTGAGTGACACCCCAGGGAGGAGGCCCTCGGCTGAATCGAGTGAGGAGACAGCAGCACTTGCATACCTTTAGCCAGAGGACGGATGCTTGTTCTTCTTAGGTTACCTGGCTTAATGGTCTTTAGATCTGGCCACGTGGATAGTGAATTAAGAAGAGTTGGTTTACTTGATGACCCAGCACTTTAACTGATAGGTAAAGGAATGCATTACCCACCAACGAGCGTGTTACAGATGCACAGAGTTATTTATTCATAATACTCTCTGTTGAGGAACAGCTCATTGTTATCAACAGTAAATGTGTGAATAAATTTTCATATGGTCTTATAAGGATGTACAGCATGTTGTTGTTGTTATGTGCCGTCGAGTCGCCTGCGACTCATAGCGACCCTATGTACAACAGCCCTAAACTCCGCTCTGTCCTGTGCCAATCGCACTGTCTCTGACACTCCCATCCCAATTATCCCAGTCACTGAATCAATCCACCTCATAGAGGGCCTTCCCCTCCTGCACCGTCCCTCCACCCTCCCAGGCATGATGTCCTCCTCACAACATGTCCAAAGTAAGTTAGACGGAGCCTCAGAATCCTTGCCTCCAAGGAGTCACCCGGTTTAACCCTCTCCAGGACAAATCTGTTTGTTTTCCTAGCAGTCCATGGTATTCTCAATACTCTTCTCCAGCACCACAGCTCAAAGGCATCAATTCTCTTTCTATCCTCCTTGGTCATTGTCCAACTCTCTGATGCATAACTGGTGATTGCGGAGACCATGGCCTGTATCAGACGCACCTTAGTCTCCAGAGAGACACCATTGCTCTTCAGCCCTTTGGAGAGGTCCCTAACAGCAGACTTTCCCATGGCAATGCGCCTTTTAATTTCCTGGCTGCTGGTGCCAAGACTTGACTATGGAGCGAAGCAAACTAAAGCTGTGTACAATCTCATACAGCATAGTAGTTACTAAAAAGCCATCTCAGACTAAATTATAGTTGAAATCCACATAACATTTATTTGGGGGGGGGGAAGAGGTTAATATTGACTGAGAAAGGGGCACAAAGAATCCTTCTGAGTAACTGTATAAATGTTCTGTGGTTTTAAATGATTTCATTAACATCGGTATCTATGTGTATTAAACCGCATTAAGTTCTCTATGATAAGTGACATCATAATGTTCCTTAGAAAACTTGTTTCAAAACATTGTAATTGCTTAACAATATTAAGATCAGTGTGTTTCTGACTATGACTTCTACACAGTACAAAAGCAGTATGCATTTTAAAACAATCGGATCACATTTGTTGTCAAGCCTCGTAGCCCGAGTGCCGTGTCTCCCTCGCGTTCTCAGAGAACTTGTCTTTGCAGTTGCTCTGTACGCAATCAGCGCTGTCTACTTCGCGGGCGTGATGGTGCGGCTGATGTTGACTTTGACCCCAGTTGTTTGTATGCTGTCTGCAATCGCCTTCTCCAACGTTTTTGAGCACTATCTGGGGGATGACATGAAAAGAGAAAACCCCCCAGTGGAGGATAGCAGTGATGAAGATGACAAGAGAAATCCAGGAAACTTGTATGATAAGGTAGGGAATCGAAAGTCGGGCCCCTACAAACCTGTGCTTGCTTTATCCTCCTCCCACAGCAAGGACGGTAGACAGTAAGAAATGGGACTTCCCAACAAAGGGCTTCAACCACCTCTTCCAGTTACATTCTGTTCTCTTCAGAATGTGATTCCTAGTAAATCTTTTAACTCACAGCCTAAAAATAGTAAAGTTAGAGAAATTCTTGGTTTCCTTTTGGTGAAGTATTTTCTAAGAACTCAAGTCTTATCAATACTCTTCCATTTTTGAGAGCAAAGAACTAGTGTTCTGTTAAATTTTGTATAATTTGGCACGCTAGACGCCTGAATACAAAAGAACAAGAGATTCTCCTTGATTTGGAGTTTGCTTGAGTAGAGCATGCAATTGCAGCGTTGTTTTTAAAGAGACTTGGTTGACTGGTAACAAGAAAATGGATGAAACAGTTTGTCCCCTCCCTACTGCACTGAGCCCTGTCCTGGGTCCTGCGCGCCGGCTCTGAGCCCTGTCCCGGTGACTGCACGCCGCCTCTGAGCATCTCAGCGCCCCCCATATGCCCTAGGAGGCACCGCCATCATCTCCCACCATGATGATCTCTCTTACTTGCCGCTAACAGCCAGGATGAGAGGTTCTCTGATCTCTAAGGTCCAGGCTGTGCCTGGGCGTGAGGGGATGGTCAGTGAGACCGCGTAACCTCAGTGACTCATTCCGTCATGGAGATGCTTCCTCTGAGGGTCCTGATACCGAAGGAACAGAACACTCCTCATTTATAGAAAAAAGAGGTCCTTCAGACATTGCATAAAATCTACCGACGGTAAACATGAGAAACAGAACAGATTGGGAAAAGTCTTCTAGATAGGGGCTGCAGGACGGATGAAGCACGTCCTTGGTGGTTCCCAGACTCCCAGTTCTTTATCCTTGAAAACATGACCTGCTGGGATGGTCATTGTGCTGGGCTCCCATGAGGACAGCGACTCCACACGTGATTTTCAAATTTGGCAGTTACTTGGTTCTGTTACCCTTACCAGCAGCTGCCTGTCATAAGAACCACACAGTCACCTGCAGGACGTGGACAGATGGCACTGGAATCACCTTGAGCTCTTCTTTCGCTGGAGCTTATTCAGAGTAGAGGCATCCCCTGCCCGCCCCCGTCCCCCCCCCCCCATAATAGGGCCTTTGTTGGCTGTTTAAACAGAAAATGCAATTAAACTAAATAAACAAAATCCTGTGGTGTTATCAGTAGGTGGCTGGCCCATATAATGTCATTCAGTTGAAGCCTCTAGTCTCCCAGGTAACAAAGCAGGCTTAGATTTGGAGAAGACTTGTAGGAAGTGGAGCACTTGTCTGTTTTCCTGACACTGAAGTCCTCTGTTGGAACTGGGTACTGCCATTCAGTACTCGCAGGCTCAGTTAGGATTGTTACAGGGAGCAGCTGCCAGGATGGTGCATTTGGTTCTTTCCATTTGTATTTAAGTTAGACAGTGGACAGCTGGGCTCTGGAGATGAGTTGGTTGTGTGCCCTGCCCATGGATTGGATCTATATCCTCAGGAAGTCTTCTCCTTCCTGTTAGACTTCTGAGTTTTCCTTGACTTTATAAAGCACTTGTGTCACACAGACAAGAATGACCTGATGGCTTTACAGTATATGAGTCTTAAAATTAAATTCACCAATTAAATTTCTCTCATGAGAAAACAAATTTGTTAGAACAAATCTGGTATTTTCTAACTGGCTTTTTGTATCTTCAGGCTGGTAAAGTGAGGAAACATGTAACTGAACAGGAAAAAACTGAAGAAGGCTTAGGTCCCAATATAAAAAGCGTTGTCACCATGTTGATGCTGATGCTCTTGATGATGTTTGCAGTCCATTGTACCTGGGTCACAAGCAACGCCTATTCCAGTCCGAGTGTGGTCCTGGCCTCCTACAATCATGACGGGTAAGAAAATGACTGGGTTCTGGAAACATTTTGCCTCTACTTTTTGGTTTTTGTTTCTTCCTGTGTCTCACACATAGGTTTGAGAGAGCATGTTGTCTGTGAGGCTGTGCATTTGCATCTGTTAGATATGCACTCCCCCTCCCATAGGGAGTAGTGGCTATATTTCTCACTTTCTTCTTGAATATTCCCATGAAATAATTACACACTTGGGTTTTTCAGGTTCAAGAAGCACTAGTCTAGCTCTTCAGCTCCTCAAGACTTTTAAGTTCTTATAAAGTTATAAGGAAGGCCTCATTTAACAAAATACTGTGGTTCATTTCAGCACCAGAAATATCTTAGATGATTTTAGAGAAGCTTACTTCTGGCTAAGGCAAAACACAGATGAGCATGCCCGAGTGATGTCTTGGTGGGATTATGGCTATCAGATCGCTGGGATGGCCAATAGAACGACTCTGGTGGACAACAACACGTGGAATAACAGCCACATTGCACTGGTAAGACCTTAACAAGCAAGAGAGAGACTAGACCCTGCCCTGTGTGAAAGGACGCTTTGCTTCCTGAGGTCGCAGATTTTGTCTTTTCACCTTTATGCATTGAAGTAAATTCAAGGCATGCTTGTTTTTCTTTTAAGCCTAGTGTTGATTCATTTGTTCATGTATTGTTCAGAATTACAGTCTGGTTTATAGTAGATTTTTGTGAGATCTATTATCTCCAGAGCGTTGGGCAAAATTGGAAACTTTTTCAAATACTTATGTTTAACCTGTACCTAGTTAATAAATGGGAGCAAAAATTTCCGAGTATGTATAACAGTATCTTTTATTTCATGAGTATGCAGTTTGCACTCTTAAATTAGGTATATACATAAATTATTTCTTTCTCCTTAAAAATTATATTTAAAAAATGAGGATAAATCTCCCTAACCAAATGAATTTGTATAAATCAGTCACAGAAGTAAGACTGTATGTATGTCCTAGAAAAAGCTCTAGCCAGTCCAAGCCTGAGATGGTAAGAAATGTTCATTCCTCTAAGTGTATCTGTTTTTATTTTAAAATAGTAATTTTGTGAAATTGAATCATTAGAAAAACATTAGCACATACACTTTGATGTTTCTGCTACAGATTGGTTACAGTATGTGGCATTTTAAAAAATCTGATAAATCTGTGGTGGGGTTTTTTTTGGTGTTTTGTTGTTGTGTTGTTTTTTTTTAAATTGTCGTAAAATGGTTACATGTAAATAAGACTTTAGAGATTCTCTTGTACTGCTGTGTATAGATACATTTTTTCCACACATTCTGAGACTAAGCCCTTTTTCTGTAATTTGATAGGTTGGAAAAGCAATGTCTTCAAATGAAAGTGCAGCCTATAAAATTATGCGGAGCCTGGATGTTGATTATGTTCTGGTTATTTTTGGAGGTGTTATTGGCTACTCTGGAGATGATATCAACAAGTTTCTTTGGATGGTTAGGATCGCTGAGGGGGAGCATCCAAAAGACATTCGGGTAAGCACCGAGCTCATCACAGCGGCCAGCTCATTCTCCTTCCTCCTGATTGCGTCAAGTTTGTTTTCATCCTGTCCTCAAAATAGTGCCCCACACCCTTTTCATTTAATGATATTCAAAGATTATTACCAGGTTTAAAACTTCAAGCCTCCGAAAGCCTGCCGGAGGGTCAGCTGTGAGTCAGTTCCGACTCTCCGGAACAACACATGAATCTAAAGAGGATTCCAGGCACCATTTGTAGTGCTGTTAGGAATTAGTGCCTCTGCTTAGTTGTGGGTACAGAATCCATGCACTCGGAGCAGCCATCGTGCGAGCCCCGAGGCATCAGTCTCTTAGCTTTCTGTGTTTTCCTTTTTGTGGCCATTTCTCCCTCTACCCACTGCTTTTCTTTTCCCACTGACAGTTCATTCTGTTCCTAGAAACTTGTCTTGCTTGGGTTTTCTCTTGTTGGCTAGCGAACGCATGTTCACTGTTCCCTTCTCTCCTGTGAACTTACAACCTCTTCAGAGGCTCTGCTCTGGTGTCCTCACATCTGTGCTGTCATCACATCACATACAGTTTGCCTTTTAGTTCACTTTTTTCTGTTGAGTTAGGAGTTCTTAGAGCGTCAGCACGCAGCCACTGTTGTAATGAGCGCACGAAAGGTGAGAGTGAGAGAGACTCGAGGGGAAGTGTGCGTCATGTGATGGGAATGCAGTACAGTGGAATTCCTAATCTCCAGTTCAAATGTAAATGCTGCATGATGTTTCCTAAACTATGACAGATAAAATTTCCTTACATTAAGAGAATCTTCTAAAATTTAATTTTTAGTACATGATTTGTGGATTTGCTTTAGTAATTTTAAAATTATGAGCTGTGATAGATGCATTATGTTTCTAAATGCATACCTTTAACTATGTATAGAAATTTTTTTCCCCCTGTGCTTTCATCACAAAATTCATCATTTTGTGAATCAGTAATGCATGATAAATGAAAAAATAGTACCGGTAAAACCATACTCCCTTCCACAAGAAAAGAGCCTTGGTAAGCACTGAGAAACTGGTGCTTTCTCAGGACGCATCCTCAAGCAGGCGGGATGCTTGGGCTTCCCCCTCCCTCATCCCTTCAGGCTATATTTTGGTCCTCTTTTTGTTAGAGTATGGAGAGCTCTTTACCCTTGGGATTTTACCGAGATTCTGATTACCTTATTCTATGGAATGACATTTAGGATTTAGATTGCTTCAGTGTCAAAGAAGTAGCTCATTAACCTGCATTCAATGTTGGGTCCATGTACAAGTATTTCTGCAGGATAAATGCCTAGATGTGGAAGTAGTTGGTCCGAAATGGCATATTTTTAAAACCTATGTTGCCAGATTGTCCCTCTAAATATAATGAGGTTGCACTGAAAAGAAATGTGAAATGTCATGGAGTTGACAACTCACAGCGACCTTAGCAGCAGAGGATGTGAGCTCTGCTCTATCCTATCCCACTTCATCCCCCCCACACCTTCTGTATGTGTGTGACATGCTGAACATATTGTTATACTGTGTGTGCGTGTGTGTGTGACATGCTGAGCCTATTGTTAGACACTGTGCCAGTCCATCTCATTGTGAGGGTTTCTAAGTAACTTCTCTCCAGCCCTCAACTTAAAAAGTTGGTTTTGGAATTCATATGGCACAATAGTCTCCCTGGGGACTAGGGAGATGAGGACACCCCTACCTGGTCATGGCACCATCCTTCTCAATTATTGGGGTGTTAGCACATGATTTCAAGTCTAGTAAGAGTAATTACCCCATACTACTCAGCAAGCACTGTTTGGTCTTTTTGTGTGTGTTTGCCGATAGTGGTTTATAGTTTACACATGCTCTCTGGTGTCTTAGTGGCATGAAGCTGCTCTACAGGAGAAGGATGGGCAGTCTCCTCCTGTGTAATTAACTGCCTCTGAAAACCCGCCAGACGGTCGGTCAGCTGTGGGTCGGTTCATACTCGATGGTACACAGCAACACCAACATGATCTCCAGGGTCAGCTTTTAGAAATAACCTGTAATGGATGGTTTCTTTTTGGGATTTTTGTTTTCGTGTGGGTATCACATCAAACTTAGCTTCTAATGTCCTTGTTAAGAGATCTAAGGTTGTGTCTTTATGGCATACTGCAAAAGTTCGTTTTTATTGGGGAAGTAAAAAAGGAGAATTCTCAAAACAGCTATGAGATATCATCTCACCCCAGTCAGAATAGCAAAATTTAACAGAACAGCAAGCAATAAATGCTGGCGAGGTTGTGGAGAGACTGGAACCCTTATTCAATGTTGGTGGGAGTGTAAAATGGTGCAACCACTGTGGAAAGCGGTATGGTACTTTATCAAAAAGCTGCAAATAGAGATACCATTTGACCCAGCAATTCCCTACTGGGAATATACCTCAAAGAGACCATAACTGACATCCAGGCAGATAGATGCACATCCATGTTTATCACGGCTTGGTTACAATAGCAAGGAGTTGGAAACGACCTATATGCCCATCAACAAATGAATGGATAGAGAAGCTGTGGTATATTCACACAATGGAATACTATGCAGCATTGAAAAACAAGGAACTCATTAAATATTATGCAAAATCGGTGACCCTGGAGGACATTATGCTGAGTGAAGTATCTCAGTCACAAAAGGACAAATTCTGCATGGTACCACTATTGTAAAACAGAACTGATCTCAAGGTTGGGGGTAGACTGAGAAAGATGGGTTCAGTAATGTATACTGTATTGAAACAGATGAGGGAGAAAACTGTTTAAAAGGGATATATTATTAGGTCTTTTTGTCATGACAGGAGTCCAGAGCGAAGGCTGTATAGTGGAGTGGACCTGGGGAGGAGGGATTGTAAAACAGTGAAAGAATTTTTCTTTTACTTTTTCCAAGAGGGCAGTGTACTAGGGGGGAGTGTTGGGACTGGAGAAAAGTGCAACAGTGAATGAATGGAAATCCAAAGTCTCTGGACATTTTCATTGACATTAATAATAAATTTTAATAAAAAAGAGAAATTGTAACTTTGAAGTGTTAATTGGTCTGACTTTGAAACTTCTGCTTCCTTTCTTGTAGGAAAGTGATTATTTCACCCCACAGGGAGAATTCCGAGTAGACAAAGCTGGGTCTCCCACTTTGTTGAATTGCCTTATGTATAAAATGTCATATTACAGATTTGGAGAAATGCAGGTCAGTTATATTTCTTTTTGTGTAATGTTAAGTCAAAAGAATATTTTAAAATGTTTGCCTCTTAAAAACATAGGATGAAGTGGTTTTGAATGTGCTGTCCAGGGGGAAAAGGGCTTATCCAAAGATTTGTGGTGTCTTTCTTCATCAAATTTGGATTTCTAATATTTCCATGTGGGGAAAATTAGAGAGGGAGGTGGGACCTGTTCAGTCAAGGACTTAAATAATGTTAACAGGAAGGTCAGTGCTTTGACCTCACCAGCTTCTCTGGGAGAGAGGTGAGCCATTTTGCCCCCTTAATAAAACCTTTGCTGTTACTGTGTAGATGGTCCTGTAACTTGGGTAGAGATGCTTTTCGTTTTAAAGTTGAGTTCACTTCTGTTGCATAATAACAGCCCATTTCTTTACATTCTCCCTCAGTTAGTCCTCAGTGTATTTCTCCTACAGGCTCCTGAGGTTAGACTTTGTTGGCCTCTCCTGTAGTTTTCACCTTGTGAATGTCTTTTTTCAGTATTACTCATACAGTTACTTAGCACTTACTGAATATCTGCAGACCAAACCCCGGGGATGCAAGGCTTCGTTCTGAATAGGACAGCAGAAGCTGGCAGCTTGCATCTCATGAAGGATACTAGTAGGTTTTGAAATAAAAATGTTAGTAATACATACCGTAGAGGTACCTTTTGGAGACAATGGCAAAGAGCACCATCTAAAGAAAATTCGTACTGAAGAAATGTGTACGCTAAGCCCAAAGGCCAGGGACCTGCCAGCCACACACATTGCTGAATGAAGCTTGTTTCAGGCAGAGAATAAATGTAAGACCCTGCAGCAGAAAGGACCTGCCTGCCTTTACGTTTTATCTCCATCCCCATACAGGCTGCTCTGAGAGATTGCGTTGCTGTTTGGGTTTTAGTGCCTGTGATTTACCACCTCAGATAACCACAGGAGGAGGATCCCGTAGGACTCGACAGCAGTGCCGGAGTGAGAACGGGCTTGACTTAGCATTTACCATCTTCTGATACTGTTTTCTCACGTGCTTGACATCATATCTTAATGTCGTTTTTGCAGCTGGATTTTCGTACACCACCAGGTTTTGATCGAACACGCAATGCAGAGATTGGAAATAAAGACATTAAATTTAAGCATTTGGAGGAAGCCTTTACATCAGAACATTGGCTTGTTCGGATATATAAAGTGAAAGCACCCGATAACCGAGAGACGCTAGACCACAAACCTCGAGTCACCAACATTATCCCCAAACAGAAGTATTTGTCAAAGAAGGTAGGTGCCAACCCAAGTCATTTCCACAAAGGACAGTCCTCGGGACTGGTTGGTGTGTGTGACACAAAATTATTAGGAAGTGTAATCAGTTTTCCTTGGCCGGATTAATAAAAGCTGAGGTTTACATACAGGCAGTTCTGCGGCTTGCCTGCGGGGAGCCGGTGCGGCTGCGGCTGGGTGCTGTCAAGGTTGTCATGACAACCTGTCTGTGAGGCTGAGGCAGGATTGTCCAGAGGCATTTTAGGTGGTGCCACTCTTATTAGTACGACATGGTCATAAAGTAAGATGTGTCTGTCTCCAGCGAAAGTCTGAAGATCTAATTGTTGAGCGGTGGAATTGTTTCAGTCAGAGCACGTTTCTGTTGCATGGGGTGCGCCTTCCTCAGCACGCTCTTGCTCTGTTACTGAGTAAAGAACAGCCTGGAGTCCTCCTACCCCCCAACCCCCCAAATCATTTATCTTAACATAAATGTTTTTAAGTAAAATTACTATGACAAATTATGATGAGACTCTTGAAATGCTTTTGTAATTAATACTTGGTAATTTTGTGGTGCTTTATTACAGCTATTATTGCTCATTTAAGTTGAATAGATCTCTGATCTTTGCAATAAAAGCCTACTGTAAGTGAATATTTTTATAGGTTGCTGAGGTGTGGGAGATGGGAAGTAATTAGAAGTCAGATAACATGTTGGGTTTGTATGATAAGGTATTTACTCTTCGAAGTACCCGTTTTAATATAAAGTAAAACTTGTTGGTTAATGCTCTGTAACAACTACTACGAGTAAGTGGCTTTCACAGACTGCGATGAGGTTTGAGGTCCAAATTTGGGGCACAAGCTTTAGGGGAGGACTCTTCTGAGCCTGTCTTCTGTGTTTGTTGTGTCTCAAGTCAGAACCAACTCCAAGCTGACCCTCCAGAAGGATTTT
>NW_006399841.1:6660526-6744642 GCF_000299155.1 Elephantulus edwardii | reverse complement strand
CGAATATACCACAGCTTCTCTAGCCATTCGTTTGTTGATGGGCACTTAGGTTGTTTCCAACTCCTTGCTATTGTGAACAAAGCTGCAGTAAACATGGGTGTGCATATATCTGCTTGGATGTCAGCTATGGTCTCCCTCCAGAAGGATTTTGGAAGCAGTAAATCACACAGGAGACTGCCCATCCTTCTCCCTGGGAGCACGTAGTGAATTCAAACCGAGTGCCTCTCACTCCGCAGTGCAGCTCCTTCCCACTAAGCCACCAGAGTTCCCTGCCTTCTGGATAGTCCTCAGCACATTTCCTGCTACCTCAGAGGCCAAACCAATCTTGCAGTTCACATCAGCATGAGAGAAATTTTATAATACAAATTTCATTATAATATATAATAATTTTATAATCCCCTGCTGCGATGGGGATTGGAAACCCGCTGGAGGGACCTGTGAGTCGGGCAGACAGCAGGGAGTGAGTGAGCGCTAGGGGAAGGTCCTTGTTTTAGCTCCTGTGGCTCCAGCGTCCCTCAGTTCCTTGGCACTCCACTTAGCATTGTGTGGCCGGTTGTGCTGACATCTGTGTTGAATTGACTACAGCTCAGAAGTCATTAAGTTTGAGACATACCTTCCAGCGAAGTGCTATTCTCATTTGGGATTAGAGCCACAGACAGTGGGGGTTAGAACTCCAACACATGCTTTGGGAGGACTCGATATTGTCTGTAACACTTTGGGTTAACACTTAGATTGGTGGATCAGTTGTTTTAAATTATTGAGGCAGTTTGTTTTATCTCTGTGTGTTACATAAAACATGCTTCTAGTAAATTCAGAAAACAGATGTGTTCAATTTGTATTATAAAAGAACTTGAATATTAGTTGAATGTTATAGAAAGTATTTTTAAGTTAGTTTCTGTGCCACATCTAGTTACCCTAACTCCATGAATCTATTTAAAGGTGGTACGTACAGCTGATGCTGTTTGTCATACCATCAAAACGTTCCAGGAATTGATATTTTAGTATGTTGTTGTTGTTATGTGCTGTCGAGTCGTTTTCGACTCATAGCGACCCTATGCACAACAGCATGGAGGCCTATTAATCCAAGGTCTTGATTCCAGTTCACTTACGAGTCTTTAGATCAAATGATAAAGCAATGAAACCCTCTGATTTCCCAAAGACATGTGATAAGAGAAACTAGCAAGTCCCACCAGTGTAGAAGTCACTCTGCTAGGTGCAAAGCTCCTGGGATACTCCAGCCAGGAAGGTCTTTTATTTCCTGTTGGGGAAAAAGTAAAGCTTTTGGACTTTCTCACAGAAAAATCTAGATCCCAGAGCCAGTACATTTTCTTAATTTCACATCTTTTGTCTCTCCATTTATTTCGCAGATAAATAAGTGTACAGGAAAATGAGTCTGGCTTTTGTGCCCAAAACATATATTCTGGTGGTCAGTAACGTGGCTTTTGGATTCCCCTGCTGTATGCTCTGGTTCTGGCAGTGTGGATTGCTTTGGTTTTGCTTCCTTGCACCTTCTCAGTCTTGAGTCTGGGGGGAAAAGGAGAATAGGAGCGGTCCTTGGTCCTTGTGAGGCTTCGCTGCAGAGTGGACATTGCCTGAGGTGCTGGGGTAGGGGTGAGAGCTGCCGGTAAGACTCACTGGCTAGAGGGGATCCACCCCTGGGCGCTTTTCCTGGGCTCAGTGACCATCCGTTGCACACACAGCTCCTAGAAAAGGTTGATTTTTATGGTGGAGATGTAGAGGTAAATGATAACAAATGAACCAGCCCCTTAACTTAGTTTGCCTTTTCAAAAATGACATCCTCTGAAGTTTTGTAACTGTGCCCTTAATTAGAAAGTAATTAATAATCCCAGTCACAAAAGGACAAATATTACATGATGCCACTGTTGTAGAATGGGACTGTCCTTGGGATTGGGGAGAGACTGAGTAAGATGGGTTCAATAATGTATACTGCACTGAAACAGAGGAGGGAGAAAACTGTTTAAAAGAGATATATAACTAGGTATTTCTGTCATCACAGGAGACTAGAGCGAGGGCTACATGGTGGAGGGGACCTGGGGGAGGGTTTGTAAAACAATGAAAGAATCATTTCTTTTACTTTTCCATAATTTTTGGACTCATGTACTTATAACTTGTTAGTCAAAATTGTGTCTTCTAGGTTGCAACACCCCCATGATTCATCTTCAAGGATATGAACATGTACGGCCAAGCACAATCAGTAAGAGTGCATCTTAATTCCAAAATCAATCTCCATAATAGTCTATGTGTTTCCTACTGCCAAAGGGGCCCTTCAGAGTAGTGAGAGAAGATCTTCACCCTGAAACCCACAGCGTCCCTTTTCAGCAGGAAGTAGCTAAGAGAATACGCCATCCCCTTTTCCTTATGACTCAGGGTGAAGTCTCTCTCAGGGAGGAGTGATAGGGAATGGCAAAGGACACACTGACAAAGAAGATTAATCAGAACTGGCTTTGACAAGCACTGTGGCATTTGGACAAGAACAAACTGGGAGGAGGGTAGAGAGAATAGTGCAACAATGAATGAATGGAAACCCAAAATCTCTGTAAATGTTTATGAAAATTAATAAAATATAGAAAAAAAAAGAAAAAACTCAAAAAATAAAAATTTAAAGGAAAAGACAAAAAAATTAATAAAGTCACTATGTACAATAGAACGAAAAAAAATAAAAGAAAGTAGTTAATATACACATACTCTAATTAAAAGTGTCGCTGATCGATTTCATTAAAGAAATGATTTGTGTGTGTGTTGGGATAGTCCACATTTCTGAGTACTTATTTTCTTACCCATGCTTTCTCTGTCAGTGTCACAGACTCATCCTCATCTAACAGATAAGGGCTCCTGGGCTCTAGAAGTTGTTAGAGCGCTTGCAGCTAATTCTGTCAAGGCTGAGTCAGGAACAGCAGTAACATTTTCTGGTTCCTTAGTCAGGTATCTCAAGTTGAGCAATTGGAGTTGTTGCCACTAAGGATTGAAGTGCGTGAAAGGGCAGATGGAGCTTGTTGGCTTGCTGGTGAGGAGCTTGCAGTGTGCATTTGTAGAATGTTATGGTAGTTCTTTCATCCTAAAGTTAAAACCCTAGTCCAATTCATCCTGGATCCTTTAGTGTACCTGGCATAAAATTAGCCAGTGGTCCTCTTAACTGGTGGGTGTTTGTTGTTGTTAACAGTTCTCTAAGTTTACTGTGCACCCAGCGACCCATCAGCAGGTGTAATGTTGGCTTGGCTTTGGGAGACCTTCCACGGGGCTTGGGCAAGTGTGTTCTCTCTTCATTGGTTAGGACACTTGGGGTGAGATGAGTTGGCGTTGCAGTAGCTCACTGGTGCAGTAAGTTTCTGTGACTTTCTGGTTTGGGAAAAAGTACTGACATGGGACATTCTGAGTTTTGGGGCAAGTCTTTACATGGGACTTTTTGGTTTTGGGAAAAGTCCTAACATGGGACTTTGTGGGGTGATCTTCAACCTCTGTTTTGCTTTTTAGTCCAGCATTCCCGCCTCTGTGGTGGTAGGGGGTGACAGGGTCTTCTGGCTGTCTCCTGATGGATGGGGGTTTAGGGGAGGTGGGTATGATACGCTGTCGCATTTGGAGGGAGCGGTGTGTACCTCACCCTGCACAGTTCACTGTGGTTTGCTTGGTAAATGCACGACACTGCTGCTTTAGTTATTCTAGTGTCCGGAAGGCCAGCAGTGGCAAGAGGCAGCCTCATTCACTGTTGAAGGTAATCCAGCTGTAAGAATTGACACTTTAAAACACTGTTCATCTCTTTGTGTTTAGTAGGTTTTTGTCATAATCTATAAGTAACCAGCACTGATAGTGTATCCTGTTTTCTTTCAGACTACCAAAAGGAAGCGTGGCTACATTAAAAACAAACTAGCTTTTAAGAAAGGCAAGAGAACAGCCAAGAAGACTGTTTAACGGCTCCGTTCTGGTTCCTGACTTGAAGCACTTGTCCTTGTGAGAACCGGTCTTTGCCTTTAGCTCATGTCATGTTTCACAGCAACAGAGGGTACAGAACCATCACTGGTCCAGGCTAATGTACAAAATTTCCTGACAATGCCTGATTTATAAAATAAAATAAAATTGGCTTCTTGAACAGCTGTTTCCGATTGGTAATGTGAAGCAGGACAGAGCTCTGCTGTGTGTAGCAGCAGGTTTTTTTATTGGTACATATTATCCTTCAAATCTGAGAATTTGGACTAATCACACCAAAGAACCCTCTAATTTGGTCCCTGGCACATGCATACTTGTCAATGTTTTTATTGTTTTACAAGACCTGCATTTTGTTTGAATTACCCAAATAGCAATATGTAAAATACAGATGACTGTGAGAGGAGAGCTGCTTGAACCAGTGAACTAGTCCAGGCCCGAGAAAAGAGGTATTAGCAAAGTAATTCTACTTCCTTGAAATATATTTATTTTCATGTTTCTCCAGAGCAAAGAATGTTTCATCAAATGTGCATTTTCTCTTGCTTACTGGTGACTCTGTATGCGAAGACGCTGCTATTTCAAAGGGAGACCTTAGAGTCACTAATTGATTCCAGTCGTATTTTATGTTGGCACATTCTTGATGCTGTTCGCATCTGTTTTCACCAGGTACTTACAGAGCAGATGTCATACATTGTTTCATTCAAGGGCTAAATTTCTATCCTTTGGAAATCATGGCAACAGCACGGCATGTCCTGTACTAAGATGGAGATTTTCGTCCTGAGCTTAGTGCACTATGTTTACATGCAGAAGTTGAAGGAAAAACCCTTAAAGCTGACAGGTACCCAGAGTTCCTTTTCTGTGACTTTTCCAAATGACAAAGGATTTGTAAACTTTGCCTAGATTTCTCTATTTTACAAGCTGTATCCATCACAATGCTTTTTGTTCTCGGCTCCATATTTTTAAATCCTTAAGCATTTGATGAAACACTCTTTAGAGCTATATGCATTTTCTTACTTTTATTAAAAATGTGTCAATTGTAAAAAAAAATGCACTAAAACACGAATGGAGATTGAACATGTTCACTTTCCAGCTTATAGGAAACTTTCTACAGACTTGAAATTTTCCTCCATTTGTTTAGTAAAAGTGAAAGTGAGGAAGGGTTTTCCTGCCACAGGATAGAACTTTTTTTATATAACAATTGTAACTTACACCACTGCTTTTGGTGGGAAAGCGCAGAATAGTATGTACCTTTTATGAAGAAGAAAATGTAATTTACAATGTTCCGTGAGAATGTTACTGCTGATTTTCTTTTCCAAGGTGTAGAATATTCTTTGATTTATAAAATTCATTTTTGACCCAGATGATGGTTCTTTTACAGACCAGTAAAATGGCTGTAACATTTTCACAAATGACGTGTAACTAAATCTGGATTTCTGATACCTTGTCATTGGGGGGATTCTATTTTACTTTGTTGCTTTAAAATTTAATGCAGAGAAGTTGTTGACTGTAGGGGAAATAAAGTTAATTCAAATTTTGTGTTAAGTGTTGTTATTTGTAAATCAAATACTGAACACCTCCCTGCCACCTTTGTTTACATAAGTTTTTTTTGAGAATAGGCACAGAAAAGAATAGTTGAAAACACAAAAGTGAAACCAACTCTTTGTCTCCTTCACTTGTGAAACTTTTTAGAGACAGATGCTACCTAGCTTAGTAAGATTTTTCTTTTCCCTTTAAATGAGAATCTAGCAGAAGACCAGAGTGCTGCTGCGTCGGGTCTTCAGTCTGACTGTTTCTCATCATGAAAAGAGTCTCCTTAGCTTTTTAGGAGCATTTTGGTTCGGTGGGTTTTCTAAGAAGAAAAAAAAAATGATGTAGCGGCTTAAGCACTTGAGGTTTTTACTGCAGTTGTAGTCTGGATACGTAGGACTGTAGGGTAATTGGCTGGCAGTGTTTTCTAGATCTCTGAGTTCAGCTCATTTATATTCAGTGACACCATAGACATCAGACTTTAAAAATCATAACCTTAAAGTTCTAGAATGTAAAACAGCTTTTGTTTTTACTCTGTACCTCAGAATTGAATGAAGCTAGAATGCTTTAGTGTAAATAAATCAGCAAGTCCAATGACAGTTTAGTTTTCAGATTTTTATTGTTGCCAACTTTGATTTGCATCCCAAACCCCAGAGGGTGAGGTAGCGAGAAGCTGTCCTGCAGAGCAAAGCCGTCCTATAGAGCGTTGGATCCGCAGCCAGGAGGCCCCGCAGCGGCGAACGTGGAGCTGCTGCTGCTTGAGGGGTGTCCAGGTGATTGTTGTTAGCGTCTGTCGGTTGTCTGATTCACGGCGACCCTGGAACGCAGATCTGTGCTCGTCCTGTCCTGCACCTTGGGTGATGCACAGGACTAATCCCCAGCGAACCAAAACACCACTGGTTCTAGTCCACGCCAGCGACCCCTCAGGAGACAGCCTGCCGCAAAGTCCTCTGAGGCACAGTTTTGCTTGTGAACTGGAATGGGTTTGATGGGGGGGGGGGGTTTGTTAGTTTGTTTTGGTTTTTTTAGAAATGCACCTTGCTCTGTAGGTGGAGTAATGGAGAAGGGCAGGGCTCCCTGTACCTACAGTTGAGACGGTAGGTCATTGAGATGGGAGCAATGGCCAGGAAAAGCACTGCTGTCTAATCTTGTTTTTTAAATTAAGCTGTTTTCTCAGTCAAATGTACCAAAGAGAAGAACACAGAAACAAACAGCGTGGTGAATTGCAGCAACACAAGTGACATAACCCGAGCACAGCCCAAGGAAAAGAACGTGCCAGCACCCCCGAGGGTCTTCAGTCCCCTCTCAAAGGTAACACCTCTAGCTTTTTAAACAATTACTTAATGTTAGGACTTTATCACCTGTTCTTCAGTGGAAACGTGATTAACCACATCCAGCATTTGAACGAGATAAAGATGGACTCAGGTATAGTTTTTCTTGCTCCGTATTGTGTTCGTGAATCTCCTCCAGTTTGTCCGCAGCCATCAGTGACAGTAGCATTCCCATGTATGTCTGTACGTCAGACCATTGTTGACAGCATTTGCATTGTTCTGGTTTGAAGATAATCAGGATGGTGGTGTAAAGAATATTTTTTCCAGCTGTTGGTGCTTGAACATTCATTTCTGTAGATACTTATTTAACAGTGAAATTGTTTTTGTGTGATGATGACAGTTCTGACTGTTCTATATCCTGACCAGCCCTTGTGAGCCTTTGAATTTTGCATCTGGTAGTAAGCTAATAATAGTATCTTTAAATGTGCTTTTTCCAAGTTTGCCCAATTATCAGATGTCAGTTTCAGCCTTTTACGTGTTTATTGGATTATCTTTAATCGCCATTTTTAATATTTCTGGATGTGAGGCCTTCATCATTTCTGACTTGGAGTTTATACACAGTATCTTCATTTATGAATATTGACCATTTCAGTTCTCTAAGGAGCTGTGGTGGCTCAGTGTTTAAGCCCTCAGCTGTTACCCAAAAGGTCAGCAGTTGAAGCCCAGCAGTGACTCCCAGGGAGCACGGGGTAGGCCCTGGGTGCTGTTCCTATAATGATGACTGCTGAGAAAGCCCTCTGTGTCCTGTAGAGCTACTAGAATTGGACTGAACAGAACAGCAGCATTTCATTTTCTTTCTGCACAGACTTCAGTGCTTCTGGCCTAGGAATGATAAAAGCTACACTGGGCTCGGGGGACCTAGAAGGGAGAAGTGGCACTGCCAAGCCAAAGGCATGCAGGTCAGATCCCCCAGCTGCTGCACGGGAGAAGGCACAGCCTCCTCTGGTCTGACAGCCTCTGAAAACCCACTGGAGGGTCGGCGCCAGCGTGATGGCATGAGTTGGATTGGGTTGTTTTTGGGGTTCTGTCTGATGTGCACCCATTTTCAGTCTCCCCAACACTGACTATAAATGTGGTACGAGGACTCAGCCCAACCACTAGAGTTAGTCAGCTCAGGAGTGCGATCTCCTGACCCCCCAGATCTGCTGTAAGACTCCAGGTGCCAAGTGCAATTGTGAATATTCCCATGGCACCCTTAGTTATGACTGTCTGGGTCAGGATTTGGGGTCCCCTTCACTTCTGACTTTGTAGCTGTGCAGTCAAGGATTCCCAGTACCCTTTTGGTTGATAATCCGAACAAATCGTAGAACCTGAGCACTGCACAGTGGTGTGGGTTTTCTTATGGCAAAGAGGGCATTTGGTGGTCTGGTCAGTCGCTAGGGGGGATTGCATGAGGGACAGCTAGAAACACAAATGAGACAGAATTCTCAGAGAGACACCACATTGTGTCAAAGAGGAGACCCTTCTAAGCACCTCACATCAGATGGCTGGTGGGCTTTCCTTACAAACACCACTGGCTGCCTCCTTCCCTGTGTGGTTAGAACGCCATCACATCGTCTTTACAGCCAGGTCACCACTTACCCAAGTCGTTGCATTAGCATGATCAGATGGGCTCTGGAACCCCTCTGTGAAAAAGAACCGCCTGAGTCATAATTTGTTATGTGCCATTGAGTCAACTACGACTCAGAGTGGTCTTGTGAACAGTGGCTCGGAGTCTTGTCCTATCTTGAGCCACCTTTCCCATCTCAGACACAACTGACCTCATTCCAGTCACTGTGTCAGTGCAGGTCATCCAGGGTCTTCGCCCTCCTGGCCACATGTGAGACAGAGCTTCAAAATTCTTGCCTCCGAGGAGCAACCTGATTTCACCCTCCAACACAGACCTGTTTGTTCTCTTGGCAGCCCGTGTATAGTCAGTGCTCTTCTCCAGCACCACAGCTCGAAGGCGTCGGTGATTCTCCTGTCATCCATATTCATTGTTCACCTCTCAGATGCACAGCCAGCAACTGAGGTAAGTCTAACTTACCTTGATCTCTCTAGATAGTGTCTCCTAGTAACCAGGTACTAAGACCAAATTCTGTATGTAGAAATTCAAAGGGTGTTGAGGATTGTAAAACTTTTTCTTGCCATGGAGTGGCAGAGAGGTTTGAACTGTCGTCCTTTTGGTTAGCAGCTAAGCTCATTAATGCCGCCTTCTCTGTGTGGGCATCATCACAGTGGCTGTGCTTTCTGTTCTGCCTCTGAGGCAGAGCATTTGTCACTGCATCTTTGGGTGGTGGTACTGGAGATTTTTGTCTTTAATCACATTAAGAACATTTCTTTAAATTTCTTAAGTTGCTTGCAATTTGATTTTGTCAATTTTCCTCCCTTGATACACACTGATTTTCCATATTTAATATTAAAGCTTTTCTCCTTAATCTAGTAATGTAACAGCATAAGCTTTTCTTTTACAATGTTAAACAAAATCTATATTCCTAGAAAATAGAAAACAGCCAATAGACTTTTCTTTGTAAAGATTTTTAATTGCAGATTGAGTTATTTTATGGAAGTTTTAAAATTTTTGATGGTGTCAATTTTGGTATATTGTAGGGTGGTTCTGTTGGGTTTTTTCCCTGTTTTTAGAATTGGGTTTCATCTTGTCAGAATTTGAAATGTGTGTGAAAATTATGCTGCTTTCTGAGGGTGGTTTGTGCTAAGCACTGTGGTGTTTATCGGTGGACCATTTTTACATCATGGTCATCAGCATGGATTTGGTGGTAGATGTGTTTGCCTGGGTGTGCACTGGGTTACTGTTCCAACTTAAAAGGAATAAAGATACACAAAGGAAAGAGTTCCCCCTAAAGGCCAGTGTTGCTACCTTAAAAACCCTGTAAAAGTGTTGAGAAGCTGGTGTCTTAAATAGCCCTCGGTGTTTTTCTTCACTTCGTTTTCTGTTCTGTTTGCAAAATGATGGAAAGGTTGGGGGGGCAGAGAAGTACAGAGGAGGATATTTCTCATGGTAAGTTTATGAAAGACGGATTTGTCCTGATCTGAATGTGTTGGATCTCCACGTATTTTGTTCCTGCTTTATTGATGATGCACGGATGCGTTTGAATTGTAGAGTGAGATGTGAGACAAGAATCTGCTGTTAACTACATTTCTGTAATTGACAGAACACACTGTATTCTATCTTGGAGCATTAAATGCATTAAATCCAGGTGATAGGGGGAAAAGCACACACAAAAAACCCCACCCCAATTAACAGCCTTAACCTGTAAAATTCATTGTTTTCCATTTCTTCAAATTCATTTGAAAGTTGGATGTTGAAGAAAGATGGCCCAAGAATTGGGAGGCCTTTGAACTGTGCTTGTTGGTAGAGAATGGTGAATGTACCAAGGACTTGAGAAGAAACTAACTTGGAAATGCGACCAGGTTGTGCCTTAGAGACAAGCAGGGTGAAACCTTGCCTCGCACACTTCGGGCGTGTTGTTAGGAGGGCCTGCATCCCTGGAACAAGAAGGGAGGGAAGGAAAGGAAGACCTCGCTGAGAGACATGGGCAACTGCCACAGTGACAGCCCAGCAGGAATTGTGAGAATAATGCAGGTTTTCAGTCTGTTGTGCAGAGAATCCCTGCACTTGGAGTACTCCATGCACTTAACTACCAACAACTACTTGTGTTATGCAGATGACACAACTTTGGTAAAAGTGAGGAGGACTTTAAGCACTTGCGTTTCACATCTCAGCACGAAGACCAAAACCTTTACCGCTGGACAGCAGACGATGACAAGACAGATGCAGAAAAAGATAGGCATTGTCAACAGGTTCCTTCTACTCAAATCCCCAGTTGCTATCCACGGTAGCGGCAGTCAAGAAATCCGAAGGTAAGTTGGGCTGGGGAAACCTTTGTCAAGGACCTCTCAAGAGTACTGTATCAGTTCAGAAACTCAGGATGCACCTGATCCAACCTGACTTTGAGTTGCTTGCTGTGTATCTCAAAGTTGGACAGTGAGGTAAAAAATGACAGAAGCATCAGTGCCTTTGAACTGTGTTGGAGAAGAGTACTGAATATATCCTGCGGCCGGCAGAAAGAACAGCCAAGTGTGGCTGGGAGGAGGTGCACCCGCGGTGCCCCTTAGAGGCACCGATGCTGAAACTTCCCCTCATATACTGCAGCATGATGTCTAGAGAGGTCAGTGTTTGGAAGATGACATGTTGCTGAGAGAGATGAAAGGTCAAATAGAGAGAAAGACCCCTAACCAAGGATTGACAGTGGAGAACCCCCACCCTCCCATAAAATGCAGTACCACTCAGCTACCAGTTTCATCAGAATTTCTGATTCCCTGAAAATAACACACACACACAGATAAGTATTTAATCGAAATATATTTGTCTAATATCTACAAAGTGAACAATTGGTTTTAAGAATGCAGACCAAAGGCACAAAATTATTACTACAGAGAAGCCTTCATGCTACTGGATTTTATAAATACCATTGGAATGGTACAGTAAAAAAGAAATGAAGCACTGAGCTAAAATCAAATAGTTGGCAGTTTTGCCGTCCGCTCATGTCTTTGACCTCACTGTGAAGCTGAGGACAGAAACGCAGCTGTAACCAGGGACACACTGCAGGCTTGATGCAGGTCTTAATCACAGTGGTTTGCTTGCCGAGTTTGGGTCAAACTTGAGAGGTGCATTTTTCAGAAAGTACAGGATTGAGGCTGTGTTGCAATGTATGCGCATGCGTGTGTCTATTCAACTTGAAAGCCCTTTTATTATCACAAAAGTGAAGTCATAATTTATTTTCTGCTATAAAAGAAACAGCTTCTGAAAAATGTACAGCTAGAGCTGTGAGTGTGAGAAGTCATCGGAGGCCTCAGAGAGGAGGAAACGCGGAGGAAGAGACCTGGTGTACATCCATTCCATCCTGGAGGACTGACGTAAACCAGAGCCCCTCCCACCCCTCATCCAGCAGGAAAGAGTGCCTTATCTCGGGGAGCGGGGGTGCTGATTGAAAATTGGAAGCAGGAGTTTAGAAATGATCACCCCCCACACTTCTACTAAAGAGATCAGCAAGGCCGTGTCGTCTACAAGGCTGTGCCCGTTCAACTGTCCTGACATGAGCTGACTGCGCAAGAATACCTTCGTGAATGGAAAGGTGAAAATTAGAAAACCTCATTAATATAAAGGAGCTCATCATCTCCCAGGTAGACCTGGGGGGTGCAGTATGTACAGGTAGCCTACTAATACCCCGCACGTGTGTGTAGTGCATGCGTGTGCTGAACACACGCAGACCAGTGCACACGTGTCCTAAATGGCTCTTGAATGGACTCAGTTGCACAGCAGAATTCTGGGGGTGCCCGTTTCAGAGTATGCCCTCTCATACTTGAATGACAAGAGGTTTCAGTGAGGACCTGCAGACCCTTGATACCGTACCACTTTAATTCCTACAAAACAGGGCTTAGCCAGGAAGTGCTGAAGCTCCACCATCAGTGTGCCTTCCAGAGGGGACTGACGTAGACCCAGCCGTCACCCTGCAAGAAGAGAAGGAAGGGAGATGTTACATGGAGAGCGACTCGAAGAGGATGTGCTCCCCAGCCTCAGGGACACCAGGGCCGGAGGCTGTGCCGGGCGGTGGTAACTCACAGCTAGGCCTTCCCACACCAGCATGTCAAAGGGGAAACCAGACCAACACCATGAGACTTCTTTGGGCTTGCATCGAGAAATACAACTACTGCGCAAAAGGAAATTGAGAGGTAAGAGAAAACGGAAACAGATGAAAGGAATGGCTTAAATAGGAGGCATTTGGACAGTCCAGAGCCACCTGGCCCAGAGGAGAACCCCAGGAACAACAGCTGTGAACCCTGTCCGAGCCTGCGTCATCATGCTCCACACGTCAGTCCACTGCATCCATTTGGCGCAAGGACTCCCCTGACGTGTCCAAAGTATGAGATGAAGCTCACCATCTTCACCTTCAGAGAACACACTGGTTGCACTTCTCCAGGATCCATGTGTTCCTTTTTCAGTCCACAACTCAGAGGCCTGAATTTGTGAAGTCTTTTGCCTGTTACTGGATTTCTTATGGAAGCCCTGTAGTAGTCTGTAAACTTAGGGACTTCACTCTGTTAGGAAACGTTTTTGATGCACATAGGGACTTGATTTTTAGAAGGTCCCATTTGTTTTTTGCCATCTCCTTGTAGTGCATTTCTGGCTATTTTTACAAGCCAATTTATGCCACAGGCTAAGGCTTCTAAGTTTAGACCCATTTTTGTCTCTTACAATCCTTATGGTTTCTGGCTTTACTCCTTGCTCTCTGTTCCACCTTGAGTTTACTTTTGCATATGAGGTGAGATGTGGAGCCTGTTTGCTTTCTGCAGGTAGATGTCCAGTTTCGCCCGCACCATTTGTTTAGAGGCTCTCATTTGCTAGGTTTTGATTCCTTGTCAAATAACAACTGACTATACGTAGATGTTTGAATTTCTCGGTTCTCAATCCTAGTCCATTCATCTGTGTGGCAGTCATTGTACCAGTACAGTTTTGGTTACTACTGCAGTGTTGTTATTTTTCAGAAGAGCTTTGCTTATTTAAACATATAGATAGCTCATATGGTAGGATTACCACTTTGGCAATGCCAAGTTTTCCTATCCATGAACAGAGAATATTTTTTCATTTAGTTAGGCTCTTAGTGGGTTGCTTGGGTTTTTTAATTTCATACTGGTTTACATACAAAGTTTATAAAGTTCTTAGCTGTAGAGAGATCTACTGATCTTGCGTCCTGCCACTCTAGTAAATTGGTCTAACGGGTTTTTTGTTGCGTTTTTGAGGTATTCTGTGTACCCTACCCTCTCCCTTGCATATAGGGCCAGTTTCATCACCTCTACCTATTTAGATGCCTCTTAATCCCTTCTCTTTCCTGTCTTCAGATTACCACTTCTATTCAATACTATATTGTTGATGAACTACCCTCCTGTCTGGTTGCCACACTGTTCTTCATAAAGTCTACTGTTGTTAAGTGTGGTCGAGTCGTAGGTGACTCATAGCAACCCTGTGAACGAAAGACCTGAACACTTGTATGACTCTCATCCTCTCTCCAGGTTCATAGGGTTTCCGGAGGCAAGCTGTTTATGGAAGTGGATGCCGCTCCTGCTTCCAGGCTTGTCTGAATCAGGGAGCTCCACCAAACACTGTCCGCCACGGGTGACCATTCTCACACAAAGTCTAGCTTTTCTAATTTGCTCAGCACAGAGAACACTGCAGCAGCACACCTTTCCGATTTTAAACTGTGCTGTGTTCCCTGCTATGTTGGTACAACAGCCTCTTGGTCTAGTTACAGACTTTAAGCATAACTTGGTGTTCTGGGATTCTCAGTTCTCCTCAAGGTTAGCCGTAGTTTATGATCCTCAGAGTCAATAAAATACAAATAGCCGTCCTTCTGATATTCTGTGCTTTCAGATCCATCAGTAAGAAGACTCACAGCACAGTCTCTTCTAAGCTCTTCTTCTGTCAGGGTGTACTGTTCTAGCCATTTAACCATTTTTGGATGATTTTCAGCCAACATTTTCTTTGCATATAGTATTTGTGGACACTTTTTAAAAAATACTCTTTTCTGTTGGATCATCTTTCTTGAGAATGGGATGTGTCAGTGGGTTGCCCAGGGCAGTCAGTTCAGCTCCTTCTCTGTTCTCTCTTTAGGGAGCTGTGGGACCTACGCCAGGTGACTTCACGAGCTGCTCTGTTCTGAGGGACAAAAGATGGAGTTTCCTCTTGTGTGATTTACAGCCTCGCAAAACCCGCTGGAGGGTCAGCCACGCTTTGTTCCTGAGACACAACACTTTCTCCTAAAGAGCAGGACTCTCGAAGAGGCTCTGCCGCTGCCTTCCCCCGGCCAGGCCCCTCTCTGGTGCTAATAAATTAGTAAGTGGGAACAGTTTGTGCGTGGTGCTTTGTTTCTGGAGACTGGACTAGCTTCCTAGGAAATCCCCTCCCCAAAGGGACCCGTGAGTTGCCCAGTTCTCCCACAGGATACTAAGGCTGCACCCAGAAGCCTGCTCCCTCTCGGGGCCTGCCCTGCCTGGTTCCATCCACCCAGCTGCACAAATGCGATGCCGCTCACCTCCTGCACAAAGTACTTGGGCCTCCAGGCCACACACAGGCTCTCCCGCTTCCGCTGCTCTGCCCGCTGCTGCTCCTCCAGCCGCCGCTTCTGCTCTGTGGCCGCATCGATGTCCCCCAGCCGCAGGCACTGCGTCACCTCCCGCCAGAGGTTCCTGGGGGAGACAGGAGAGACAGGCTGGTTGGCATGCTCCAGGTGAGAGGGGGACATGAGGGAGAGTCCCAGGCTGCCAGCTGCCCTTGTCCCCAATGGAGAGCAGAGGGGCACAGGAGAAAGACTACCATGGCTAACCAGGCACAGCGTGCAGATGACAGATACGTTAACACATCCACACAGCCTCGCCGCCGTGATGGCGGTGTCTCCATTTCTGCAGGAGTGCGCACAGGTGCGTAGAGGTTAAGGCTCTAGCCCCAGCCAGAAGCTCCCAGACGGGGAACAATGCCACTTCCCCACAGGGAGCCACAGCTGGGCCTCCACCCCAGACAAGGAAGTCCCAATTGACACCTTCAGGTGACAGTGGGGTCCATGGGGGGTGTGAGGAAATAAAAGACCGCCAAGGGGGCTGCGTCTGAGGACGGGCTCTCACAGGGCTGATGCATGCCAGGCCAGGCGTGGCTGGCAACCCCGGGCACGGGCAAAGACTACACAACTTTACTCTGGACCCTGACAAGCAGCTGCATGACTGAGGGCGGATGCACCAGCCCACCGGCCACACCGGTCCCTCTGCAGGAAAGGCCAGCGGCCCCTGCACGGTTGCTGGGCCCATGGACCTGATGCTTCTGGGAGTGCCTCCTCGGCAAGAAGGAAAGGGGAGGCTCTGCCTGACACTCGGGGCAGAATTTACAAAGGAAGGCCCATCCCCTCCCACTGCACAGGGCTGGGTTCTGCAGACCTACACAGAACATTAGACCATCGACACACCAGCCGGGCTGCAACCACACAGGAAGGGTCCAGTCTGCCAGTTTTATAATTCTTACACCTTTGCTAGTCTGATAAGGAAAAAAAACCCACCCTCTCGATTGAACACAAAGGTCAATTTGACCTCTGTATATAGTTAACTTTGCAATCAAGCAACCGATAAATGGATTGAGTTTACATTTTCAGTTAAGGCATTCAAAGTCCACTATCTTCATTTGTCTGTCCTTAACTGTAAAATAACCCAACTGGAAGCTTCCAAGGGTCCACCCCTAGGTGACAACCAAACAATATTGAAATCAACCCAAAGAATACAACTTTGGGCCCATTTCTGTCAGCACAACTTTCAAAGGTTTCCCCTCTGTCACTTGAAGATTCCCACACCCAACTTGAGCGGGATGGAGTGAAAACAGTGGGAGCAAAGTGGCTTGCTGTCCAACCATTCAGACATTTTTATGATGTTAACTGCAGCCCTCGCACTAACACCACTCTGCTCTCTTCCCTGGGACTTCTGCCTTCCCACTCATTCCCAACAAGTCAGAAGCAACTCACAGCTGACCCTCCAGCGGGTGTTCAGAGGCCGAGTTGCACGGGAGAGATCTTGCTCTGAGGAGCAGCTGGTGGATGTGAGCAGCTGATCTCTTTGGCTTGGCAGCCCCCCTCCCTCCCCACAAGGCTGCCTTTGATCGTGTGTGGTTCATTGTTCCAAAGAACAAGCACGTGTCTCGTGTCATCCTTGGGCTGGAAGCTGAGCCATCAGGATGAGTCCACCGGCCGAGTCCAGCTCTTGAGGTCAGCTATGCAGAGGGCTGTGCTAGCCCTTAACCTGGTGTGTGCCTCTTACCTGGACTCCATGGGGTCCTGCTTCTCCAGAGGCCTGATCTTCTTGGGGTACACTGGCAGCGTGGTGGTATCGATGACTTTGGTCTCTCCGTTGCTGTAGGTGAACTCTAAGGTCCCGTTCCACTCCCCGTGGGCTTTACAGACGATGGTGTTGGTGGGGTTGTGCTTCACTTCTGCGGTGACCCTGTCAGTGAACGAGACAGACAGACTGAGCTGGATTCCCAGAAAGCACCTCAGGAGGTGCACTGATCGTTCAAGGGGCTTTCTGTCAGGGGAGGTCTGAGCCTAACGGTGTGCCTGGGCCAAACTCAAAGATCAGACACCGTGGGGCAGGAAGAGGACATGAATGGGCAGCTGCTGGATCATAAATAAAGACTCACAACTGGCTGGTGGCAGCATGCCAGAGTGGGCACAGACCTGGCAAACACAGCGGTTCTGCAAAACTTAGATGATGATGTTATGTGCCATCGAGTCGCTTGCAGCTCATAGCAACCCTATGTACAAGAGCCCTAAACCCTGTGCCAAACTCGCTGTCTCCAACACACTTACTCCCACCACCCCAATTCACTGAGTCAATCCACCTCATCGAGGGTCTTCCTCTCCTGTGCTGTCCCTCCACCCTCCCAAGCATGGCATCCTTCTCCACGGACCAGGTCCCTCCTTGCAACATGTCCAAAGTATGTCAGGGAAACTTCAGAATCCTTGACTCCAAGGCGCTCAGTTGAAAATCTAGCAATTCAGTGTAAAAGAAAAATCCCATTTCTCTGAAAAATAAGATACTATCTAATTAGTGCTCTTAACCACAGAAAGGGTAAGCATAGGGAGATCTTTGCAATATTCGAGTCAATACATAGGTCTGATCCAGACTCCAACAGAGATGGAGAGAGAAAAGGAGAGGGATGTCTGGGTTACCCCCAGTACCCCCTCCACCTCCCTGGGCAAGTGACTGAGGAAGAGAAGCCGCTCTCAGCATCAATCACCCACATGTGCACCTCCGAGGGCCTTCAACCTCATGGCAAAGGCCTTGCGGAGACCTCACTGTGAAGCCACGGTCCCTCCTCCTCAGTTACACAGGAGAACCAGAACCTGCTCCCAAGCAGCCCAGTGGGGTGCGGAGCTGCTCCTGCCTGGACGTGCACCCCGAGCTGACTGGCGATTCAAACAGCTGGGAAGCTCTGTTCCTGAGTCTGCAAACAGCCACCAGAAGCAAGACCAGAGAAGATAAGTCTCCCAGGTCTGCAGGACACACTGAGGAAACCGCTGTGTGCCGACAGACAGGCGGCTCCTACCACTGACTGAAGGACAATGATAGAAATCAGGGCTACAATTGAAGGACCCTGGCAGAAGGGGAGAGGAACGTGGAGCAGAGCCTCGAACTTGCACACACCGCCACAAAGGCCGACTTAGTCACTGAGCTGAGCCTGGAGGGCCCCTGGGACCACTGCCCTGAGATGTGCATCCACCACGGCTGATTTCAAGCTACCAATGGGAAGTGGAGCTGGGAGAGACATGCGCTGCTGTGACCTGATCCATCCATCAGTGTCGCTCAAGTTCAGACCAGGAGGACTCCAAGCTACTGCCAAGTGAGCGGGGAGGACCCCAGACAGCAGCTCAGTCACTCAGAGGATGTCTGTCACCTCCACTTCATCCCAGCCTCACCTGGACAGGTGGCACTCTCTCCCTTGGTGGGTCCCCGCAGCCCAGGCCTCCTACCTGTGGACCTTCCCTCCGTAGAAGGGCTTCGTGTGGAAGGTCACGGTCGCCGAGTAACCAGTCTTGGCACAGCAGATGCTCACTTTCCCTCCGAGCTCCACCCAGGGGATGGTGAGGATGGAGCGGGCGTAGGCGCTGGGCAGCGTGAACACATAGTCCTCCCCGTGCTCCAGGAGCCGCAGCACGCCTGCCGGACGAGCACAGCACGGGACAGTGACGGGAGGCCAGCAGCGCCCTGTGGCGTGTGGCACGTCTCACACACACACGACACGCACTCTCTGGGTGCCAGGGCCTGGGCAAGATACCGAGACCGCAGCACTGGGCAAGGCACACTCGGTTCCTGCCCTTGGAGAACAATGGATATTGTTTGTCAACAAAAGTTACAACTCACAAAGGTGGGAAGGAGATACAGCCGGGCCGTTTTACCTCCAGCCGGAGCAGCTGACCCTGCAGAAGGCCCACCAGAGAAGCAAGGCCTGAGCTGAGTAGGAGCTGAGTAAGAGGAGGGAAGAGCTCAGCGGGGACAGCACGTGCAAAGGCCCTGAGGTGGGAAGGAGGCTGGCAAGCATTTAAGAGCAGGACGGAGGGGGGTTTACATGAGCCCTGGAGGTGAAATATGTGGTGTGGAGCCCACCATGTCAGCATGATCGAGGACTTGTTCCTGAAACATCTGAAAATCATGTGAAAGTGTTCTCTTCGTCCTAAGAGCCTTAGTCTCCATAGTTCTTACCAAAAATATCAGAGAAATCAGGCAAAAAAACCTGTTTGAGAGCAGGAAGTTGACACCCACACACCCTGTGAAAGCTCCTCCCCAGCCCAGGGTCTCCAGCCTTGGAAAGGTCAGAATCCTTTTGGGTAAGGGCACAATTATGTGAGTTTATTTTCCAGACAAAAGGACCCCAGCTTTCACTGCATTCTCACAGGCACTCCCCCCTTCCTTAAAAAGGCGCCTAGGACCATCTGGTTTGAGCACACTGGTGGAGGGGCCCAAGCCCAGTTCCTATTTAGCTTTTAGGCTGGACACCCCCATCAGTGCTCCAATCTGGGGCTTCATTGCCAAGAAGCCTCCACCCAGCTTGACTCTCGCTCACCCAGGGTCACTGTGAGCCCTTCAGTGCAGCCAGAGGTGGTCAGTGGCCTCCCCTCCCTGGGTGTGACCACTGCCTGGGTGTCAACACTTTCTGGGGTCCGACTCCCACGGCTGCACACGCATTGGCTCCTTTCATCCACACGCAGAGCCCGTGAGTCGTGTGGAAGGCGGCCGGCCCTACCCTCTCAGGCTGAACGACTATCTGATCAATTAAAAGCCAGCATCTGCCTGGTGGTGCGTGTGCCGTTCTCCCAGCCCCGTGAGCTCGCCAGGAGAACCAGAGCAGAAACAGACAGCTCTGGAGATGGGGGTCATGATCACCACTCCTTTCTGAAGTCAACACCACAGTGCGTTCCGTTAGAATTCTGTTTTGCCCTTGAAAAGTCTGTCACTGCTCTCAAGCTGTGGTATATAGAATATTCTAGACTTGTGCAGAAACACCAGCCTCACTCTCAAGGATGGCCATCAAGTTGAGATCTCTGCGCTCACTGACATCCCTGGGCCTATAAAGCCCAGGTGTGCTTAGGGGTCTTTCTCATGGCCTGTGTGGCGAGGTGGGGGTCCACCATGGGGCAGGTGGGAGCTGAGATCAAAGGAAAATGGGGCTGTGGACCCTAACGTCCTGCGGGCTTGGGGTGCAGGTGCTTCAGAAGCATTTCAAGTTCTCACTTTCTGGGAAGAGAAGTGAGTATCTTTTTTTTTTTTTTCTCATTATTTTTCGAGGGACGGGGCCGCTGGGCTAAGTTGACAAAAATCAAAGTTGCCGCCATCCGCACAGGCCACCCAGCTGCGGCCCCAGACCCAGGGTGGGAGAAGTGAGTATCTTAATGCATCCGTGATGACACCAGATCCATGGACTAACGGAGCACACGGGACTTCATCCGGGCTGCCTCTCAGATGGAAGAAGCGACACTTTGGAGCTGTGGTGCTGGAGAAGAGTACTGCGTATACCACGGCTTTAGAGCTGTCGTGTTGGAGAAGAGTACTGAGGATCCCGCGGCTGCCAAAGGAACATACACATGTGTCTTGGAAAAACTGTGGCCACATTGCTTCTTGGAGCAAAAGAGATGATGAGGCTTCCTCTCACATACTCTGGGCGAGGGTCATCATGCTTGGAAAAGTGGAGGTTCAGGGGAAGAGAGGAAGACCCCCAATAAGAGGGATTGACAGTGACTCAAGCGATGGGCTCAGGTGCGTCAGGCAGAGATGATGAGAACGATGCAGGATAGGGCAGCGTTCAGATCAGCTGCTTGTAGAGAAGCTGTGAGTCCTAGTCAACTCGATGGTACCTAACAATTTGCTCCAGCTTTTAAGCCCAGGCCACCTACTGTGCTCGCTCAGCTTGTGTCCTTGCTCGGTGAGCTTGCGCGCTCGCTCGCTCTCTCTCTTCCCTCACTCTCTCGTGCTCTCTCTCTTTCTCTCTGTCCCCAGCACACTCATTACAGAAAACAGTCAGTCCCCAAAAAAAAAAAAAAAAAAAAAACAGTCAGTCCCAGCTGACCTCCACGGCCCCCTCCTCACCCACTCCTTTAGGGGAGGGCCACATCTTCAGTGAAGGGAACAGTCAGGTGTTTCTGCCCCTCTTCTGATCAGGACCTTAAGGGAAATGGTCAGGTCTGAAGTATTATTCTGTGTTTCAAAACCTACTTGGTACCAAAACAAGTGAGATCAAACACACATAACGTGCTGGCATGCAGCCCCTGCCCCAGCTTGACAGGCAGGCTGCACCCCGACACCCCTCAATGCTAAAAGACATAGGTGCAACACCATCTCATGGGGACACAGTGTTACAGAAAGTTTCCTGGCTGTAATCTCAGCAGATCACCAGGTCTTTGGGTCAAAGGTCCCTCAGCGTGTTTACACGGCGAACCTTCAGTTCTGCAGCTGAACAGAGACCCTTTGTGCCATCTAGGAACTTTGCTAGCCCTCATCATCCGATCAATCCCAGCTCACGGTGCCCCACAGGACAGAGAGGAAGTGCCCCCGAGGGTCCCCAGGCAGGGCATTTTCAGGGACGCAGACTTTAACCTTTCTCCCCACGAGGGAGCAGCTGCAGAATCTGAACCTTGGACCAGTGCTCCTGTAACAGACTCGGAAACTGAAGAACAAACCCACTGCCCTAGTTGAATCAGTTCATAGTGACCATCCATCTAGTCTTAGTGGGAGGAGACTGTCTCACCTTCACCCCCAGTCCCTGGCGGGGACAAGCTGCTGGTCTCGGGGTTCAGTCACTGTGGGGACCAGCTGATGGTTTTGGGGCTCACAGTCACTGTGGGGACCAGCTGATGGTCTGGGGTTAGCAGCGGGCCACCCACAGCACACTGTGCACCGTGACAACACACAACTTGGTGGTAAATCTTTCCAAGGAGGCCAGTATGTCTGTCTACACCACCACCTCACCCAATTGCTAGTTCATGGTTAACCCTTCCTGACTTAAAACTGTGGGTCCTTGGACCTGACTCCCACCCCTGCAGCAGGCTCTCTTCAGAAAGGACCCACACAGCCAGATGCTGTGTACCCAGAGTCCTCTGGGACTCCCGGAAACCCAGCACCGTTCGTGAGCTGTGCGACCCAAGCTTGCTTCCTCATCGACCGACATGGAGACGTAACACGTGCAACACCTCCTTAAAGACCTGGACAAGCTCCTCCAGACCATTTTAGCTCCCACTTGCCGGCAGGTGACCTTAACCTCTCTGAGCCTCGGCTTTCTCACCTGTGACACAGGGATGGCTGTGTCCACACCTCATGCGGTTAGTGGGAGGAAGGAGAAGGCAATTCCGAAACACAGTTAGAAGCCTGCCCTCTGGCCTCCCCCTGCCAGACAGAATCCCGCCAATCCATGTCCTAATTACCCCAGTTCTCTGAAGAGCCTCCGTGGATGGGCGGATGGTTAACAGCCATTTCCGCCAGGGAAAGAAAGGACAAACCCGAAGGTCTGACCCCTGGAGAGTGAGGTGAGAAGAGAGTTTAAAAATGTAAGGTTTTCTGTAGGACAGAGTCTCTTCTCTCCCACTCAGCTTTAGAAAAACCTCTTCCACACCAGGGTGGGAGGTTCCTCCAGCCCCCAGGGCCAGGCAGCAAGCTGGGCTAATGTGAAGTCATCGCAAGGCCACTTCCCCTTCGCTCTGCTCCAGAAATCTATAAAAGTGTGCTCACACATTAAATTGCCACAATTATGCCTTCTCAGTGGTAACTCTTTTTTTATTCCAGGGTTGCTTTAAAAAAAAAATAATAACCACCAAAAATCCTGTCCCTGAGATGAATAAAAGCCTGCAATAAAATTAGACTTCCAAATGGAATCACCAATCAAAGTTCTTTCTTAATTGGCACGGGAGCTGAGGGAAACCGTAAATCCCCTCAAGTGATCAGTCTTTCCTTGCCGGGGTTCATCCTCAAGCTGGGAGATTTTCATTCTAAATTCCACAAATTGGTTTACCAATAAACAGAAAGTAAAGCATGGGGATTTTTCAAACCGATAAGACTTGAAATAATTTAGCAGCTGATCTCCATCAGAGAAAACCCAAAATTCTCCTCGAGGCCATTGCTACAGGAAATACAGCGCCCAGAAGGTCGCTCTGGGGAATCTGTTTGCAAACACCAGGGACATGTCCCCTTCTCCGTCTGGCCTAATTTCCGCCACCAATTCCCTGGGAATGGTTCCAATTAAGAGGTCCTGCCATCTGAGGGCACACAGAGCCTGGGGGAAGCTGGTGGCAGTGGGATGCGGGTGGGAGGCAGAGGCTCTGTGCCTGCCCTGGACGTCAGCCAAGGAGCTGACAGCACAGGGTCTCAATTAGGAGCTCGAGTCGGGGCTGCAGGATGTGGCTGTCCCCGGGCAGCCACGTGAGTGAATTCACTGCAGAACGAAGCCTGCGTGACATCTGCTTGGAGCCAAACCTGCCAGAGTGCAAAGACAAAGCACATAATCCCTGACTCCTCACCTCATCATTGCCCAGCTCTCCATGCAGAACAGGAAACCCCCACGCCTGGCGCGCAGCATCTTCCCAGAGACTGTGTGGCCACCAGGCGCCTCCTGAGTCTGAAGGCTGAGTGTCACTCCTCCAGTGAGGCAGGGATGACTCATCCTGAGGCCTTGGGAGGGCGGCGAAGAGGCCCGAACACGCTCGAAGGGCACCTGTCCAGCACCTGGGTGGCCCTCACTCAGGCCTGTTGTTGACAGACACTGTTGTGCACCAAGCTGGTCAGTCAAAACCAACCCTCCAGCAGGTTTTCAGAGGCAGTAAATAGCACAGGAGGAGACTCTCCACCTTTCTCCCATGGAGCAGCTGTTGGATTTGAACCATGGGCCTTTGGGTTGGTAGCGCAACTCCTTCTCATTTGGCCACCAGAGCTCCCGACTCAGGCCTGAGGCTGCAAATTACAAGTCCAGGGGACAGATGATCTCAGATCTCAAGGCACCACAAGGCCACTATACGGACCCTAAGCAACTGCCAATACCACAAAAAAGTAAAGATGTCAGCCCACTTTGCAGGCTCGATCCAGGGGAACCAGGGCCAACAAGACCACCCTGCTTTCTCAGTACAGGAAACTGCCAGAAGCGGACAGGAGAAAGGGGTGCTGGGCATCGTGGGGCTTAGGTGGAGAGGCCAGAGGCACAAATGGGGTGACAGAGATGGGCAGAGGGGAGGAGAGATGAGCATCAAGTGTGGGGCCAGGGAAGGGTGAAGGAGGAGGGGGCAGTGAGACCCAACCCTCAGATGATGAGGTCACAGCCCCCGCCCCACTGGTGGAAAAGCATCAGAGTAGGAGGGGGTATTAGAGGAGGCTGAGGATCTTTAAAGTGCTCCTAAATCACTGGACACAGATTTGCAAGTTCTTCCCTCTATCAGAATACCCGCTTAGGGGTCCACAGAGACTGGGGGCTACCAACCCTCAATGCCAGTGGGAAGGATCTGTGGTTCTTCTGTCTTGACCTGTGACAGCAGCATCTCTGCTGAATAAAGGGCGGAATCCCCAGGATGAAACCTGGATATACCTTCTTCAGTGTAACGGAGAATAAATTTAACCTTATCAGATTGTATTAACTGAATGCTTATTCTGACTGTTCACACTCAATTAGATTGTGGGGGTAGGGAGGTGGAAGAGAAATATAATAGACCCTTGTAGTTTTTCTCTGCACTTCTAGCACTGCCTCCATTAAAACTGAGTGACACTAAAATCATGCCCATTGTTTAGACTCCCATCTGACTCAGAGGAAAGCTCGAAGTCCTCCCCTGCCTCTCCAGGCCCCATGGTCTGGCTTCTCTTTGCTGACCTCTTTCCCTTCCCCTTCCGCAGCTCACTCTGCCCGAGCCACACTGGTTTTTGCACGGTCCCACCATCCCAGTCATGCATCTGCCGCAGGGCCTTTGCACATGCTGTTCGTGTTGCCTAGAACACGAGGCTTACTCTCCACTCCTTCTACCCGTTTCAAGTGTTTACTGAAGTGCTCCATTGTCACTGTCGCTGGGTGCCGTCGAGCACAACGCCTGGCAATCCTGAGCCACCCTCATCATCCCCGACATTCCTGAGCCCACTGTGGTCATCGGCCATCACTGCGTCAATCCATCTCACCGAAGCCCTGGCCCAGGCCCACCCTCTTCCTTTCCTGCGTGGTCTCCAGGAGCAGCCCTCACCTACCCCGGGGCACATTTCACACACGATTTCTACCTGACTTGCCCGAGTGTCACCTTTGCAGAGGACAGAGGTTTCGGGCAGTTGTGGTCACTGCTACTCTCCCAAGCACTGGGGGCAGGGGTCACTGATTGTCAAATGAATGGAGACACCAACACGCAGAGCTGGTGACTCACCGCTTCAGAGAAGGAAGCAGACACGTTTAGAACAGATTTGCCATAAAATGGGCAGTTAATCACCTCCTCAGAAGAAAGCTGACGGATAAACTAAAAGTGTGAAGGTATAAACGGCTTCAACGCTCTACCTTCTCCAACAAACAAGTATCATTCATCTTCCAGGAATTCATCATGTGGCAAATATGAATAAGTACTAAAATTAAACAGAATGGGTTGAGTCCCCTGAATACCAAATTTTGTTTGTAAATAAAGGAAAAGACAGCTCCAGTATAAACTGCACAGCTCAGGAGGGCTTTTAGCAACTGAAGGAGACACAGATCCCCCAGCTGAATCAAAAAACTGAAATTAACATCACTCCCATTTCATATGACAAATCCAGTGTACAAGTCAAAGCCAGAGTAAACCTTCCACACGGGGGCCCTTAGGACTCTCTCCCTTGCACTGTTCCCACCTTCAAAACTAACAGCTACCTGAGGCTCTCTAACTGGAGCCCCCACCGAACTTCAGGAGCCAGGCCTGGGCTGAAAGCAGCTCGCTGGGACCTGCCAAGTGTGGGGCCATCCCTGTGGCTGCCTCTACTTAGAAGGCTGGGCTGGGGGACGACAGGCAGAGAAGAACCCTCCATCTACCCCTCCACCCCGTCCCCTGGGAGCCTACAGCCTGCAGGCTGACTCCAGCCCCAGCAAAACCTGTCCACAGGTTTCCAGGCCCATAATCCAAACCACCAGCCTTTCAGTCAGCAGTTATCAAGTGCGATCATTTCCCATCAGGCATCGCTTCCTCCTTTGCAAAAACCCACCCCAAAGCCTCCGTCCCAGCCTGCTTCTCCGCCCACCTTCTCCACGTGGGACCCTGATTTCCTGAGTCTTCTCAGATACTGACTCCTGGTGTACACCCCAGGGAGACGCCTGCATCTCCCCGATGGGTTGTGCTGAGGGCGAGGGGTATAGTATTTGGGGTTGTACACACATCCATGGACAAGCTGGTTCCCTCATTCACTTCGTCTGTAAAGTCAGGGATAGCTGGACTCATCACAGGTCTGCTATGAACTGGTCAATTTTTGAGATGAACATCTAATCTCACAAGGAAGCCGAGAGAAATGGAAGCCTCACCTCTCCCTACTTTCACCAACCCTGTGGTTTGAACCCCTCAAGGGCCCCTGGGGCTAAGGCACGGCTACAAACCAGGAAGCTGCCCAGAGGGGTCCACTCTCTTCCAGTTACAAGCCTCTGGCACTGTCTTCACCGGCAATAAGTGCAGTGAAGAGACAGCTCTTCTGATGTCACACCCTCCCCACCTCGAGCAGCTGACAAAGCTGGACAGACCAGCCTTGCCTCGGATTCTTCCTGATTAGGAAAGGGTTGCAATGCTGTGCTCCCACGAGAGAGATCATAAGGGAAGAAAAGCAAAGCTGGCAAGGTTCACATATAAAGGAACATGTATATCCCACCTATAACCCCCCAAACCCCTATCCCCATCTTAATAATGTCATTGTTGTTGTTAGGGGCCACTGAGCATGACTCACAGAGACTCTAAAGCAAAAGATTTGAACCCCGTCCTATCTCGCGCCATCCCCATCATCTCTGATACACTTGAGCCCATCACGTGAGGGTCTTCCTCTCTTCTGCCGACCCTCCATTTTTCCAAGCATGATGCCCCTTTACAAGGAAAAGCTCTTCTAGAAACATGCCAAAATATGAGAGACAAACTTCGCCAACTTTGCTCCAAGGAGCATTCTGGCTGCACTTTTCCCAAGACATCTCTGTCTGTTCTTTTAGCAGTCCATGGGATATTCAGTACTGTTCTCAAACACCATGACTTCGTGGTTCGAATCCACCAGATGCTCTGCCGGGGAAGGAGGGGCAATCTCCTCCTGTACCAGTCAGATCTGATTTGACGGTACACGCACACAAAAAATAAAAAAAATTAAAAAAAAAAACAAAAAAAAACACCATGACTCAAAGGCATCAATTCCTCTTCTGTCATCTTTATTCATTGTCCAGCTGTCAGATGCAGTGCATGAAACTGAAAAGACCATGGTCTCAATCGGGTGCACCTTGGTCTTCAAACTGACATCATTGCTCCTCAGTAATCTGGAGAGGCCCCTGACAGCAGACTTGCCCAATACCATGTGTCTCCTGATCTTCTGACATGATGAAGTGAAGTGAGGAGCCCTTGATCTTCTGATGATGGATCCAAGTAAGATGAAACAGTCGACGATTTCAATCTTTTCTCCATCTGTCTTAGAGAAGATACTGGTCGAGTGGTGAGGATTTGTGTCGACTTCATGTTGAGTTACAATCCATACGGACGGTTGTATTCTTTGATCTTCTGCCGTAAGCTTTTCAAGTCCTCCTCACTTTCAGCAAGGAAGGATGTGCCCTCTGCATAATGCAGCTTGCTGATGAGTCTTCCTTCTATCCTGATGACACATTCTTCTTTATAGAGTCCAGCTTCTCAAATGATTTGCTCAGCACACAGACTGAACAGGTCTGGAGAGTGGATACAACCCTGACACATACTTGTCCTGATTTTAAGCTACGCAAGAGTTCCCCTGCTCTGTGCAGAGGACTTCTTCATAGTCTAAATACAGGGGTTTGTTTTTTTGGTTTTTTTTTTAAATACAGGGGTTTTTTTATGAGCATAATTAAGTGTTCTGGGATTTCTATTCTTCTCAATGTTAGCTATAATTCGTTATGATCCACACAGTTTAATGCCTTTGCAGAGTCAATAAAGCACAATTAGACATCAACTGGTATTCTCTGCTTTCAGCTAGGATCCATCTGACACCAGCAAAGATATCCTAACTACAGAAGACCTAGACTAGGCAGCCTGTGTCGTCCTTGGCTTCCTTCTCAAAGCCACCCTTTCTCAGCTGATTTTCTTGATCTTGATGGAGCCCAGAGAGGAAGGCATTTTCTTAAGTGCCAATCAGGGCAGCTGATGGCACACTGATGCAGTGGGAATTCCTGTGGAGGCCCTACAGCGACACTAGGCTTGGCTGGGGCTAGTGGGGTGGGGGGTTTGTCCTAGAGCAGCTGTCTGACCTCTCAACAGATAAGAAGCATTTCAGAGGATAAAACTATACAGCTCAGAGGCCGAACACAGAAGTAACATCTAAGAGGAGGGTTTTTCCCCTAACAGGACAATTGCACTCCAACAGTAGGGAAGGAAGGAAGGGATATCTGTACAGCCTGCCTCCGCACCACCTCCCTCCACAACTAGTCCTGCCCTTCTCAGCTCAGTTAATGGCAACTCTACTCAGGGAGCTTCTCAGGCCCCAAATTGTGGCGCCCTTTCCTGAGACCCTGCGTGCTCCCGTGCGTGTCCTCCTCGAAGAGCTCTTTCCAAATCCAGCCAGCCTCCAACTGCTTCCACCCTGGCTCAAGGCCAAATCCATGTCCTGTCTGAACGTACAATCCCCTCGCAGTCCCCAGGCTGCTGTGCTATGCGTCCCACGGCCTGCTTTCTACAACAGCTCAGAGTCTTGCCAACACGGGGCAGATCATGACACGCCTGTGTGCAAACCTTGAAGGGCTCCTCACTTCACTCAGTGGAAAAGGGAAGACCCCACACAGTGATGACGCAGGAAGAGGTCCTGTGACACGCAGGCTCTCCTTCTCCTGCCCCGTCACTCTGTTACAGCTTCCTCACTCTCCACAAGTGAGCCCAGTGCCATCCTCCCTCTGGGTCCTGCTTTGCCCGTCACTCTGTTACAGCTTCCTCACTCTCCCACGAGCGAGCCCGGTGCCATCCTCCCTCTGAGTCCTGTTTCGTTCTGCCTTTCATATCCTCGATGACTGACCACATGGCCCAGCCCTTCGGCCTCCCTGAGGTCTTTACTCAGATGTCATCTTCCCAGAGAGCCTTCCCCAGTCATCCTTTCTCCAGGTCCAACCTGCCTTTTCTCTGCACTGTCCTAGGCTCTCTCTCTGCTGCACTGTCACCATAGCACTTACCACCTTCCGACATACCACAGAGTTTGCTGATCTGTTTGCTGCCCCTGCTGGAGGGTCCGCTACGAGTCGGTTCTGACTCAAAGGCAATACGGAGACCAGAAGCCGTACGTGGACAGAGGTAGGTCTTTGTTCATTACAGCGTCTGACACCCACTAGGTGCTCAGTATAAATATGCTATTTGAATGAAAGGGAGCTCCAGTGGCCTAGTGGGTAAGGACTTGGGCTGCCAATCCAAAGACATACGGCTCGAATCCACCAGCTGTTCCATGGGAGAAAGACGGGCACCCTTTGCCCATGCAATGTACTGCCTTTGAAAACTCACTGGCGGGCCAGCTGTGAGTCTGTTCCATCTCAACAGCAATGAACAAACAAACAATTGACTGAACATTGTCCTGATCTGATGGGGCTTGGGATAGGCTTCCAAGGAACCACTCCCTCCCTCAAAATGAAAGCCGTATGTTATGGTTTTTGTTGTTGTTTTTCTAACATTCAGAGACTTAGTTTCAAAGGGATTTGTAATTTAGGGGAAATGTGAAAAATCACTAACACAGATGCTTGAATTTAACAAGGATTATTACAAGTTTCTTCAAACAATGACTAAGCTTCATTCACAGTGATTTGCTGTAATAGGACCATGTAATCCACCACTGGTGTGATTATACTGTGTTCTCGCTGTAGAATTTCTAGCATGGAGTCAAAAGATTTGCCTTGGGAATTTTTATGAGCAAATTTTGAATAGGCAGCCCTCACTGTCTGTTAGCCAGGATACCAGTGAGAGTGAATAAAAAAATGTGTTTCCACAGACTTGGCACCAATTCTAATATTCATGCAAAGCTGGAAAAAAAATTCCCTGTAAGGCATACACGTCAAGTGAAGAGCGGAGCTGGGCTGCTAGACAGGTAAATAGCTGCATCCCGTCCACTCCATCACCTTTAATCCCACCAGTAAAAGACTGGACCCAGAGAGCAGAAAAGGTCCCCAGGTAATAAAGCCCACCTCCAAAACCACAACGAAACACACTCGACCATGAGTCACCACCTGGAAGAGCCAAACATCAACATGCTTACCTTCTCCTATCATCGAGACGCCCACAGACATGCCCATGAACTTGCTCTTGGTCCATACATGAGTGTTGACACACAGTTTCTTCTCCTTACACTCACAGTAGAAGCAGGAGATGGGGGGGTGATGGGACACCTGCTCGGCCACAAACCTCAACTTGTAGCTTTTGGATGGGTCATCAGCCACGGCGTGGTCATGGCCACCGTCAGGAGGGGGGGAAGCAGTCCTTCTGGACTTGACTTTGTCCTTGGGAACTTCCCAGGAGCAGTGGAATGTCTCGCCGATGATGGGGTTGTACGGCTTCTTAGCCAAGGCCCCCTTGCGGCCCTCGTGGAAGGCGGTGAGATAATACTCCACGAAGCAAATGACCCTCTCCTCGGGCGTGGCTCCGGCGGTGACGGCCAGCAGCAGGTCTGGGTGCGCCATGAAGTCTGCATACATCTCCAGCAGGGACCTCTTCTCCAGGATAAACGTGGGAAGCACCACCTGATTCAGAAGGAGACACAGTCAGACGGGGGGTCCCTGTGATCCCACACAAAGGAGAAAGAGAAACAAAAGCAGCAGCCAATTTCACGCAGCTTCACCGCGGCTTCAGCCCAGCAACGGCATCTTCTGATGTGCACACAAACGACACACCAGAGAGAAACAGTATCAAAGCAACTGGAGGCCGTTTATGTGGCAGCCACGTCAAAGTCAACCTGGTCTGTAGAACAGACTGTAGGGAGTGTCTTGCTTCTCTGTGTGTCTGGCTGAAACATCAACAGGTGTCTCTCCCTGCACTTCCGTCACTCTTAAGTTTTTTATTATTATTATTAATTTTAATGAAAGTTTACAGAGACTTTGGATTTCCATTCATTCATTGTTGCACTTTTCCCCCAGTCCACCCCCCAACCCTAGTTTGCTCTTCTCTTCGAAAAGTAAAAGAAAAATTCTTTCATTGTTACACAATCCCTCCCCTCAAGTCCACTCCACTGTGCAGCCTTCCTTCTGGACTCCAGTCATGACAATAATACCTAATCATATATCCCTTTTAGACAGTTCTCTCCCTCATCTGTTTCAATGCAGTACACATAATTTATCCCATATTTCTCTGTCTCCCCCCACCCTCGAGGTCAGTCCTGTTTTACAACAGTGGCACCATACAGTATTTGTCCTTTTGTGACTGAGATATTTCACTCAGCATAATGTCCTCCAGGGTCACCCATTTTTAATTATATTGCATGAGTTCCTTGTTTTTCAATGCGGCATAGTATTCCACTGTGTGCATATAACACAGCTTCTCTATCCATTCATTTGTTGGTGGGCACTTAGTTTGTTTCCAACTCCTTGCTACTGTGAACAAAGCTGAGATAAACATGGGTGTACAACCACAACTCTTCTAACACACACACGCTCTCTCTTACTCTCTCAACTCTGATTCTCTCTCCCTTCTCTCCTCACCCCCAAACCAGCCCACTATTTAAAGGTATAAAGAAAACAGTCTGGGAGGGCTCTTCCATACTTCTGACATCATGTAAGGAGGGTTGCTCAGAGAAGTGTCATGAGTGTGAATTTGTGCCATTTCGGAGCGAGCCCAGGCAGATCACAGACCACCGACAGAAAAGTGCAGGGAGCTCCGTCAGGGGAGAGGTGTCCAAACCCCAGCAGGACCAAAGTGGGAAGGGCCCTGGTGTAGGGGGTCCGGGAAATGGACACCGAGCTGCCACAAGGAGGTGGCCCGTGGACAGTCCAGTGTGGCAGCTGCTGACGAGGCTGGGCCAGAAGGAACAAGCAGACGTCACGAAGCAGCAGCTGCCTCTTCCAAACAGAAGTTTCTGGTGAATGGAGTGGCACAGGCAGTACCGTGAGGTCTGTGGGGGCCACATCGCCAGAGGAGACACCAGGTGTGAAAATCACCAGGGTGACTTTCTCAGTGACAGGACACAGAGACCCCCTGTGATTCTGCTGTGGGTCCAGCTGGCTGTCATAGTCCTTGACTGGTTATTTCAAGGGTGAGCGGCTGAACTTTGGCTGGAACGCAGATCCCTGAAATTCACTGCTATTGCTGTGGCGTGCAGGGGATGAAGGGAGGTGTGAGTGACAAACATGGCTGTCCTGGAGAAAGGGGCACCAGGTGGCCCTTGGTGGCAAGGATGGGAAAGCTGCATCTCACGTACTTTGGGCATGATGTCAGGAGCACCTGTCCTTGGACTAGGACATCACGCTGGGAAACATGGAGGGTCAGTGACAGAAGACGACTCTTGACGAGCTGGACTGGAAGAGTGACCGTAACAACAGGCTCAATTATGTCAGAGATCATGTCAGGACAGGGCAGAGTTCAGAGCTACTGTTCACAGGGTTTCTGTAAGTCACAGCTGACTTCTAGAAGTTTCTATAAGTCACAGTTGACACAACAACAAAAACAACAACGACTACCACAACAAGGCAAGCTGCAGAGGACTTTAATCACTGGGTGTTAAGATGCCACCCGCTTACCTATCAGACATAGCTGGCCTTAATCTGCGGCATCTTAGATGGTTTCTCCATATACGGAGATAGAAGACTGCGACCTGTAAAGCTGGCCCAAAGCCCTCGGGTGCCCAGGCTGAGCTGGGTTCAAGAGTTTTCCAAGGCTTAGGTTCTTTCTTTCTACAACCAATTCTGTCCATTCCCAGACCCCCAGGACAACATTTGTGAGAGAGTCCAATCCCTGGCCAGAGATTCCACACAACCTTAAAGGATTGAGATCCTCGAGTCCACTTCATTTTCACAGATAGCAGCTTCTCCACAGGAGGAAACGCGGCATCCGCTCTGTCAAGATCAGAAACCCTCTGGGCATTGGCCTCTGTCTTAGAGGAGAATGAAGAAGTGCCGTTGAATCGCCAGCGGCTGTGGTTTTCAGGCTTGGAGAGAAGCGATGAGGCCACTTTAGGGTCTTCAGAAAGGAAATGATAAATGTCTGCCGCTTCACAACACCCCCACAAAGGACCCAGCATCTGCGTTCTTCTCCCAGGTCCAGAGGGCCCTCAGATCACAGGCCGGCCTGGGAGAGAGGGGGTGGCCCTGAAGGCGCTGACTTCAGGGCTGGATGAAATGTTCCACCCTTGACGCGAACCTTCTGCCCCCTCCACAAGTGGGATCCCACACAGGTGAGGCTTGTGGTCACTCTGTCAGTCCCTCTGGACGAGGGTCTTCCTCTCTCGCACTGACTCTCTCTACTTTTCCCAGCATCGTGTCCTTCTCCAGGGACTGGCCCTTCCTGACTTAAGTGTGTGAGACCATCCTGACGTCTGTGGAGCTGCACGTCTGGCTGCAGTCTGCTCTCCTGTCTCTCTCTCAGAGGCCCTGTCACCCGACTGGGCCTTTGGTTTTCTTCTTCTCCTGGTGCATTTGCAAATAAGTCACTTGATCATGTGGTTCCAGGGTGTTGGCCATCCAGAGCCAGGCGGTGGGGAAGACTAAGTGGGCTGACAGAGGGGCTGTGAAGGCTCTGCTGTTCAGACGGACCACATCCAAGTGGCCTGAAATCGCTGCTGCAGATTTATCGAGCCATCAATAAAGCCTGTCTTTGCTCCCATTAAAATAATTAAGACAATGAACTACTTTGGGGGAAGGAAAGAAAGATTTCCACTGGGGACTTGGAGAATGATTAATTACGCTTAAAGATGCATCAATCCAGGAGCAAATAACTAAACTTCAAGTTAGGCTCTTTGAGCATCAAATAAATGACCATTTAGCATGGACTGGAGGGGGACACCGCAGCCCCTCAGTCAATAGAGAAAAGGAAACAGTGGACACAATTTGCTCCCAAAGAGTTAACCGAATAACCTTGAGACCATGGACATAATAATCCTTTAGGCTCTCAAACCCACCTCGTGCAAACAAGCAAGCAGAGAGCAGAGAACAAACAGAACAAGGTTAATGTGAGCACGTGTTAACACAAGATCCCAACCTTAAAAACCAAGGCTAGATGGTCACTGTTAAGGGGTTTTTTAAATTAGCCAAGAGGACATACTTTGCTTTCCTTAAAATGCCAGCTCTTAAAATTCCTCAGTGCTTGAAGTATCTTGAAAAGGACTGAAAATTCTGTTGGCTAGAAGAGAGTCTGAGATAAAACAAATCCCCATACTACTCTGGAGTCCTAGACCTCTGCTTTCAAAAAGCAGTCAAGATCATCAGCTCAAGTTCACTGCCGTGACCTTGGGCGAGTTCATCTCGCCACCTCAAGCCAATCTCCAGAGGTTTTCCTCCGGAAGTAGAGGGTTAAATCAGGTTGTCACGTACATGGTTATTGCTCTCTAATGACGGTGGTGATTAGAATCAGGAGTCAATCTCTTTGGCTGGAAACCAATGAACAATAAAGACAATGGAGATTAGATGCAAAGTAAGAGTGTAAAAGCCAGTTTCCTAGTGACCAGAGAAGTCCCCTGGACCATCCCTGATGCTTTTGTGAAAATCAACAACAAAAAAGGGTTCTGTCACAAACCGACAACACTGTAGAATCTCACTCACATGACAAACTAGAACAGAACAGTACAGAACTCTTCAGTGATTACCACGGGTGCAGGTGGCAGGGGCAGAGGAGTGACCACTTACAGAGCACCGAGTTCCTGTCAGTGGTGCTGGAATAAGTCAGAAAATTTGGAGATGACAGTCAAGACACAGAGAATGTCATCAATGTCATCCAACTCTATGCTTTAAACTGTTGACTTGGAAAAAGAAAATGCCCACCATCAGCTGATTCGTGTCAGCGCCAACTCATTCTGACCCTATGTGAGTGTCGGAGCTGGGCTGTGACCCACAGGGTTTTCAGTCGTTAAATTAAGGAGCCATGAAGTCAGATGAAGGACTAAGGTGTGCCTGATTCAAGCCATGGCATTTTCAATCACTTCCTACACATCTGTAATTAGGACAATGAATAAGATTAAGACCGAAGAAGAATGGACGCCTTTGAATTATAATGTTGGAGGTCTGAAGATCCCATGGACTGCCAAAAGGACAACTCTGTCTTACAGGAAGTATAACCAGGGTGTTACTTAGATGCAAAGATAGTTAAATTGTATCACTTTGGATGTAGAGAAGCCAAGTTCTTGAAAAAAGACATTATGCTGGGAAGGTGGAGGATGACAGAAACAGGAAGACCCTCGATGAGATGGACTGGCACAGTGACTTTGACAGTGGACTTGAGCCTGCTGGAGATTGTGAGGATGAGGTGAGACGGGGCAAGGCTCTTCCATTCACAGGGTGGCTGTGACGTGTAGTCGACTCAATGGCACCTAACAACAACAAAGTGGAACTCCAAGCCGTTCTTCCCAGGGGCTTATGGGTGCACGTCTCCCACCAAGCTTCACTTGAGCAGTGAAACAGTCACAGCTTGAACCACCCAGGGATTCCCAAAGAACCAAGGAGCATACTGATACTGATGCTCAGAGAAAAGACAGAGAAACCGTACCAAGAAGCGGCAGGGGGAGACGACAAAGCACAAGTCTAAGGCCTCAAGCTTAAACCATGTCTAGAATGGTGGCCTAATGGCAAAAAGCTGTGCTGCAATCACAAAGGCATGCGGTTCGAGGCCACCATCTCCTCCACGGGAGAAGGATGGACAATCTCCTCCTGTTCGACTAACTGACTCTGAAAACCTGCTGGAGGGTCAGCTACGGGGCAATTCTGACTCTATGGCACACAACAACAACAACAACAACAACAGAATGAAAACAGTACACAGTGCTCTGGGCTTCACATGCCTGATTATCTGTACAGTCTTCTCAGCTACCTGGAAGCAGGCATGGCCATTCTGCATTGGAGATGAGAAAAACAAAGGCCCAGAGAGAGTTCCCAGCTCCGAGATGGTAATAACCAGGAGAGCTGAAAAGCAGTCTGGGCCCATTCCGGCTTCCTCACTGTCCCCACTGGGCCTGAAGAGAGGTCATCACTTGGTTTAAAAATTTTATCAGAGCAGGATTACAGAGATCCCACCAGTAGTGCAGGGAGCTCTGGTGGCCTAGCGGTAAGAAGCTGCACAGCAATCCCAAAGACACCCAGTTCAAATCCACACCAGCTGCTCTGTAGGAGAAGGATGGGCAGTCTCCTCCTGTGAGATTTACAGCCTCTGAAAACGCACTGGAGGGTCAGCAATGAGTCAGTCCTGACTTGAAAGTACACAACAACAACCAGTAGTGCAAAGGAGACATGGAGGCCTCTGCCCCTCATGCCAAAGTTTCCTGTCTAGTAGAGAGTCCCACAGAAAGCACGTCACCGCTCTACTTTCCTCTATTAAAAGGCAAACATCGTGGAATAGGTACATTTTGTGTGATCCTAATTAACAGCAAGATTTGAAGAGAATATTGGTGAAGGCTTTTAGGAAAGGGGAACAGACATGAAATGGTGACAAGTCCTCCTGTGAGGCTGCTTTCAACCCTAGGCCCCCTGCCATTTTGAATAAAAATACCCTCTCTTAGCAGGATCCTTACACAGCAATAATAACCTCTATATAGTGTAACTGGCACTGGAAATAATAAGGAAATAATGTAATCCAATGGTAAAGGAGGAAAAAAGTTTATACACCCAAGATGATGTTCAATGAATCATTATATATAATATCAAGAAGGTGCTCTGGTGGCCCAGTTGGTAGAGGGCTGCTCTGTCAACTCAAAGGCGGGCGGTTCAGATCCTCCAGCTGCTCCACAGGAGAAAGACAGGCGATCTCCTTCCATGTGTAGCTTCTGAAAACCCAGAGGAGGTTTTGACGCAAAGGCAATGAGAAAGACGGTATCAAGTAGTCAAAAGGAACAGTACGGCCAATGAGACACAGACTTGTGGAGCAAACAAGGAACAGCTCGGTAGAAAGCCAACCAGTCATGCAAGTGTACACCAATAACGACAGTGGATTTTCCTCAAACTCGGCAGTGAGTATGCAGATGTTTAATTAGGAGATGAAACTCGAGGGCCAGCTCATCATCTGCTTTTAGAAATAACGTTTTCATGGAGTACAGATACTCTATTGATTTCCATGTTATTCGGGCTGCTTTCACACACTTGATTAGCTACCGCCGAGACTGTGCAACTCTTGAAACCTGATGTATTTATTATCTGGACCTTTACAGAGAATGCTTGCTGGTCAGGTTTTGGGAAAAGACATCATGCTGGGGAAGGTGGACGGTCAGAGGAAGACCCTCCACCAGACGGACGTCCATATAACAACAGGGCCAGCGTGGTGGAAACAGAGACAATGAGGCAGGCCGGGCCCGGCTTAGAGCTGCTGTTCACAGAGCTGCTGTGAGTTGCAGTTGACTCGATGGCACAGAATTCCTGATCATGGACTTATTTTACATTCTTTTGTACCTATTTACTCAATTTTTCATTTAAAAAATTGCTTTCGTGGACATTTATGTGATTCTCAATGCAGACAGTTATTTTTTTTCCTCCTAAAGTTGAGATCAATTTATAAAACCATCAGCAAGGGTCTGGGGCTCACTTCAGTCCTGCAGTTACTAAGGATTAGATATATCTAATGACTGAAGGTTTGGACATGTTGCAAGGAGGGCCCAGTCCTTGGAGAAGTCCGTCATGCTTGGGAGGGTGGAGGGACAGCGCAGGAAGGGAAGACCCTCTATGAGATGGATTGATTCAGTGACTGAAGTAATTGGGGTAGGTGTGTCAGAGAGAGTGAGATTGGCACAGCATAAAGCAGGGTTTAGGGCTTTTGTACATAGTATCGCTATGAGTTGCAGGTGACTTGATGGCATATAACAATAACAACAATGACTGAAGATGACAGAAGAAAAGATGCTACCTTTGAATTGTGTTGGAGAAGAACATTCCAGGGACTGCTAAATAGATCTTGGAGAGGGTGTGCTATGAGGGTGCCCCTCGGAGGTTAAGGATGGTGAAACTTCACCTCACAGATTTTGGGCAAGCTGTCAGGAGGGGTCATTCTTTGAAAAAGGACATCATTTGTGACTGAGATTTTTCACTCGGCATGATGTGCTCCATGGGCATCGCACCACTGTTACAAAGCAGGTCTGACATGGGGGGCTGGGAGGAATTAAGGATAAGAGTGAATATATAATGACCATTGCCTTGAAACAGATGAAAGAAAGAACTGTCTGAAAAGAACATATGATTAGGCATTATGACAACGGCCATAAGAGGTATATCACTGCAAAGAGTACTGGGGGTGGGGGAGAGGCAGGCAGGTAATTGTGCAACAGTGAATGAATATCTTTTTTTAAAATAAAAGTGAACTGGGGGAGGTGGGAAGGGGGGGGTAAAATGTGCAACAATGAATGAAGAAAACTTCTCTGTAAACTTTAGTTAAAAATCACAAAATAAAATTTCATTTTTTAAAAAAAGGACATCAGGGAGCTCTGGTCGACTAGTGGCAAGAAGCTGCACTGCAATCCCAGAGGTGCATGGTTGAAATCCACCAAATGCTCTGCTGGAGAAGGAGGGGCAATCTCCTCCTGAACCAGTCAGATCTGATTTGATGGTACACATACACAAAAATATAATAAAATTTAAAAAAAGAAAGAAAAATAGAAAAGCAGTATGCAGCTTGAGGTACCCAGACAGGCTGGTACTGGTCTGTGAATGTGTCCAAACTGGCCATGTCCTCCCAGACGGGGCAGCTTGCGAGCTTTATGGAGAGAGAACAGAGCTTCACTGGTGAGTTGTTTCTAGGGTCACCAATGTCCTATCTGCGGACACTCGGGTCAAATTCTTCCACCGTCAGTTTAGCACAAGCTTAAGTTAATGACGTGAGCAAGAGCCAGGGGGAAGGCAGGAGATAGTGGCTAGAGAGTTCCATCAACCTTTTTATGACGGAAGCCATAAAAGCCAAGAAAACTCCTGGGAGAATAAAGTAATAAAAGGAACACAAGTGTTTCAGCCTGTCAGAACTTCTCTCCGTTTTTTACTATCAGCTTCTACTAAATAAAAAAGTTAGCAAAGGAGAGATGCAAAAAGTCCTTTCTGTCCAATGTCCAGTCACTGGGTATTGGACAAACACAGTATCTGCTCCTTAGAAATGGGCAGTGGCTCCAGAAACACCCTGATAAAACAATAACTAGAAAAGCACACAATGCCTTCATCTGAAAACAAGACCGTCATACCACGGAGTCTCTGATAGCTCAGCTTGCGAGCCATGGTTTCCTCTGCAGTTTGCTGTTTCTTCATGTCTACACAGTGTCAGACACACATCCCTTCATTCAGTCATGATTCCAGCCCAATATTTTACAAGCGTTCTCGTATCCATGATTTGTAAGAATACAGTTTAAAAAAAATACCTACCAAAACCTATTTTACTCCTAAAACTTAAAAAAAAAAAAAGTTTATCTGGAAGACACTTATCTTCTTATGGTGTCTGTTAAAATACTGTGTTGTTTATTAAAATTATTTCTATTTTATTAAAAAAATACAGTTTATAATGTGACCCCATAAAGAGAGATAAACACAGCTAAAATAACATTTTCCCTGAGTACAATAGTACGGTATTTCATATTCTATTGTTGTTGGTTTTTTTAAATGGCGTCGGACCCACCAACTTGGGGGGTTTTACTCCCTAAGTGGTGCAAAGAGTTAACCACTCAGTGGCCGACAAGTATTCAGGAAAGCTGAGTTCACCCAGAGGCATCTCAGGATGGTGGGAACCTTCTGGAGAAAACAGCTCCTGAAACCCAAGTGAGCACAGCTGTACGGTGACACACAACGTGGCCATGGGTCAGTGAGGACTCCATGGAGAGGCCTTTGGCTTGAGTGGTTGAGAGGTGAAATTTGGAAACACCGTGACTTCAGATGCTGCTGTATTGCACTTGGACATACCATCACCCAGACCATATCCACCTGGACTCAGTGCACGCTCTGAACACGGCCTGCAAAACGCACTTTTTTTTAAAAAAAAAAAAAAGAAGAACTTTAAAACAACTAAACATTGAAACTCCTTTCTCCAGCAGAAAAGAAAGGAGGGTTACACAGAGACAAGGCTGGAATGAGATCAAGGAAGCCTTTCAGGAAGACGTGCTTGCTCCCAGCGTCGTGGGCAGAGAGGGGAGAGGGACGCAGAGGGGCGGCTGGGCCGAGGCAGGACACCCTCTTTATGGGGCCTCCTCTGCGTGGGCCCACCATCGGCTTTGAAGCGCTGCAGCCTCCCAGCGTTTCAGACACTCTCACAGTCAACCTCATAAAAGCACTTCAAAGAAAAGGCTTCCCTGTCTTCTCGGAAACTTCCGCCTTCTCCGTCTCTGATAAATGGCCCACCACCACCTCTGCCTATAAAGAGACCTCACACCCACACCTCTTCCCTCTCTCCATTCTCTGGTCTCCAGGTCAGTCACATCCTGCATTCCAGACCCTTCCCTGCAGACGAGCAAAGCGAGTTCTCCTTAAGGCTGCTGCCAGAGGCTGTGGTGCAGGGCCCCGCCCCCCCATTTCCAGCACCATGTGGTCCAGGCTGGCCTGCGGAATCCAGGACTTCGGGACCCATGTGTCCAGACAAGTCAGGCTCTCCCTCGAAGTTACGCTTCTACCACACCACACCACACCACACCACACCACACAGCAAACTGCGCAGCTGAGCCTTTGTAAGGAGGACGACAACATATCTCCTGGTTACACACCGCCTCTGGTCCTCATACCCCTCATCCAAGCATTGTGATTTGAGTGACTAACTGGAAGCAGGTGTGGCATCCAATCCTAAAACACGACCCCAGAAACCACGGATTTTGATAAATGATGATGGTTATAGAAAGGCCGCAGGCCTTGGGTTCATTGGGTCGCTATGAGTCTCGTATTCGACTCAACGACAGTCAACAACAATGGATGCAGAGCTTAATTAGGCTGGACTGTAAAAGCCATGCTTTTTCCTCAACCCCTATAGTTACCATGTGATTTTTAGGCTACATACAACAAATGTGTTTCCTGATTGTCTCAAGAATCAACCTACTGACCTGAGAGGAGGAAGATAATATATAAAGGAGCACAGGTAGCATACTGGCAAGGAGTAGAGCTCCCAGCCCAAAGGTACATGGTTCAAATCCCTGAGAGAGCTGGCATTCACTGCCTCTGAAAACCTGCTGGAGGTCAGCTACTGTCTCAAGACCAAAGGTATTGACTTGAGGGGAGGAAGGATAAACAATGGGTCCTTACATGCTGCCAGTAGTTAGAATACTGAGTTCTCTTGATTAAGGTTCCTGGGAAGAATCTTGGCTGAGCTCAAGCACCAGGAAGAGAGAGCAGGCACGTTTTTACCCAGTGGACGCAGACATGAGTCAGCAGCAAGTATGTACGACGTGCATTAACTGCCCCATCAGTCCACTGACACTCCAGGGCACATCTGGACTTCAGACATGCACACTGGCTTCAGACTCTATTTACCATTACCTACATCCTTTCCTTCGGCTCCTACGTGCCACACAGGACCTATTTGGACAGGTCACTAGAACACAGCGAGGAAAACACCATCATCAACTTTATCAGCTCAGAGCTTTCTCTCATCCTCCCTCTGTTGTCATCGAGCAGCCTCTGACCCAGTGCCCGGGGCCGCTCTGTGGCTCTCCCAAGGCCCTGAACTCCTGATAGTTCAATGTGTTAAATTATACTTCCAACACATGCAAGGGTGGGGGTGGTATAAAAAAAATCCGGTAAGGCTTTCTCATCTTGAGGGTCAAAGGCGAGACTCTTATTATAAGAGCAGGTTCACAAAGGACTGTCCTTGGCAGCTGTACCTGTTACAGCCACGCTTAAGAGCAAACCTGGCCACTTCTCCACTCTAGCAATTCCAACTGGGGAACAATGAAGAGGTGGCCAGGAAGCAGAGAGTAAACCGAAACACATGGACTTGGATGAGCTAAGCCAACCTACCTTGGTCAAATCCATTCCAAGTTTGAGTTGTGAAATGAGATGAAGAATTATACTGCGATGCTCCTCCATGACCCCCAGCTCTGTCTCTTCCTTATCTTCAGTGTCACTTTTTTCATCTTCGGATAAAACCAGTTCAGGGTCTGAGTTTGGCTAAAATGAAATCAACAAAAATTGTCATGTGGTCCAGTTAAAGGCACAACGTAGAAACCTACATGCTTCATGACAGACAGGAGGAGCCCAATTCAACCAGAGGGACACCTCCCTCTGTCCCAGTGCCCGTGGGGTTAGGAATGAGCCTCTCTGGGGTACAGGTCCCATTCTGTAGTCACCGTACACCCCTCTCACTATTCTCACTGTCTCCGGTGGTCAATTTCTCAGCTATGACTTGCTGTTGATGTGTACCACTGAGCTGAGACAGAACTGACCCATGAGTTTTCAGAGGTGGTAAATCACACAGGAGGAGACTGCCCATCCTTCTCCTGCAGAGCAGCTGGTGGATTCGAACCACATGCCTTTGGGATTGCCGCGCATCTCCTTACCACTTCCCACTCATCAAGAAGAGAGTAGAGCTTCCTACTCATCATAAAGCTGACAGGTAAGACCCCTGTAAGTTAGCCTAATCCCAAACTACGTAAATCAACTTGCACAGTCTAGGGCATTTTCTATTTTGGGTAAAATTTTTGTTTATGAGCAAAATTTGGACATCCCAAGAATTAATATTATCTTATTTATAAAATTTACTGAGACAATTTCTACAGATCAGTGAATATAATGACACAAGTGTAGGAAAGTGTGCATTGAGGGGAAAAATAAATGAAAATTTAAGCAAAAAGTCTGGTCTTTTCTTATAATGCCAGGATTCCTGCCAGCCAACAAAACCTGATTTTTTTTGGATGTAAATATATTGAAATATCTGTTTTATACCTGTGTTACCATTGCACACGGGAAGCAGGTAACTTGCATCCTAGAATCAGAAGAAAAATTTTGCACCAAGAAAAAATTTGAACTTGAAATTGATTTAATATTTTGTGATGACATGATGGGGTGAAAGTGATCTGCATGTGACAAGGACATGAATTTGGGAAGCCAAAGGATGAAAGGTCACGAATTGAACTGTGTCCCCCAAAATGTATGTATATGATCTAACATGAAAGCTATGCAATGATTCCCCCACAATCTGCCACACCAAGCAGTTAAAGGAAGATTGTTGTTGTTGTTGTTGTTGTTTTTATGTCCGTCGAGTTGTCTGAGACTAATAGTGACACTATGTACAACAGCTCTGAACCCTGCTGCCCTGAGCCACTCTCACTGACTTTGACACACCTAATCCCATTGTCCCAGTTATCATGTCAATCCATCTCATCCAAGGTCTTCCTCTCCTGCACTGCCCCTAAGGAAGATTAAAGGTGAAATACAACACCACTTAACCTCATTATGTCCTTAATCAGAGGTAAAGGAGTCTCTCCTAGGATGAGTAATTTTTAATATCTTTTCTCTCACCAGCAGCTCTTTGGAGAAAGACAAACACTCTTTTCTCTTGCAATTCACAGCCTCAGAACCCTCAAGGGTGACTGATGAACTTGTTCCTACTCAACAGCAATGAAAGATCTCATTAGAGACAAAAAGAGGAAATATGAGGTGTTTGGGGGGAGGAAGTAATGGGACACGTAGCATAGATCCTCAGTAGTGAAACCAAGAGATATCCCCCAGGAGTGGCGTGCATCCTTCTGGACCCTGGTCCCTGAGAGATGAAGCTCTAAGATCCATGGAGGCCTCCAGGGAACAACAGGCCCACAGATGGAATCAGAAACACGGGCTTTCCTCTCCAAGAGACAGAAAGACAAGGCTTTCCACTAGAGCGGGCACCTGGAATTGGGATTCCTAGCCTCTGAAATAGTAGGAGAATACATTTTTGTGTTAAAGAGAGAAAAAAAAAATTAAAAGGTCAAAACACTGTCACACAGATTTCTCAACGATGAGTCTCTGCCCATGAGAAGGTGCAGTTGCTCTCCTTTTGCGGAAATCCCAGTGAGTGGTGGTCTGTGTCGGGTCTGTGGGAGGAGAGGGCAGAGCAGGTCACTCTGCTCTGGGAGGCAAGTTCCAACATCTCCCATGACAGCCCATGCCTAACACAGGGCTGTATCTGGGAGCTCCCAAGAGGACTCTAACACACAGCGACCCTACGGACAACCCACTGAAGCCAGGCCCAGTCCGGCGCCCGCCACACCATCTCTATTATTATAATCTCTTCTCATAATAAGCTCACCTACTGTTGGCAGTCATCGTCAGTAAGGGTTTCCCTCCTTTCCTCTGACCTAACTTTTCCCAGCCTGGTGTCTTTTTCTAAGGACTGACACCCCCAGACAACATGCCCAAAGTATGAAAGACCAACGTCACCATCTTTGCTTCTAAGGGGCACCCACCCTGGTTGGGGTGCCAACGCTCTGAAAAGGACAGTAGGTGAATTTTGAGCTCAATTATTACCACTTGAAATGAGCTCCTCTCACAAAGTGCCAACTGCCAACTAAACAAATCAATAGCTCCAGTGAAGCTGCCGTAAGCTTTATGAGGCGAACAATGATTCTTTCTTCCGACGAGGTCATTTTCTGTATGCCCACAAGCCCGTGTGAGGAAAAAAAAACCTATCTTCCCCACTCAGCGCCTGCCTGGACCACGCATAACTACACAGTGAAACCCAGACTCGAGTTTCCGAGTTTTTGAGACCTGACCTCCAGCGACCAGAAAGTCGTCTGCAAGATCTTTCCACAAATACACACATGCTTCTGCAGTGTATTTCCTCAGTTTTCAAGCTTCTGCATAATTTCCCTCCATTTTCACAAAGCCTCCCAACAATACTGGCTCCAGCAGAAGGAACCGAGGCTGGTGCATGAGGCCTGCAAGCTGGCTCTCTCGAGGTTAGGGTTCCCAGGCCCGGAAATCCTGCCAAGGGAAGAGGGGTCCCAGGAGGGAGCCTGGGCAGTATCTACCTGGTGCCAACCGGGACCCAGTCTGACTGATGTCCCGCCTCTCACAGCTGCTGGGAATCTGCCCTGGCTCTTACACTAGGCGGTGGATACAGTGCTCCTCACACCCAATCTCAAGTAAATGATGGACGCCTATCAGCGTAAGAAAAACAATTAAACAACTAGCTGCCGTCATCATGTTCATGACTGAGCATCGTGGAAGACCCTTCCAAGGCCCACAGGGGAGCTCGGCCATTGACAGAAAGGTGGGGGGATTCCAAAGGTTAAGTCAGAAAGGGATCAATCAGTGATAAAAATGCAGAACTGTCCACCTAGAGCTCACCTTTAGAAGGCATCACAAGGAATCAAGCATTTGAAGAACTAAACTACGAGCATGTTTCAAAGGTTAAAGACCCTTGTTCTTATCTCAGGCCAAAGGCTGCTGCTGCTGCTCTAAGAACAAATCTTGTTTGTTGTTGTTGTTGTGTGCCAATGAGTCATCTGCGACTCATAGCGACGCTGTGTACAACAGCCCTAAACCCTGCTCTATCCTGTGCCAGCCTCACTGTCTCCGACACACATACCCCATTACCCCAGTCACTGAATCAATCCACCTCACAGAGGGTCTTCCTCTCCTGCGCTGTCCACCCTCCCAAGCATGATATTCCTCTCCAAGGACTGGTCCCTCCTTGCAACATGTCCAAAGTATGTCAGACAAAGCGTCAGAATCCTTGCCTCCAAGGAGCAGCCTGGCTTCACCCTCTCCTGAACAAACCTGTTCGTTCTCTTAGCAGTCCACGGTATATTCAATACTCTTCTCCAACACCACAGATCAAAGGCATCGATTCTCCTTCATAATAAATAATTATGGCTGGACCCAAGTGGTACTTTCCCTAACAAGGCCCATAAGCAGTACACTGCACTCTCACTTTCCCCCTAAATCCCTGCTCCTTTCCTGGGTATCCCCCTAGACTCCCACCCATTCCTAGCCAAGCCATCCTCTTCATCTCACAGGGATGCCACTTGTAAAACAACAGCAACTGCTTCGAGGTGACCAAAGGGAGCCGAACAGTGTATCTCCATCTCAAAAGAAAATGGAAAATGAGAAATGGTTTCATAAGAAAGACTTAAGCAATAAAAATCTCCAGATCTCCCATTTCCCCCGACCCCCGCCCTGAAATCTCTGCAAATGAGCCAGCCCAACCACAAAAATGGGCACAAACTCAAAGATAAAATGCAATTAGACTCCGTTTCAGAGAGAAGCAGGCTTTGGGAAAATGAGATTTGTAATAGAAATAAAAATTATGACTCAGTATTTTTACCACATGCGCCTCAGGGGACTGGTGCTACAAAACCCAATGACTCAGGCCTGTCATTAAATGAGGAACAGGTAAGTGAAAGTTGGGGCTTTAGAAACCTCCACAGTGGCTCAGCCGTGACCTGTGGCGCTGAGCAAAGCCTCCTGACCTGGGCTCCATGGCCAGTTCTTCAAATAACTCTAACCCAACCTACCGCCACTGACTCAATTCTGACACCTGGTCACTCTCCATTGCATTACCAAGGCTGTATGTCGTAACATGAGCAGACGGCTTCATCATTTTCCCATGGAGTGACTGGTGGGTTCCAACAGCTGACAATATATGACTATTAGCAGGCCAACATGAGCTCAAGATACACGACATTTTATGCAAAAAATAAATGGTTGGTTATTGTTCTGAGAAGGTCCATATCTTCTCTTGGAATTTTAAAAGATCCTGCCCCTCAAAGACCAAAGAGTTTGAAACGGTATAGAAGGGGGGGTATTATGTAATAATTAAAGAATTTTTCTTTTACTTCTCAAAGGGAAGAGAGAAGTGTATGGGTGGGTGGGTGGGCAGGGAGAAAAATGCAACAATGAATGAATGGAAATCCAAAGTCTCTATAAATGTTCATTTAAATTAATAAAAAAGTAAATAAAAAAAATTGAGAGGAAAAAAAGCAAAAGTAGAAAAAAAAAAGAGGAGAGAGGTAAGTTCTTAAGAGTAGACAGTACCATAACCCAATGCAGTCACAACTTATGCAGGTGTCTAACTCGGAACCACAGCTCTCTCATTAACAAGTGTGAAGCAGCCTTTCCTGGACCATATCTGAAGGTCAAAGCCAGAAAGGAAACAGCGATGGTTTGTGTTAGACACGTGACAAGGGCTCCATAGCCTTCCTAATGGGGCAGCAGAGTAAGAAAAGCATTCAACTAGGTGAAGAGCGTCTTTTTAAAATCTAAATTCTTCAGTACAAATGCAAATTTCAAGCAAGACTGAAATCTCAATCTTTTTCATTTTATCTTATTCACATATATAACAACTAAGACTAATATATAACAACATACATATATAACAACATACTCACATATATAACAACATATTCACATATATAACAACTACAGTTTGGGCCCATTGCAGTAAAAACTATGAAACATTTATCATGAGTCCACTCAGTTTTGTCCACTCAGTTTATTCTCGTCTCATTCCACATGTAAAAGTTGACTTCCTTTTTCAAAATTACAGACTTTTTTTAAAAAAAACCTAGTGGATAGAAAGTGATGCCTACCAAGCCAAAGGCGGGTGATTTTAATCTGCAGCCCTCAGGCCTGGTTTTAATGGCTTTTGGTCAAACATTCTTCTAAGTGGCATAGCCCTAGTCTGTCCATTTGTTGTGCAGAGGTAACTCATGGTTGCTGTGATGCTGAACACTGTGACATCGATGTGTCAAATGTGATAATGGTCACCCATGGTGGACAGTGTTTGGTGGAGCTCTCCGATTAAAACAAGCTTGGAAGCAGGAGTGGCATCCATTTCTGAAACAGCTTATCTCCAGAAACCCTATGAACTTGGAGAAACGATGAAAGTTGTACAAGTGTTCAGGTCTTTCATTCATAGAGTCACTATGAGTCGCCTATGACTTGGTGGCACTTAATAACAACAACAACAACATCATCATACTTTTTTCCCCCCCTTTGTCAGAGAACATCTCCCCTCAAACCCTTCACATTTATCCCTCCTTACTTAACAAAGGCCTGGCCCTCGAATGACTGTGACTAAGACAGGTAGTTTGACCAATACCCCTTTATTTGTAAATCTCTGACAATCACATGTGTTAACTTAAAGGCCTAAAGCCCCAAGGGTTAGAGTTAAGGCATTTCAGTAAGGCCTGCAGGGTTCCACTGACCAAGTTTCTGGGGCACGTTTTGTCACTGGGCAGGTTCTCCTGTCCCCTTCAGAGCCTGGAAGTCACAACCATGAGTAAGAGATCCACTCACACAAAGGTGAAGATAAGCTCCTTCAGCCGTCTGAGCAAACAGCCTTGGTGTTCTTAGACATTGGCAAGCAGGCCCTCACAGGCAAAGAAAACCTACTGCGCTAGTGATCTGAGAATCCACGTGACCAAGCACAGAAAATGAGGCTGGCTGGAGAGTGAGCATCGAATTCCCCTCCAGCAGTAAGCATATTGCAGTTCAATCATTTTTAAAGCCTGGCGAAATTCCCTGCAAACTGTTACCTTGGCAAGGAGGCAATGGGGTGAAGCGAGCCATACCAAGGAACCTTGGCAGGAATGAGAAGACTGAACACAGTCTGGGTATTGTCTTCTTTATGGGAGAAATCAGGAAATCATTTACGTTGGCAAGCTAAGAGTCACAGAGAAAGGCAGGGGCAGGAGAGAAGACCCTGAACACCAGATATCCCCCAGCGAGGAAAATGTCGAGATGCCAAACAGTAGCGCAAAGCGGGGACCAGTGATGATGCCCTGTCTAAGGGAACGCTTCTCAGTTCCATATGACACAGAACACGTGCTAGCAGCACTCACTAACGGACATGGGGCGGCCGATGCTGGTTTGCCAGTTAATGAGAGGTTCTAGAAAAACTAAGTGTGTGGTTAAGACCTGGACAGATGCTAGGGGCCTAGAGATATGAGGAAAGAAGGTAAGAGGAAGACCGAGGAGGAATTAGTAACGGGACACAGTGGATGCTGGCAAAGTACAATGATCTACCCCTCTAAGAAGAGCACGTGCTCAGGGACCAACCAGTGAACAGCTTTTACTTAGGTTCTGATGATAACGACGCCATTGTTCTTGATGACATGACAGAATCCATAAAACCACAGACTTCACTTTTTTTTTTTTATCTCTAGTCATTTCAGTATTTTTTTACAGTTAACAGAATTATCACAACCATCACTTAATCCTCCTATTTTCACATTAATAACATTTAACATCCTAAGAACCCCGATGTGACAGCCCAAGGTCCTGAGCATTCATGTACCCGCACTGGAAGCTCCAGTCCAACTCTGGGAAAGCCGGCAGAGGCTAAAGGCTGCAAAGATGCCCAGCAGTCCATTAAGTTTCACTTGGCCTCTCTGTCCCTCATCCCCCAACAGGAAACTCCCCCCACATGACAACCAACACAGAGCACACGGCATTCACTACCATTTAGAAGGTTCTTGCCCCCCCCTCCAGGATACACACAAACATCAAGGTTTGTCATATGAACACGCAGTGGCTGCCAGTGATGACCTACTGTCCTTCCCACATTCCGCACGTGTGGGCATTCTCCGCTGGACGGGGCTCTCTTGTGTGTCTCTTTAAATCCTCCAATGCTGGCCATTCGCTGAGTGGAGGGTCCCTCGGACAAATGGATGACCGCTCCCCTCTGGTCAAAAGTCATGCCCGAGAGCTGGGCATCATGGCTGCACGTCGTGGGACGGTGCCTCGGACAGCTGACGCCCCTCGGTCCTGCTGAAAACTCCTGCATATGCAGTGGCCCTCTCGGCAGAGTCACTCCCCAAAGCAGATGACCAAGCACATCCTCAAGGCCACACGGCAGGGCTGGCGATCTTATTCTGCCATTCGGAGGTAGGAATCACGAGGACACGTCGGGAAAGCCCAGTGAGGAAGCTGGCTCTTATCCTGGAGAGATCCAAGTCCACACATGTCCTCTGTGCTGGCTGGTCCCAGCTGCCATCTTGGAGAGGCTGGGCCGGGTGCCACTGACATCACAATCCTGCTGCCGCCTCCCAGTGGCTGTGGGCCTGGCTCTAACCACACATACACACACATTTGCCACACTTGACTCTCATGGACTGGAAGGACAGGTGCTCTTCCTGAGCAAAGGGGCCGACCTGCAGAAAGGGTCATTTTAAGTGAAACACACCCTGGAAGGCAGAGGAGGAGACTAAGCATCAGCCAAGACAGTGGGGAGCAGTCAGGCCGAGACGGCATGACGGGTGCTCCTCAAAAGCAGAGAACGGGCCCTCGCATGGAATAGCGCAGCACCAGCCCTTTTCATTCACTGCCACGTCAGGCGAAGAAGTCGCAGCCGGATCATTCTTAAAGGAGGAGGAAGCAACTCCAGGGCGGCATGCAAGAATTCTGCAGCTGTGCACTTTGTAGCAAGCCAGCAAGAACTCCGGTGGCCCACATGCAGGGACCAGGGGCCGCAATCACGCTTCTCAGTCCTCTCCGCATCCGCCTGCTGCCAGGAAGAAAGGCTAAAGAGAAGACGAAGTGGGCGAGAGGGGGCCCAGCAAACGCCAGGTGCTTTACAGCGTCACGGCCGGAAACTGGAAGCCTAGTATGCAGAACCCAGATCCAGTCCTAAATCAGAATGGGGGGCAAGGCCTTAGCAGAACTTCCTGAGAGCACAGCTGTGGGACGCAGGCGTGGGGCCCAGGTTACCACGGCCCCGATTCTGGGTGGCAGGAGACGACATTTCTGCATGTGCAGAACGCTCCTTCAGACTGAGATTGTAAAGCAAAGAAAGAGGCCACAGAACAGGGATGACAATGCCCACAGCTTCAGGTGACACTGGAGCATCAGAGGCTGAGGAGGAGGGTCCTGAGTTTGACTGCAGGTGGATCGGAACTGACTCAGAGTGTCATCTGCATAATGTAGGTTGTTGATGAGTCTTCCTCCTATCCTGATGCCACATTCCTCCTCATAAAGCCTAGCTTCTCAAGTGATCTGTTCTGCATATAGACTGGAAAGATACAGAGACAAGACACATCCCTGATGCACTCCTTTTCTGATTTTGAACCATGCAGTGTTTCCCTGCTCTGTCCTCAGGATTGCTTTTTGGTCCAAGTATAGTTTTCACATAAGCACAATCAAGTGTTCTGGGATTCCCATTCTCAAGTTTAATCACAATTTATTGTGATTCACAGAGTCAAATGTCTTTCCTTAGTCTTCTAGGAGAGGAAGACCCCAGATGAGATGGATTCATACAGGAATGAGGGCAATGGGCGTAGATGTGTTGGAGTCAGTGAGACTGGCTCAGGACGGGGAAGACTCAGGACAGTGCTGTTGTACATCGGGTGGCTATGAGTCGCAAGTGACTCAAAAGCACTTAACAACATTCAACTGGCTTGGTCATCTGGTTGAGAAAGAGTACATAAGCTACAGCTTGCTCCAAGCCCTTGAGCTCAACTGTTAAATTAGAACTCATTATCCATCAGACTTCAAACACATGGGTACACATGCTTATATTCTAACCAGGGGACACTTAGACACTTTGTATATGCCTATTAGATATTTAGGGAGCTCTGGTGACCTAGTGAGAGGTTGGCACAGGATAGAACGGAGTTTAGGGCTCTTGTACATAGGGTCTCTATGAGTTGCAAACGACCTGATGGCACATAACGACAACAACAACAACGTGATCTAGTGATAAACATCTATGCTGCAATCCCAAAGGCAAGCAGTTCGAGGTTACAAGCCACTCTGTGGGAGAAAGATGGGCAATCTCCTCTCTTGCAATTAAGTGCCTCTGGAAATCCTCTTAAGAGTCAGCTATGGGCCAGCTCCAGCTCGACGGTACACAACAACAACATTTGGTATTTAGGGAGCTCTGGTGGCTCAGCGGTAAGGAGGTGCACCGACACCACAAAGGCACTTGAATCGAATCCTCCAGCTGTTCTGTGGGACAAAAATGAGCACTTTCCTCCTTTGCATTTACTGTCTCTGAAAACTCAATGGTGGGTCACTATGGATCGGTTCTGACTCAATGGCACATGGCAACAACTATCTAAACGTGGCTTCTCACAAGGTCATCTCAAGCTAGGTCCTCCAATAGCCATGCCCAAATAATGCATGTTCTTCGGCCCAAAGAGATTAGCCAGACCTGGTCCAGCAGAGCAGGGCAGCCAGTGGATTCCAACCACATGCCTCTGTGACTGCAGCGCAACTTCTCAATGCCTGGCTGAGGAATCTGATAAATCATTAATATAAGCCAAAAGTCCAAGAAGAGGAAGTTGGTGGCTACTCTGTTGTTATCCTATCCTATTAATTAGTTCTTGATGACACAGGGCCTATTTATGTTTCCATATCTGCAATCCCAAGACGAATGTTAGTTTATAATAGGTGCTTAATAAACATTTGTTTTAAGGGATATATTTCAAAAACAGAGGAAGGTTGGATGTGCGTGGACACAAGGACACAGTCACAAATGATCACCTATGCAGGACAGTGTGGTGGTTATTGAGGGCTAGAAGTGAAGGAGGCTCATCCAAGCACTTAGCCTGAAAGGCCATGAGGTTCCTTTCTGAGGTGAATATACTAAAAGCCACTGAATGTAGAGACCCTTTAAACGGATCCATTATAGGGTACGTGAATTATATCTCAATAAAACTGCAGGTAAAAAGTAAATAAACATAAGGACAAATGATGTTAAAAAGAAAATTCAACAAAAAAACCTCCCAAACTCTCAACAGTCCAGAAAGAGGGTAACGGCCAGCCGGCATGAGGAGAGAAGCCTGTTGGGAGGAGAGAGGCTTTAGGCTGAGTCTCCAAGAGTGGCTCTTGGACCAAGCACCTGTAGGAAGATTCCCACCAGAAGAACAGGCAGGAAAGAACAGAGAAGGGTTGCTGGCTGTTGTAGAAATTGAGGTGCGAACAGACTACCTGTTGCTCTGATTTTATGTCTACACTCACCCCCTCACTGATTCCATCTAATCCCACTGTCTGGAAGCACAATGTATGGTGATGTCTGCATTTACAGCTTTAGTTCAGCTGCCTCTGCGCTTTGATGTTTGGTCTACCTTTGTCCTTGCGTCTAGGGTGTGCCTCTAGAAGACAGCATACTGGCAGGCCGTGTTTGCACATCCAATCCGCTAATCCTTTCTCTCTTGACTGGTGCATTTTACTCCTCTCACACCGAGTGTCATTATCGACAGGTTTGCTTTCATAGCCAAGACAAACGGCAGCATCGCCCTGCTGTACTCCTTCTGAGGAGCTGGGGATTGCATTGACCCATTGGCCTCTCTGTACTGAATTCATTGTCTTTTTTTGGCTTTTCTTACCTTATCCTTCATTGCTGCTGTTCAAGTGTTTACTGAGTCTATATCTATTTAATTTTCTATTTAATTTTTCTATTTAGTTTTCTATTTAATTTTTGACATTTAATAAAAATTTTTAGAGTTAACAAAAACAACATGGGTTACCCTGTAAATTATTATCTTAATCTCAAGTCTAAACCAGTTCACTTTATCTAGAAATCGCCTTGCCTGCCTCTGCATTTAAAAGTTCTATAATTATAAGGGAGCTCTGGTGGCCTAGTGGCAAGAAGCTGCACTGCAATCCCAGAGGCATGTGGTCCGAATCCACCAGATGCTCTGCTGGAGAAGGAAGGATAACCTCCTGTACCAGTCAGATCCGATTTGAGGCTACACACACACACAAAAAATAACAAAAATAAAATAAAAATTCAAAATATACTTTAAAAAACAAAACAAAAAGGTCTATAATTTACACTTCTTATTCCTACTCTCTTTGTACTGCATTTTTTCTTCATTTATGCACTGTTACCTGTTTCTTTTCTCCATGTTTCTTTGGTGGTTCAAATCCACTAGTAACTCTGAGAGAGGAAGACAGGCAATTTCCCCAAGTGATTTACAGCCTCTTAAAACCTACTCCAAGGTCAGCTATGAGTCCACTTTGACTCAAAAGTTAAGGAGGCTTTGGAATTGAGATATTTATTAAACTTTCTATATTTCTGTGTCTGGGTCTGTTTCTGAAGGACACCATCATGTATGTTAACTGTAGTTTGTGGTCTGTCCTTCTTAGCTCAGGGTTCCAAAGAAATTCCTTCAGTATTTCTTTTCTTTAGTATTTAGTAAACTAGGTCTGCCTAGTTTCCAAAATTCCCTCAGTTTCTGTTTATCTGGAAATAATTCTAAAACGACACTATGACAATAACAAGAATTCTAAAATGTCATACTTGAGGGATAATTTTGTTGGGTATAGAATTCTTAGCAGATTGCCCCACCCCTCTTCTGAGAATATTACATATGCCATCCTGGTGCCTTCTTTCCTGCATGGTTTCTGCTGAAGTCAGAGCTTAATCTTACCTCATCATCCTTTTAGTTAACTCTTTCCTGAGTGTTCAGATTTGTCTTTATGTCAGAAAATTTTATTATATTTTTGTGTTTTTCTTTTGATGATCTACTGATGTGGGAAATTTTTTTCCAGCAAATCATCAGCCATTTTCTCTGTGCCTTTTTGTGTTTGTTAATTGTTCCTTTCTATTCTGGAATTCCAATCACAAGTAAGTTATTCCTCTTGATGTTGTTCTACAGAATTCTGAGAGCTTTTTGGCTGTCTTCCCTTTCTTCCTGATGGTTCCTTTAACATTTACCCTTGAAGGATTTGTCTCAGTTTCACTAAGTCTGGGCTCTGTGTCTTCAATTTTACTCTTGAGTCTTTCCAATGAATTATCTACTTCTAAAATTTCCATTGCAATGTTTTCAATTGCAATTTGCTATTGTATTGCTTTTAATTTTCCATTCATTTACTTGTCTGATCTTATGTGTATTTACTAAGTTCTTCTAGACTTTTGTCTGTGTGTCCCTGAATTTTGTCTGTGGTTTTCTTGAACTTTTTCTCAATCTACTGTAGACATGTAACAATCATTCTGAAATATTTCCTGCATTTGTTTTTAGGCATTTTCTTGTCCCATTTTGTCCTGTTTTTCTAATTGGCTTAAAGTTACCACTTGCCTCTGCATCAGTGTGATGGTGTTGCTTTTGTATTATTTTGTTTGACAGATCTGACTGACTCATGTGAGAGCCAGTTTGGTAGTTCTTAATGTTCCCCTCTTGTCTCCTCATGGGTATGAAAGGAGATGGTGGTGTATGTGGGGTGTGTGGGTCTCCATGCGCGGTTTGTGTGAGGAGTTGAGGGCAGACAGGGCTGTTTTGGTGCAGGAGGAGCTGGTCTTTGCTTAGCGTTGCTTGATTGATGGAGCTGTAGGAGGTGTGTGCAGATGGTATGTCAGATGAGATAAAGAAAAAGGAAACAAAAGCTAATGACAGAAAACACTCAAAGAACAAATACAAGATTAGACAGAAAATAGGAAAAACACACTGGAAGTGAGAAAAAGAAGGACAATCAGAAAAGCAATGAAGAGGGAAAAGAAAGGGAGGAAGAGAGAGAGGAAAAACTGGTAAGGAATAAAACTAGAAGAGAGAGATACAGTGGGAATATTCGGTAGGCAGTGAAGGGAACCACAGGACAAACTGAACAACCAGCATGCAACCAAAACTTGAAAAAAGGAATTGGAAATAAGAAATGAGAGCGAAAAAAAGAGGGATCCAGGTGAACGAAGCACCTGGCTGATACTCTTGCCATAGCTGTGGGGAGTGCAGTCAAGACGCTGGAGGAGTAAGCCTGCCAGCCCAGCGGAAGCTTGACGCTGGGGAGCCCAGTCATGGCAGAATCTCTGCTCATTTGAGAGGTGGCTGTAGCCCCAAGATGCGAGCTGGCCCCCCCCACAGCACCTCTTCCTGTCCAGGGGGCAGTGAAGGGTGGGGAATGCAGCCTAGGGTCATCTGCTTGGCTGTGGCCAGTGTCTTTGTCAGCTCAGAGGATGGGTCCAGGGAGGGTGTCCAGTCAGAGATGGCTAACACCAACAGCTAATCACTGGCAACCAATTAACAGCATATTTAATGCAAACTGGAGTCACAATGGTGCACTGATGTGACTGGGCAATTAATTTAACTCTTTTCCGAGGCTGGTTTATTTCTATGTTGTCCAGCTGTGTGGTTTCTTAAAGGAAAACCCTCCTTCATCATGGGTTTCCTTACGACAACACTGTGCTTTTCAAACGTCTTTGGCTAAGGAGTCCCTATTTCTTACTAGCTTTGCTTTGTGCTGTGAAAGGTTAAAAATGTGAGTGAGCAGCATGTGTGTGAATGGCCTTGACTTTGAGGATGGAGCAGGACCAGGAGGGGGTCCATCCTGCTGTGCTGTGAGTCAGAAGCAGAACCAGCAGAACAGCACCTGATACACAGGGTGTGTGGTAATAACCTGTGAATTAGGACATTAGGCTTGCTCTCAACTGAGGAACATGGTAATAAATTGTTGTTGTTGTTGTTGTTGTTGTTGTTGTTGTTGTTGTTGTTGTTGTGTGCCGTCGAGTCGCTTGTGACTCATAGCGACCCTATGTACAACAGCCCTAAACTCCGCTCTGTCCTGTGCCAATCGCACTGTCTCTGACACTCCCATTCCAATTATCCCAGTCACCGAATCAATCCACCTCATGTGAGGTGGTAATAAATTACCTCTTAAATATCAGCCTACAAACTCAAAGCTGAAAAGTCACTACAATTTAGAAAAGAATCATAACTACATAACTATTTATTTAGAGATTTTGTAGATAAAGCGTTGCATACAAATTGTTCATAATGTCTTTGTATTGACCCTTTAAAACAACCAATTATATGGAAAAAAAATTCATCACTTATCAAACCCAAAATCTGCATCCTGATCCGCACTTAACAATGTGACCCTTCCCATCGTCAGAATGTCATTCATCTAGTCACCAAGTGCAATCGTCCTGACTCCCTGCTTCCATCTCCTGCTCACACCCCACTCCACAATTTATCCATCAGTAAATCACACAGATTATATCCAGCAGTGGACCACTTCTCACAGCCCGCGCCACCCGGCACACGCCATCATCCCGTCTCTCCTGATTACTGTGAGAACTTCCCAATCAGTGTCTCCCGCCTCACTGCGGAGAATCCTAGAGGACAGTTTTCTAATGCCTTCTGGGTTCATTTGTAATTCCTACCATCCTCTTGTGTTTCTCAGCAGTAGCAGCCATGCAGTGCCATCTCTGAGGACCAGACAGAAGTCAGGCATCCCTCCCCGCAGGCCCACCTGACAGCTTCTTTACTCAGGCCGCTGCCAGGCCTGCAATCTTAAGGTCCTAAAGCCCAGTGAAAAGGGATCATTGGAAAACTCTGAACTTCCTATGGAAATACATGAAAACCGTATGACTGACATCTCTGCTGCAGAAGCAGAGTGATGAAGGGATAACCTATCTAACCAAGGGTTAGAAAATTACTCTGTGCCTAAAACCTTAAATATATGATTTCACTACGTACAATTTGCTTCTACAATCACCAATGCTGCACTTCAAAAATAGAATTCTAGCTTTCTAGAGCTGTAGTTTAAAATGATTATTGATTTATGCTTTATGCTGGGTGATGGATTTCTTCTGGTTCTGCAGATGGTAAAAAGCCTTGATTCATAAAGCAAACACAATGAGACCCTAAACTCACAGGTAGTGTGGAGTCGTTCTTACAGAGTGACTAGACTGGATGCCACTAACTGCTACACTGTTGCTTTGTCCATAAAATAGCACAGTTGTGGGCATCAATCCAACGCAGGGGCGGAAAAAGATGCACACAGCAAGTCTACAGTGGAGCAGGAAAGAGCTCTAAATCTGGCAGGGCCCGGCCCAGCACCTCAGCATCACTGGGAATTTAACAGAAGGACAGCAGCCAGGGCTCCACCCCAGCTCAGCTGACTCAGAACCCAGGGGCAGGGCTCAGGAATCTGTGTCTTAGTCTCAGAGGGGCACAGCGTGGCTGCTGACTGAAAGACTGGAGACACCGACAGGTGGCTCGAAAGAAAAGCCTGGCTGTCCACTCGGAAAGACAGCAGCCATCACACATCCTGTGCTGGGCAGTTCTGTCTGCACACATGGGGTCTCCAGGAGTTGGAATCCATCCCACAGTAACTGGCTCATCTGTCTCCCTGGGTGATCCTGACGCACACACACACATTTGTTCAGCATCTGCTCTGACAGTGTGGGCCACAGGGCTGCATGAGCATCAGCTAAAGAACAGCTGTGTCGGAGGCCTGAGACCAGTAGAGAGAAAAGGGTGTTAGTCCCTCACTAATCTCAAAATCCAACCCGAGTGCCCACCACAGACGTGGCCATGGCACTGGTTTAATGCTTGGTGAGATTTAGATATGAAATACATGGGCAAGCTTCTCATATACAAGTGAAGGAACTGGTCGTAAAAATGACCATTCTCCTTAGTAAATCAGGTTCCAGATATTTCACGTGACCCCAAAACAGATTCAGAAAGCTGTGGACTTTGCCAGGAAGTATATGATTGTCTTTTCCACAGTGACCCAGCTGGCTGTCATTCGATCTCAGCATTAATCTCCCATTGTAATCCCAACAAACAGCAAAAAGAACAAACAGGTATGTCTTAGAGAGGGTGAAGCCAGAGTGCATGTTGCTAGGAGGGGCTATTACTTGGAGAAAGACATGATGCTGGGAAGGGTGCAGGTTCTGCAAAGAAGACCCTCAACCAGGTAGACTGACACGGTGACTGCTGCAATGGGCTCTGTGTGTCAGGAAGTGTGAGGATGGCACAGGCTGGAACAGGGTTCAGATCTTTTGTTCACAGGGTCACTATGAGTCAGTCATCCTCAACTCAGTGACACCTAACAACAACAACAATCTCTAACATCTCTCACCTGGAAATTCCCAGCCGCTTCTCTTCAGTGGAAATTTCAGAAAGGTACAATAATAAGAGGAAACAGTCACCGGCCTCAGCACAGAATCGCTTTTGATTTACAAGTCATTCAAGACAAGAGGCATTTACTGTTCTTAGCTGGCCAAGAAGGACTGCGTCATGAATTATGGAAAACACAAAGTGCAGTAAAGAACTCCTGTGGAAAGAGTTAGGCTGCACAGAACATATGTTCTCTGGGGCTCTCGACGTGCCAGGCATGTATCGGCACCTGCAGGCATCGCCGCCTCCCAAGGTAAAATCAAGCACGTTTCCAGAACTAAGAGTTTCCAGACCATTATCTCCTGACTCTCAAGAAAGACGCAATAATTTAATATTACAAACAAACTAAGAGATATGCGTTCTAGGAACAACTCAAAACTTGGGCAATCTTGGACTTCGCACTTTCCTTAGGAGGAGTGCTGACAAATGTATCCTGATTTCTGTAAATCTTAGCAAACCAGGGAGAAAGGCAAACTAGGGAGAAAATGGGCTCATGTGTTCTATAGAGGGAGGGAAAGAAGAAAAAAACCAAAAAACCAAAAACCAGCTCTTAATTTCACAAGGAGGACCCACCAATAACGGTTCCCAAGTGGCTACAATCTCTAACTCTCACTCAATGCCTTCTGGTTCACATAGCTGGCCTTTCCTCTGTTTTCCAGTTTGCACGGTAGGGGTGCCCTTTTCCAGCACTGTGAGAGGATATTACACAAAGGTTTCCTCGTCCTTCCACTCACATGTGAAATGATGCTCAGAATCTAAGAGGGTAACTGCAGCAATTCATATTTTTCCCCCATATTATTCCACTGCCATCCAACTCAAATCCAGCTCACTACGTCCTCTACTTTATAAACTGTGACATTATCATGCACAGCTTGCCCCACTCTCAAACGTTTCATTCAATGAAAACCTGAAGGGGAAATTCACAAGACAGCTGTAATCATTCCAGGCTAAGGGGAACAGAGCAAGGGACACACTGTTAATGACCAGGACTGTGGAATAATATTAAGCACAAAAAGAAGAAAGTGAATTTGAAGGCAGAAATCTCAGGGAGAACCTGCAACCTTTTAAGTACTAAACCCTCATTTCTCTTTGGATTACCCTGATGCACAAATCTTCTTTCTCCAGTGTAAAATAGTCCTATGGTGATTATTCAAGTTAGGTCTTCTGTCAGTTGGAGAGACATTTTAGCCAAATTCTCTACGCCTGGGCAACAAGCGTGTGGAATTTTTTATTCAAAGTGGCTTTTCTAGCCACTGAACTTGACTTTGTCATGTGGATGGGCAGAAATAGGCAAAGAGGATATGTTAGCCTACCCACAAGAGGATTGGCTAGCCTCGCCATAAACTGAGTAATCCAGCAGCAGAAGAAATCTTCCAGCCAACGGAGGAGGAGGAAGAGAACGTAGCACGTTTTTCAGAAATTCTTGCTCCAGCCACACCTATGACAGCAGCAGCCATGGCTGATTCAAAGAACTAACTTGAGATGGAGCTACCTTGGGGCTGCTACCCCTCACACAAACAGAACCAGAGCTAAACTAAGAGCCTTTGCCCAAGTTTTTTTGGACAATGAGGGGGGATGGGGATGGGAGAGCCAATACTGGCAGGACTGAGAACTATGTTACAATGGCCTAAAGCAACAAGGCTCAAGGCTGAGGTGCCTGCGAACACATTTTGGAAACTGTCTTGACTATATTCTACTACTAACCTGAATTATAGCCTTTTGACTTCCCCAACATGGTTCTCTGTGGTCTGTGAGCTTTCACATTGGATTTTGGACCCAGAAAAACAGTATCATTGGTGTTGAGATGAGTAGGAAGAGGTGCAGGAGCAAGGCAGACATGCCTGACCTCACAGGAATTGGTTTTCTGCCCATCTTTCTCCTGTGAAGCTGCTGGATTCAAACCCCGAGAGAGGTCTGCCTCTCGGTTTAACAGCTCCCATAGTTGCTCTCCCTTTCCACAACAAAACCCCCCAAACCAAAACAAAACAAAAAAACCAAAACACTACAACAGAGAACGACAAGGTAGCCCCATGCAGGGAGAGCTCCTAGGCAGCAGCACCTAAAATTCTGGCACCTAACTGTAAAACTGATCAAAGGAGAAAATACTAAAACTGGGAAGGATTCCACTTGACTTGGAACCACCATTCAAGTACAATGTGCAGCACAGCATCAGTCAAGAAGTCAAATGATGCACTGCTTTGGGTGAACCTGCTGCAAAGACCCCTTTACATGGTTCTAAAGGAAGAAGCCACCTTGAGGATACCTGACCCAAGCCATGGTATGTTACCTCCTACACACGTGAAAGCAGGACAACGAACAAAGACCGGAGAATAACTGAGACCTTTGACCGGTGATGCTGGTGAAGACTATAAAGTATGACATGGACAGAGAGAAAAGTAAGTCTGTCTTGAAAAAACCCCATCAGAATGTTCCTTAGAAGAAGGATGGTGAGACAATCTTCTGTATGTAGATGAGTACATTATCTGGAGGGGCTGGTCCCTTGGTACAGTAGGGGGTCAGGGGAGAAGAGGACCCTCAATGAGATGGACAGACACAGTCACTGCAGCAATGGACCAACCAGAGCAGCGTTTGTGAGGATGGTGTAACACCAGGCAGCTCTTTTCCCTGTTGGACACACAACCGGTATGAGGCTGAACTGACTTCAACAGCCTCTAACCACCACTGTAACGGAACGTTGAGTCATGAAAGGACGCAAAGACAGGCTGGTGCTTAAACAGGCTTATTGCATTCTCTGACTCACAGCGGATTCTCCCGCAGGTTCTCACAATGTCGACCACACAGGAAGAGCCTGCCCTTTTTCTCTGCCAGGGAACAACTGGTGGATTTGAACTGCCTCCTTTGGGGATGAGAGCACAGTTCTTTATCTCCCAGGCCACCGGCTCTCCCTTCAAACAGACTCAGAAATCTTAAGTGATACAATCAGTCATGACTGTTGTCATCACTTGGCAGCCTGGAAAAGTGCACTCAAAAACTGGGGAACTGGGGGGGGGATTACTTGCCCACGTAATGGAATTGCATTAACAGAAAAAGAATTCTTATAAAACATTAATTAAAAAGCCCAAGAAACCAACTGAAAAAAGTACAAACATGTTAAGAACAAAATGTCAAGAACAAAAGAAATATAAATAGCTGATGTATGAAAAGATGGTTCACTTCAGTCAATTAGAAAAAAACAGAAATCAAAACAAGATACTGTTTTTCTTCTTATTAAAAAAAACCAAACAAGCAAGAAAATAAGAGCTTGATATACTCATATCTGTTCTGAATGACAAAGGTCACAGATGACAGGGATGTTAGCTGTCATTAACCCAGATCTCAATTAGTGGCCAAGCCTACACAGTGGAACTGCTGGACCCCCTGGGAACCACGGGGTTTTCACTGGTGGATCTTCAAAAGCAGGTGGCTCGTTTCCTCCTAGTCGTAGTCTGGAAGCATCACTGCAACCTGGTCAGCATCACAGGTGCACACAAGACCCCCGTCAGGGACAGACAAGCCAGCAGAAGCTGCCTTTCAGGAACGCTGGCCAGCAACCGAAACCCAGCCTCCTGCAGGTTGTAGTTGCGTGCCATCAGGTCAGAGTGGACCCACAGAAGACCCTTCTGGGGTTGTTCAGAGGCAGTAAATCACAAGAGAGGAGACTGCCCATCCTTCTCCACAGACCAGCTGGAGGATTCAAACCACACGCCTTTGGGGTTGCAGCACAACTTCTTACCAAAGGTCACCAGAGCTCCCTAAAGCCTTGTGCATGGTAGGTAAGAACTACCACCAAACCAATGCTGCTGTGTAAGAGAAACTTTGACGCTGTCTTAGAGTGGGATTTGATAATGCTTACTGGTGATATAAAGTCACACTTTTGTTAATATAAATCCACCAAGAGAAAAATTCCCTACATAAGATACATTGGGGCCGTGTTTCCTGGGTCTCTCCCTCTGCCTGTTTCTCTCTTTGCAGACCAAGGAATGCCACCCGGGAGACCCCTTAATACAGTTTTCTTAGCTTCCTTTAAAAAAAAATAGATTATTCTAAGTGTGCAAAAATATGTATACAACACCATTTGCAAGACTGAAAGACGGGACAGTGTAAGACGTCACAGCAGGGTCTCAAAAACAAGTCAATGTGATTGATTCGGAATTGGCTCATGGGCGATCTCTTCCCGTGTGATTAACTGGCTCTGAAAACCCGCCAGAAGGTCAGCCATTCGTCAGTTCCGACTAGATGGTACACACAACAACAACACACAGCAGAGCGCCCATCTTTGTCCCTCGGAGCCTCTGTGCAGTCAAACTGAGAGGCCCAGCTCCCTGGCGACACCACCTCTAAAGCCCCCTTAATAAGTGTGTTAGGTAAATCATGCTACGCCCTCTCGCTCACAGAATGCAAGGCTTTGCCACTGCTTTTAAAACGATGCATACAATCTATATACTGACGTGGGGAAGAGCCAAGACAAAGTGTTAAGGGCAAAGCTAAAAGGCCACAAAGAGTTATCTAGAAGGTGGTTACACTGGCGAAACAAGTTGAAAAAAAGAAACATACTTATGTGAGCTGGGCAAAACCACCTCCCCAAAGAGACACAGCAGCCCCCGCCGCCAGAGGCAGACAATGGAAGAGTCAAAGTCATGCATTCTAGTGTCAAGTCATAGAAGTGCTATTTCTATTCTTTTTATGCAATCATTCTGTTGCTTTTAACAATTTTCTTAAAACTCCTCCTCCTTGCACTCGCAATCTCTTAAGTTTCACGACTGTCAATGATGAGACCTCACGGTCTCAGGTCTAGTTTCGCCCTAAGGTTCATCTCAGGCTGGGATGACAAAGGGGTCACATGCAGAGGCAGGAAGAGGGAAAGCGAGTTTGAGGAGTAAGTCTGTATACAGGATCGAGGGCAGCAACTCTTCTTTCAAAGGCGTATCCAGTAGAGCTGACCACTTCCTTCAAAGGGAGTAATTCCTTGACTTCCTCTATTTCAAACCAGAGGTCAATCAACCCCAGTTTTATCTCCGTGAACCATCTGATGTGTCTGGTGAATGTTAACAATGGTGGTAGGCAGAACACCCCACAGGTGTCCAGGTTCTAACCTCCAGGACTGTGGATACAGATGTTAAGCTACAGAGCAGTGGGAATGAAAGGTGCACAGAGAATTCTACCTGTGAACCTCTGGTTCTTAAAACAGATCATCCCGAGTCCTCTGCATGGGCCCAATGTAATCACGTTAACAAGCTGCTGTTGATTCTGACTCTGGGCGCACCAGAGTACAACTGTGTTCTGTGGCACTTTTCTGGGAAGCAGATTGCCAAGCCCTTCTTCCCAGGCACTTCCTGGGTAGATTTGAACCACCAAACTGCCAGTTAGCAGAGGACATGTAAAATGCCTGTATTTCCCAGGGTCTCCTAATGCCAAGTATCCTCAGAGAAAGAGGTCAGAGTGGGGGCCCAGAGAGATGGGATTAAGGAAACAGGGTCTAAAGAGATGCAATGACATAGAGACCGAATATGGCGACATGGACCACAAGCCAAGCACAGAAGCGCCTGCAGACGCTGGGAATGCCATGGAAACGGTTGCCCCATAAAGCCCCCAACCCTGCTAACACCTGTATTTGAGGCTGCATTCAGAGGGAGCTCCTGTAGCCTAGTGGTAAGGAATTGTGCTGCCAACCCAAAGGTAGGCGGTTGGAATCCACCAGCTGTTCCACAAGAGAAAGATGGGCAATCTCCTCCCATGCGATTAACTGTTTCTGAAATCCCACTGGAGGGTCAGCTCTGGGTCAGTTCTGGCTCAACAGCACATAGCAACAACAACAACAAACTTCATTTCTCTGTACCTGACTTCCTGGACCAGCTATGCCTGGGGAACGTTATGTACAAGTGCACATCCCATTGATAGATGACCATGGACTTGGGCCCACACTCTTCACCAAGGCCAATGATTGCAGGACTTTCTCAGAGAGAAATAGGGGCAAAACGCAACAATAAAATTACCTGGGAGATAAATTAAATTAATGGAAAAGCCATATGTTTTTTCCCTTTGTAACTGAACTGTATCTGTTACAGCCTTTGTGGTAGCAGGTGACCTGGCACTCATAAGCTTAGTTACATCTCAGAACCTGCCTTGACAGCGGCAGCCTAGGAGGCACCGAGAAGCCATACTTGTAAAAGTTGTTAGGGAAAATCCTTTGTGAAATCATGCCCAACCATCCAAATAGTGAGTGTCGTTCATTCTACCCAGGTTGCTCCTTTGAAAGGACCACCACAAAAGAGAAGTGACTCTCTTAAAACACTCTAAATAGCCTACAAAGGGGTTAAGGGGTGTTGCATTCTACCCCTAACCTCCTTATGACCATTTGCTTTATAAGATCATGGGGAATAGTGTTCACATTACATCATGACATACCCACATTGTGGAACACCACAGTTCAACCCATGACATCACATCTGGTCCTCACAACACCACCAGCAGGTACCCCAACAGGTATGATTACGGCCATTGATAATTAGCATATGCTTTTCTCACAGGTAAGAGCTCTGGTGGCGCAGTGAGTAAGCACTACGGTCCTAATCAATAAGCTAGGAGTCTAAATGAGCCCGAATGACTGACCCTTTGGGAAAAAGACATGGCCATGTGGTTCTGTAAAGAGTAAAACCTGACATTATGCTGAGTGAAATATCTCAGTCACAAAAGGACAAATATTGAATAGGGCCACTGTTGTAAAACAGGACTGACATCAGGGTTGAGGGAAGACAGAAAAGGAGGGGAGGAATGATGTATATTGCATTGAAACAGATAAGGGAGAGAACTGTTTATAAGGGACATATAAATGGGTATTCTTGTCATTACAGAAGTCCAGAGTGAAGGCTGCATAGTGGAGGGGACTTGGGGGGAGGGATTACATAACAATGAAAGAGTTCTTTTTCTTTTCAAAGAGAAGAGTGAATTGGGGGGGGGTAGGAAGAAAAGTGCAACAATGAACGACTGGAAACCCTAAGTCTGTAAACTTTCATTAAAATTATTTTAAAAAAGAGTACCATCTTGGAATCCCCATGGGACAGTTCTCTGTTCTGCAGGGTGGTATGTACTGGCCAGGGCTTATGTTCTCACCAGTAACAACAGAGGATGCCATTTACATGCATACAACCTTCACCAGCCTCACTGTGTTTGCAGCCACTGCATCCATTAATCGCATTAAAGATCTTCCTCTTTCTCACTGACCTTCTATTTTTCCAAGTATGTCAACTATATCAAGGGAGAGGCCCCTCTTGAGAATATGTCCAAAGATGTAAGAGACAGCGGGGTTCAAGTTGTTTTATCAGACCCCATAGCTGGGGCTTCAAAGACAGCTCGTGAGTTCACTTCCCTCAAGCAACAGCTGAAACTGACATTTACTCTGTTGTCAAGTACCCTCAAGTAGGAACGAACTCATCTCTGACCCTCCAGCAGGTTTTTAGAGGCAGTAAATTGCCCAGGATGAGACTGTCCATTTTTCTCCTGCAGAGCAGCTGGTGGATTTGAACTGCATGTCTCTGGGTTGGGAGCATAACTAACTCCTCACCAAGGAGCTCTTGACAGCCTAGTGGGAAAGCACCACCAATTCAAAGGCAGGTGGTTCGAATCCACCAGCTGCTCCGCAGAACCAAGATGAGCAACCTCCTCTAATACACTCACTGTCTCTAAAAACCTGGACGGTCAGCTGTGGGTCAGCTGTGATTCCATGACAATGACTATTTTTTGACTACACAAAAATACTGTATTCATAGCAGCATTATTCACCATCGCAAGAACATGGAAACAGCCTCTATGTCCAACTACAAACGAACGGATTGAGAAATTATGGTACATTCACACAATGGAATAATACTATGCAGCATGCAGGAGCAATAACTTTGTAAATTATTATCTAACCTGGGAGGGACTGGAGAGCATTATGCTGAGTGAACTAACTCAGTCCCATAAGGATAAATGCTGTATAAGACCGTTATTGTAGAATGAGTATAAGGATCCAGGAGGGGTGGGAGAAGCTGGAAGCAGAGGGATGTGCATGTACAGGGGGAAGAGGGGATTAATCATTAGGTTGTACAATTTGATGGGTGGAGGGATGAGGGAAATTGAAAGAATTTGTTTGAATATGTATTAGAATTTTGTAAATAAACTAGTAAAAAAAAAGAAAAAGAAAAAAAAATGCTGTATTTTGTTCATTTCGGATCTTAGGCTTCACCTCCTACTTCTTCACGAAGTTGGTGCCCTTGCAGGATATAAACAAAACAGCTTGCCCGAATGAAAGGAGCATGCCGTGTTCAGGAATGTCCGCCCGTGCTTGGAAAGCAGCTCATAGGAACATCTGTCCGTCCCTCCTGCTGGGCCCTGGGCGTCCCCACTCTTTGGGTAAAGAACCACTGATCCTGGACAACAATGCCAAACACAAGCATTGTGGGGAGAGGGTCCCATTTTGAGAATATCTACGTAAGATTCCACCTAAATAAAATTTCTCATTTTAAAAATTCATCATAATGAAAGTTTTTGAACTATTTGTAACACCAAAAATCCTTTCCTCTTGCTTCCGTTTCTTTTCTCAATTCAGTATATGAAAATGCTATCAGTCTACTTGGAGAAAGGCTCACATCTCCCAAAGGAGTCATTTTCCTCTTGAATTACATAATACATTTCCGTCTTCAAGCCAGAACTATAAGCTGGCTTTGCATTTTCGTACACGAGCCATTTAAACACGGATATCGGGAATGGAAAATACATTTCATTCATGGACAGGGTCCATTTCTATAGTAACCCCCAAAGCTCCTTTAAACTGATAATGGAGGTTAAATGCTGCATATTTGTTAGAAGGAGGTGAAATTTTAAACTGCTGCAATATTAATTTAAAAGCTATTCAAAGTCATAGAGTCATATATCTTCCCTACTCTTCTCAAAGCAAAGCAATTCTGATGAGGAAGTGTAGGGAGAAGAAATGGAGATGGAGAGACTCAAAGAGCATCCCATGTTCTCTGTTCTCAATTATATGCCCTTTAACTCTCAAAAAGTTCTGGTTTTCATGTGGCTACATTTCAGGCCCTCTTCTTCTGACATAGTGGAAAGGACAACCAGAAAACAAAAAAAAAAAAAAAGAGGAACCGTGTTGGTGACAGGACAGCACAGTGTGTGAGTGTGTGTGTGTGAGAGAGAGAGAGAGTGTGTGTGTGTGTGTGTGAGAGAGAGAGAGAGAGTGTGTGTGTGTGTGTGTGTGTGTGTGTACACAACTGGCGGCAGTCAGTGACTGACAGAGCAAAGGTGGGGATGTGGGGTAGGAATGGAAGGTAACTGTCTTCAGGGGGAGAAAGAAGATGGTGGGGACAAGGCCTCCCATGGCACCTAACTGTGCCTGTTCCCTTGAGGTGGCATATAAAGTCCACCTGGGATAAAGTGGGCCGCTAAACAGCTTCCCGGAGAGTATATTCAACTTGCAATTTCTCCCACAGTCCAATTGGTGGATCCAAACCACTGACTTATTGGCTAATAGTCTAACACTGTGCCACCAGGTTTCCTACTGTGTTCATGGGATCCGCCAAATATTCCTAAAACATCAATTCCACAGTGTGCTCCCTCCCCTCCCACATACACTCTCCCCCCTCCTCTGCCTGCATTGTTGCTCAAACAGGTCGCATTGTTGCTCAAACAGGTCATCATTACCTGAAAATGTACAATCACAACTCAGCCCAGGGTAAGCCCAGCACCGCAGAGCCTCCTACACCCTCCGCGAAACTCAATCCACATTACGAAGGGGACAAAAGAGCTCACTGGTTAAAACCCGGCGGAGCCCAATGTGTGAGTGAGAAAATAATTTCACTGTTTCTCCTACAAGCTTCTTTCTCTCAACTCATAAATCTCTGAGCCTTGACTTTCCATCTGAGGAAAGCGAATGTCATCAGCGCCAGGGCATAAATCACCGGGAGAATAGTTAGACACCGTGGGCAAATAAAAACGTAAGCCAGGCAGACAGTGGGTTCGCACGTGTAAGGTCTGATTTCACGGGATTATGAAGGGGGTGGGGGCAGAGGGAGCTGCTTCCCAGGAAGAGTAACAGCCAAAATGAGAGAACACTTAGAAATTATCGTACCACATTGCTGCAGTCTCTTCAGCTCTTCACCATGGGTTCAGATTTGACTCTCCCTCTGTGACAATGGGAATGAGAAGATGGAGAAGAGCCACGGGGATGAGGACGGGGGTCACATCAGGCCCCGCATCATTCCAAGTCCTTTACATCCACCGTCTCGAAGCGCTTAATGCTCTAAGGGCGCTCCCGCGGACAGGACACTGTACCACGTGGGCCGCTTTTACCCCTACATCTCTGGCTCCTAACTGCCAAGTCCAAGCCTGCTTCTTCCTCAACATTCTGCTGGTGTTTATGTCACAAAGCCAGAGTCCCGCGGGGAGGGGAGAGGAGGAAGGGAGGCAGCAAAGAGAACCCTCTGGTTTATCCACAACACTGCCGGCTCGAACACTTCCTCCAGGAAGGCTTCCTAGGAGAGCTTCCATTGCATCCACTCCTTTCTTATAAAAGCAATACTTAACTCCAGAAAAAAAAAACAAAAACAAACACCCTTTAATATCACCCACAGAGAGGAGGAGGGGTAAAGGGATAGAGGGAAGGAGGCAGAAGTGCTTGCAAGAGTAGCACACATGGAAAACAATTCCCCAACACATGCAGGCAGGTTCCCAGGACTGTAGTCAGAACGCAGCTCAGTGCTATGAGTCACAATGGACTCAAGCCGACCTTCCATTGGGTTTGCAGAGGCTATACGCTTCAGGGAAGGAGACTGTCCATCTATCTCCTGTGGGGCAGCTGGTGGACTCAAACCACCGGCCTTTCAGTGGGCGGGTAACTCCCTAACCATTAGGCCACCAGAATCAGAAAGCTCATTCATGCGGCCAGAAGCCAAGTTCAAAGCCAAGGAGTAATCCTGGGTCATTCAAGGAAGTTCTTAAACGCCCAGAGGACTCAGGTTTAAGCTTGATAGTCAGGCTTGTGGTGGTGGTGGTTGTTTGTTACAGAGGAAGGAGGAAGGCAAAAAAGGCTGTTCTTCCTGTTAGGCAGAGAGAAGCCGTTAACTGTGAGAGGCAGAGCAATCAATTGTTACAATCAGTTGTTACAGAACCACATAGACAGGTCTAACCCTGGTGCCACCTCACAGATGGCCACTTGGATAGCTTCGGGCCACAGCCACGTACCACCAGGACTACACAGCCTTGGCATACTAACCTGGGAACATCACTGAGCTAAGTTACCACTTCTGTTTTTAATCTCAAAATATAAAAAGAATGACTGTTGTAAAATACATACGATACTAAAAAACGAGGCTATGAAACCATCAGCCAAATCGAGAAAGCACTTCCATCACTCAGTGCCCAGCATGGTAGGTTCTCAATGGGGTTTGCTGCATGAGTCAGCTTGGACCATGACACAGAGCAAAGCAATGTGGGAACCGTGCATCTTAAACACGAATTGCAGGCTGAGCAAATTACTCACTCTGTGTCCGGGAGCTGGCTGCATAATTGGTTTCTTGATTTTTGGTTATTTTGCACATGCTTAATTCTATTTAATTTTTGGCTAAGAATAAAGCTCGTTAAATAGAAAAACAAACAAACCAACCAAACAAGTAACACCCCACACTCTCCTGATGGAGTCCTGAGACGCTGACATTACGAGGCCCGTCTTCTACACTCTCCGTTGGGGGAACTGGTTTCCTTCCAGACCAACAACCAGAAAACAGTGAAATCTAGGGGACCAAGTCATTGCTTGCTCTTGTAACGGCAACACCTAAATGGAATGCCTGTTGGTTGCTCTTCCAATAGGTCAAAGTTCTACACATGCCCTGTGTCGGACATCAAATCTATACAATCGATTACACTCAATGATGACACTCACTGAGCAGATCGGTCCAAGTTCTAGTACAAGTCACCAGAGTGAGGTGAGGTCTCAAATAAAGGACACAGTCCTTCAGATTACAAGTGTGTCCAAGACTTCAGACACCAGCTGCAGACTCGGGCCTTCCTCCAATATCCTGAGCTGCAGGCTACATGTTCAGGGGTTCCCTCCATCTCCTTAGAGTAGCAGCTGTCATCTCCAGGATCTCCAGACACCTTTCACTTTTGATCTGCTGGCACTCAAGGTCACTAGGATTACTGAGTAGTATTGCAGAGAAAGGTTTAAATGAAGATACCCCAGGAAAAGGCCTAGGAGCATTCTCAACATAGAGTTTGTGTCTCAAAAAGGGACATGGTACTGTCCTATCAGCATCAACCAGGAGGTCCACTGAAGACCCACAGTCAAGAGGCTTTATTATTGAGATTTAATTACCTAGAGAGACATGATTGAACTTCAACCTTCAGCCGCTCCTTGTGGCTGGGCTGATAGCACATGGTAGGTCATAGGATAGCTGGTCAAGGCCAATGGCTTAGAGATGGATCAGGGTCTCCTACCTGGAGAACACTGGTCTTGATGACTCTTTCCTTGGAGAGACATACAAGTCATATGCTGCTCAGTAAGCTCAACTTTTATCTGCTCAGGAGACCAGGCAAAAGGACAGAGACGAGAACAAGGGGAAGCCATGGACACTCCATGACTTAGATCCATTCATCCATTATATCCATACATCCATCCATTAGAGAGCTACAATGGTGTCCTCTATGCACAAGAGAACTCTGCTAATATTCCAGTCTTCAGCATGAATCACGATGAATCTATCCTCAGGAAATCTGATCTACGACATAAAGGTTAAGAAAGTTTTGGGGAATTGGAAGATGACCTCTGTACTGCAGGAAGATCATCTACTCAAATTCGGAAGTACAGTATCCCCAAAGCTGTCACTCTCTTCTTTCTTGCTAAACCCCGATTCACAGCCCCAGGTGGGGACTCATGAGCACTCTAAAGTGGTCACACAAACATAGTCACCTTACACCAGTTACAGGAAAAGGTAAGCTTGTAGTCAGGTTCAGCTCTGGCTAAGAGAAAAAGCTGCTGCTGTTGTATTGTGTCATGGAATCAGAACGGACTCAGCTGGCCCTCCAGGTTTTCAGAGGCCATAAACTGCATGGGAGGAAATGATCCATCTTCCTGTGGAGCACCTGGTGAATTCGAACCGCTTGCCTTTGCATTAACAGTGTCATTTCTTACCACTAGGCCACCAGAGCTTCCTATGATATAATAGAAGAAGTGTATTAAGGGTCTTTCTTCAAAAAAGGAAGCAGCAGCCTGTGAAAATCCTGTGTCTTCTTTCCTTTAAAGGAAGCTAAGCTGAAGACACAGTGCTTGGAAATACAGTTGTCATGAACGATTGACCATAAAGTGGCATGCAGCTGAGGCCAGTAGAAAAGGAAAAATAGAAGGAACTGAGGGTTTTGTTGGTTTTTTTCTTTGAAACTGTGGTTTTTGCTGCACCAAACCCAGAGCTACTTAAGCATCAGAATTAATGGTGTGTGTTGAAATGAAATTGAATTATTGCTTGAGCTACTAAATGCCAGATTTTCTGTTTTGTTTTTGTGTTTTTACAGCTGAAAGAATCCTATCAAAAAGAAGAGGGAAAGGCACTTGCTTGGAAAGGAAGTCTATATTATCAATCTCGTATTGATCTCTGACTAGTTCTGTGCCAATGCACTAGGCAGATCTCCTGCTAAAGATCCCTCTAAAGTATTAAAACATAAAGACGTCACCTTGAAGACGCAGGGTAGATCTTTTCAAGTGCTTCAAATGCATACGAAAACTGTTCCATGAATAAGGAAGAAGTGATGCATTTGGATCACAGTAATGACAAAGTATATTAAAGATAGCTTGGACTGCCAGAAAGATGACACAAACCTATCTTAGAAGAAACAGAGCCAGGATGTTCCTTAGAAGAAAGAGTGGTGGTCCTCTGGATATGTCTTTAGAAAGGGCCAGTGTCTGGAGAAGAAGATCATGCTTGGAGTGAAAAGAAGACGACAAGATGAACTGACACTGGAAAAAATATGGGCTGAAACATCACCAACGATTGTGAGGGTGAGGCCACCCGGCAGTACTGCACACAGGCCTGAGAGGAGCCTGAACCAACTACACGGCCCCTGTTGGTTTAGGGTCTCTTGGCAAGTTAGAAGCACTGGCGTGCCGCAGTGAAGTACTCTACTGCTAACAGAAAGGTCAGTAGTTCAAACTCACTAGCTAGTCCACAGGAAAAAAGATATGGCAATCTGTTCTGTAAAGACTGTTGTTGCCGATTGCCTTCAAGCAGAGCACGACTCACAGTGACCCTATGAACAAAAGGCCTGAAGCCCCTCTACAGCTATCAACATTTATCATTACAGCCTTGAAAATAGCAGTCCCTTGAGGGGCCTCAGAGGAGGAATTGATGGGACAGTGATGGACTTGACGACTTAGTTCCTCCAATTTGGACAGCTGAACTCTCACTTCTGAAGACTCTTCTAACTATTCTAAGATTTAAGATTCAAAGATCATTTTTTCAAGGAATGAGGGAAAGTCCGTTGTACAGGAACTGGGGAGGAAATGCAATCAAACTACTACTTTGATGTGATAGGGAATGAAGAGAGGAAGGAAATCAGTTCACCCATGGATTTATTCTTAAATTATAAATGTGATCAACAACATTTCTTATTTAGCAACCATTTGGAATGAAAGTCACCAGGGTCATCACAAGAGTCAATAAAGCAATAGATGTTTCGCTCCTTTGTCAAATTGTTATAGAAAATAAATATGTCAAATATTTGTAATTAGGCGAGCTCTGGTGGCCTAGTGGCAGGAAACTGCACTGCAATCCCAGAGGTACGCGGTTCAAATCCACCAGATGCTCTAAAGAAGGAGGAACAATCGCCTCCTGTACCAGTCAGATCCAATTTGACGGTACACACATAAAATAAATAAATAAAAATTTAAAAAAATTTAATTAATCTGTAAAATTGAAGTTTTGTATTAAAAAAATCATCTGAAGGACGATTAGAACCTATTACAAAGTTTGTCTTAAAACATCTATCACCATCAGCCACCGACTCACAGTCTCTATCCGCAATCACCTCCACCTGTATATTTAAGTATCGTGGAGATGAAGAACAGGACACGATAAAGATGGACTGAGTGGATTGGATTCTACTGGCCAGACTTCAAGTTGAATGTCAGAGGATTTCAAACTGACAGTTTTATATGCTGTTAAGTGGTTCAAAAGTTCAGTGCTAAAAATGACAATTCAATCAAGACTGTGGCAATTCCTCCCGAGACAGAAGTCAGCTAAATCTTATAAAACTCTCATTCTTTTATTCTTAAAAAATATTTCTCTCCCTTAGGGAAGAAGGGATTAAGAGATATTTACTTGAAAATCCAATTATGCCATTTTATAACCATAGATGAGTTGGCTAATTTATATGCTGATTTAGTCATCTAGTCTTCTTAAAGTTGGGCTGGGTCACCTGAGACATTTTAGGAGCCAAGAAAGAGGTCCCTTGATGGTATATTTGCTATTGCTACCAGGGGCTCCACTGTTCCATGGGAGAAAGATGGGCAATCTCCTCCTTTGTGACTTCCAGTCTCGGAAACCCTCTGGAGGCCAGCTATGAGTAAGCTGAGTGACTTGGGAAATTAGCCAGCAAAGCTTCTGACCACTTCAATATAAACCAGAGCTGGTTAACAGGATGGTGGTGGAGTAAAAACCAAGCTCACTCCCTTTCCTGTCTCCAAAAGGAGGTTGTCAGGTGTTGTCAAGTTTACTACAACTCTGAACAACGGATCTGAATCTTGGCCTCTCTTGCTGCATCTCCTCATTTCTGATAAGGATTTCTCACACTTGAGCCCATGTTACAGTCACTGTGTCAAATTCATCTCGCTCAAAGTCTTCTTCTCTTTTATTAACCCTGCACCTTTCCAGCGATGTTATTTTCCAAGCACTAGCTCTTCCTAACAACATGCTCAAAAATTTTGTTTGTTTGCATTTTCTCCAAGACATATCTGTTTATTCTCTGGGGAGCCTGTGGGATATTCAGCACTCTTCTCCAACACCAAAACTCAAAGGCCTAGATTCTTCCTCTGTCATCCTTAGTCACTGGTTCAACTTTCAGATGCATAATAAGTAACTGAAAATATCATGGCTTGAATCAGTGCATCTTAAGTCTTTAAACTAGTATCACTGCTCACTAACACTTTAGAGAGGAAAGTCCTTGAGAGTAGATTTACCCAACACAATTGTTTTGATTTCTTGAGTGTCGGTGCCCCAGGTGTGGGCGGGGGAGTCTCCACAGAGCACACCCCACCCCTCTTCTCTGAAAATCACCAGAGCCATTTCACCCTCCCTGAGTCTCTCGAGGCTGCAGAGAATTATCCGACAGGATCTCATCCTCTGACAAAGAGGAACAAAGACAAGCATAACAACCAAAGCCCAATGATTATTCACAACTTTACAGAAACAATCTCCCAAGTTGGTAATCTTCTGGGGGTTTTCAAACGTCAAACCTGAGCCTCACTTCTTTCCTGAGGTACCTTATATCTCATCTTCTGCCCCTGGTACTGACCAGCAAGGCAAAGGGAACAATTCTACATAAAGGAATGGACTTGACCACTCAAATTTCAGAGCAAGAGGGGAAGGAAAAGCTGGGTGCAGAGAAGGAATCACATAAGCAATTCAATTAAACAGCCTTAATAAGTAACTTGATGAGGTTACGGAGTCCGTCTGGCCTTGTCCCAGAAAGCTGCTGGGAATGAGAGTCTGAAAGATGATGTCTGAAAATCTAAGAACCCACGTATCTTTAATTCCCCTCTAAAGCAAAATATTAAATATGGGCGTTCCTGAAAGACCATCCAGTGGTGCTTTTCCAAAAGGAATCGTGATCTTTCATTTTTCCAATCCTTTAGCAACAAGGCATTTCATCCCCCAGGGCCAACCCAGCTGAGCTTCTCAGAATAGAGACAACAGCACAGCACCCCCACCATGATCCTGGTCCCCCAACTTACCTTCCAAACACATCAACCTCAGTGCTTTATTTCTCATCCTGAATCTATGCAGGTAGATTCCAAATGCCTTTTAGAAATCCCCACTCCTTGTTCCCTTCACACCTGCCACGTCATCTTCACACTGCATATGAAATGCGTGGGGCAGACCACACCTGACTCCCCTCTAAGGGCTACCCTACCAAGCCACGGTGGGCAGATATAATCATGTGAAACTTGGTGAAAAGCTCCCCATCCATGACCCTTAGACTGACAAAGCTGCCTTGAGTCTTCCAACTTCACAAAAATGGACAATCTCCTCTGAACAGGCGCTGGAGGGTCAGCCGTGAGTCAGGTCAGCAGCACGCAACAACAATAACTCCTACTACTTCTTTCAGGGTAAAATGATTTCAGTGTAAAGAAAGAACCCTCGTTAACATATGAACTAAGTGGGTCTCAGACGGAGTGGACAGAGCCTGTCCGGAGAACACGGGCATCAACATAAAGAGGGAAAACTCACAAAAGTCCTCATGATAGAAAGTAAAGCTGATTAAAGGAAACGTGCCGTCTGGCTCCCTCTGTGACAGCCAACTGAAGACAGCGGCGTGTGCAGATGGTACAAGTCCTGCGTCTAATGGCAGGAGGGCGGCTGGCCCTTCAAGATAGAAGGGGTGACGCCACAGGCCAGCTGTCCTCCAGAGTCCGAGCCAGGGCGGAGCGGGATGCCCCCCGGGAACCGGGGCCCCTGCCCGGGCCTGGTTCGGTTCTGCAGCATGCAGGAGGCAAGCACGGGAGGCAGCATGAACCGCACCGAGAAGCATTAGTCCAGGGACTGGCGTGATATATTGTAACTGCTCCCGTCACGTCAACAGGTAGCCTCTTTACGGGTCTGGTAGACAATTTTCCCACTAGAAGTTCAAATGACTCCCATTTCAATGAAAACAGGAGATTTCCTCATTGGGAGGGTCACAAGTCACCCCCAGCAGCTGGCAGGCGTGATGACACGCTGAGTGCCAGGCGTGCACAGGACTCGTTCTCTCTCCCCCCAGCAATTCTTCCATTTTTATCATTTGTCTCCACTTAAAACACCGAGACGAGCAAGTTACAAATATGGTTATGGTACTTCCAAAACAAGCAGTGTCCCAGGCTGTGAGGGCGCCAAGCGAGGGCTGTGGCTTACCTCCGGCTCCGGCTGCAGGGGGCGGTGGTCTTCGTCGGAGTTTGGTAAAATGGCCCAGGTGATGTTGGCACTGGCTGATGGCAAAGAGCCAAGGGTCCCATTTTTCAGCTGCTCTGTGGAATGTGACTTGGGCCCGTGCCATCCCAGGATGTTTTCTGAAATAAAGACCTACAATCATGCCAAGGGTCTTCCAAATCAAACACTTATTGCTAAGAAATGCTTGTCCCTCACTGAGCAGGGGAGGCTGACTCACACTGGGCCCGAACGTAACACACAGAGGATGTAAACAGAGTGTGTTTTGAAGGATAAAACAAAACCTGTTCGATGCTGATGCTCTGTTTGGGCACACTTTCTGTTTAATGTCAGCAGAACTGCCACAGGCTGTTCTGTCCCTCCACTTCAGCACAGAAGCTCAGAGGAAGACCCTCAACTGACAGGCTGACACAGTGACAATAACAACGGGCTCACGGTTCTCAGAGATCATGAGGACACGGCAGGGCAGGGCAGGGTGCGGATTTGTTATTCACAGGGCCACTGCGAGCTCTGGTCCACACACTCTACCTACCACCACCACGATCACCACCTCAGGTTTAAAACAAAGCGCCATCAACTTTCAAAATTGTGTGAGTCAGAAGCGACTCACAGCTGAGCCTTCAGGGGGTTTTCAGAGACTGCAAATCGCACAGGAAGAGACAGACCATCTTTCTCTTGCTGAGCAGCTAGTGGATTTGAACCGCCAGCCTTTGGGTTGGCAGCACAACCCCTTACCAGGAGACCCCCAGGGCTCTTTCTGTGTCACCAGGACTTCACACTAAGATATAACTAGGTCTCCATTCCAGCTGATTTGCAACCTATAGACGTATTTGTATCTTTTCAGTGTCCTGCATAAAAATTTACTCCCTTGGGGGTAAAAACTAGCCCCACTGACATACATGTGGGAACACAAACACACCGTCCAGCTGCCCCTGTGATTTTGTTTCTGTCGAAAGTTTGTGGAACTTTATCTCTAAGGGGCAGCCTTGCTGCACTTCTTACTTTCAACTGTTTCCTAACAATTGAAAAGTTAGATAATCTGAAAGAAGAATCTATGCCTTTAAACTGTGAAGAGCACTGAATATCCCACGGACTGCCAAAGAATAAGCAAGCACGTCTGTAAATCCCGGGATCAGCCCAAACATCACTTGCTCAGAGAGGCCTTCAGGGACCTCCTTGCCAGGTGGTACCCTCAGGGCACTCTCGGTCATGTCACTTCTGTCACATCACTCTGCCTTCACAGCACGTATGCTATCTGAATTCACCTTACTCCCTTGTTCATTATCTACTGTTTCTGTCTCTTCTCAAAAGCTGAGTGGCCATGTACAATACAAGTAGGCATATATACGTATATAAATAATATCAGCTCCTTGAAGACAGTGGCACGGCACAGGTGACTGACTGCTCAATAAATACTGCACAAAGTGATGAATGACTGTGGAGACAGCCAGAAAGCCAGAAAGAACAAAGGTCGTAAGGATCAAGAGTGTTGTCCTAAAACCCAATCTACTTGCCCTGGGTGACCCTCCACCTCATGACCCTCCCGCGCGGGGGGCGGGGGGGCGGAATTCCATGGCTGTAGGTCAAAAAGGGACGAGACAGCTCATCTTTTCCTTGAGTTGCAGAAAGAGGGTTTGAACTGTCAATCCTCTGGTTAGCAGCTGGATATATTCACTACACCCAGGGCTCTATCCTGAGCTTCACAGCTTCCTAAAGATTAAAAAAAGAAGAAAAGGCGAGATTTCCTATACAAAAATGCACTACTGGTGTAGCAGACCTTTATGGTATTAAAAGAGTAAAAATTCATCAGACTAAAAAGCTGAAGGACAAAAAGGAGAATATCAGAATTTGGAAAGAATTCTAAAACTAAACCAGATGGCGCTGGATTCAAGACAACAGAATAAAATCTCATGAGTAGCTATCTACAATATAAGTATATGAATATATGTATGTGTGTGCGTGTATGTTGTTGTTTGTTGTATACCGTAGAGTCGGAACCGACCCACAGTGGACCCTGTCGCAGGTTTTCAGAGGCAGTTAATCGCACGGGAGGAGACTGCCCATCTTTTCCTGCAGAGCAGTTGGTGGCCTCGAACCATGTGCCTCTGGGATTGCAGCACAGCTTCTTGCCACTAGATATATGTATATTAATAATAATTGGTAGCTCCAAACTGGATACAAAGGTATGTTTTCTGTTTTGGTTGTGGCTTGGGTGTGGTCTGTTGCTCGCAATTAGGTGTGAGCTGATTTGATTTGGCCTCATATTAAAAAAGGCATTTGGGCCCTTGGGCAGATTCATAGATGGGCGGGTGGGTGTGTGTGTGAGAAAGAACATGTATGTATGTAAATAGTGACATGTATTACATATATTTGAGAATGTGTGAATACATATTTATCTTAGTAATGACATACATGAGAAATATCAATGTGGAGTCTGGTGGTTTAGTGATAAAAGAGACGTGCTGACCAACCCAAAGGGACATGGTTCAAATCCACCAGCTGCTCTGAAGAAGTAAGATGGACAATCTCTTCTACTGTTTATTGTGTCTAAAAAACCCACTGGAGGGTCACCTGGGAATCAGTTCCAACCAAACAAGACACAACAACAAAAGCAATAATGTAAAAATATTTAACAGTGTGTATGAGACAGTTAGATGTGTGTGTCTTACAAAAAAGAGAATGTGGGAAATTAAAGACAAAATCTGCCTTTGATGAATAGTCCACACCCCCTACACCTTCTCTAACCTGAAACCACGACTCCATGGTCTCTGGCCACCATTACCAACCGCCACTTTGACCAGGGAGAGAGAACAGAACACCCACATCCAAATGAGAAAAATGCAGAATAAAACTCAAATGCCTTTAAACAAACGAGAAAAGGCAGCAAAACTACTAGACGTAAAAATGACAGAAAACTCTGAGACAGTGCCTTTTGAACTTGGAGATAAAACTATTTCTCCAAGTCACCTTTCAGCCAAATAACAGACTGGCTTAGAGAACAGTACTTTTCATGAGGACCGCGCTCCTTTAAGTAAACACTGTATTTTCCACAAAGAGCCTGTCCGTGCAAATAACACACACGCTCGTATAACTCATATACGGAACGGGGGAGGTTGCACGGTTTGCAAAAATTGTATAATGTCCACATTACGTGTATTAAAACATGATATAGGAGATCAAATGGTCAACAGTTTAGATAAGAAGGTGAGGCACAAAAGGGGAGCCCAATGGAAAAAGAACAAACAGAATGAAACTATCAGAATGCTGATCAAATGCAGATTGTGCAGTCAATGGTAAGGAACGATGTGCCTACAAACTGTCATCCAGCCCAAGCCCACTGCTGTCCGGGGATGACAACTGAGGGGGACCCTCCCCTGGGTTTCCACAACTGTACACCTTTACAGGAGGACATGTCTCACCAACTCCCACCGCTGGTGGGAGCTGGATTCAAACCGCTAAAATTGCAGGCAATAGCTCACGGGTTATAGACTACCTACCAGGGCTTCTTAAAATTACCAAAGGGAAGCCTCATTTGCATTGGACACTTTCACCTGAAGCCCAAGAAAATACCTTTTTAGAAGACAGAGGTGAAGGGACGCTTCTTACCTGTCCTGTTGACCCACATTTGCCTCAGAGACCTGCAGCTGGAATCAGATTCTAAATACTGGACAACTGCCCCACAAATACAGGGCAGTACTGCCCACTTCCTAAACTCTTTTAAAATTATACAAGTTGGAAATGTCCTCTAGAGAAGTTAGGAAGGCTTAAAAAACACTGGCCAAAAAATGAGACGTTTGTCTAGGCAATGAAGTCAGCATTCCTTCCATCACTTCCACATCTCAAATCTGTCCCTGCTTCCCCTCCCTACACATCATCCAGAGAGAGCATCACAGGAGGCAGTGGGACAGGAAGTGAAGAGTCTGGCTTGGCAATGGTGCACTGCACTCTGGGACAGACCAAGATCAGGACAGGAAGTGGGGAAGGAGGCATGCATCCTGGGGAATGTAGTTTCCTGTGTATTCTGTGGCTTCAGAGCAGAGAAGGAACAGTGAGGCTGGAAGAGAAATCCCTATCAGTGAGTTTACTTGCCCTAAAAATTGATTAGCAAGTCTGGATAGATTCCGTTTGTTTGAGGATGAGGGAGGAAAATGCTAAGAAGGAGTGGATGAAAGACTCTGGAGAACTTGGGGAAAGAGGGAGAACATCTCTGACATTCCTAATGTAAGAGAAACAGCATCAAAAACGGTGCATTTTCAGCACAGCATGGGATGAAACAGCCTCCTGAAACAAGGATGGAAAGACAAAAGAAGAAAACAACTTGAGATAAAAAAGCAGATGCACAAAGGAACTACTGTGAAGGATTTATTTATACCAGTATTAGCAGAACTAAAATTAACACTAAAACCAAGAAATAGTACAATCAAAATTGCACAAAGTCAAGTAAGCAGTATGCCAAAATGAGCAAATTCTATCTGTGCAGTTTGACAGAGCGATAACAAGACAGAAGACAATATAGATAATATAAAGATCATTTAGATGGGAAAATGAGATCCCTTTTTGAAAGGCAAAAATCAGGATAATCTTAAACTCGGTCATAGCACTAAATGCCAGAAGGGGAAATAAAAAAAAAAGTAGGAATTGTGGGAGCTCTGGTGGCCTAGTGGAAGAGAGCTGGGCTGCCAACTCAAAGGCATGCAGTTCGAATTCACCATCTGCTCTGCACGAGAAAGGTGATCTCCTCTCCTGTGACGAAATGCCTCCGTAGCTGGAGAGTCAGCTACGGGTTGCAGATTTGGGATAAATAACACAAGAGTAGGGAACATTCAAACTAAAACACTGTCAAAGTCATTGCTATAGAGTGGGAACTGACTCATTTCTTTTTCTTTTTTTTTTAACCATGTAAGGTTTTATTTTATCCAAATTGGATATAATTTTTCAAGTTTGGGTTTCTGGTTGTTGCCCCCACCACTACCTAGTTATTTTTGAAGCTGTAAACTGCACAGGAGGAGACTGGCCATCTTTCTCCTACGGAGCTGATGACGGATTTGAACTGCCAAGGGGACATGGCCTCTGGGTTAGAACTCCAACTTCCTACAGACTACACCCCCAGGGCTAGTACATGGAGCTCTTAGTGGCTGCCAATATTACTCTTTGTACGTTACATATATTAACTCTAACCCTAACCCCATGAGCTAAGTATTATGACTACATCCACCTGCCAGAGGAAGAAATCAAATCGCAAAGAGCTGGTAAGGGGTCAAACTAACAGTAAGCCCCAGGCAGGCTGGCCCAACCTTGAGGTCTTCATTCTCTTTGACTCTCCACTGAGTTGTATGTCTTCAAGTAGTTTCTCTGCGGCGGGAATTAAGAGCTCAAGGATATGAGACACGCAAAACAACCAAGTGACAAACAAGGAACCCAGTTAAACACAACTGAGCAGAACTGAGACCAGGAGAGGCTGAGATGGCACTTTCTCAGGAGTGAAAAGTGAAGGTGTTAGCAAAAAAACACAGTCACAAAGAGAATATTTTAATGTGCTCTTTGAAAAATCTCAAATGCGTTAATGGCTGGTTACCCAAAGCGGACAGAGAGTGGGGTGGAGCTCTCCGATTAAAACAAGCTTGGAAGCAGGAGTGGCATCCACTTCCGTAATAGCTTACCTCTGGAAACCCTATGAACCTGGAGAGAAAGGCACCCAAGCGTCGAGGACTCTCCTTCATAGGGTCGCTATGAGTCGCCTGCAACTCGACGACACTTAACAACAACAACATTTGAAAAATCAAGATGAAAAATGAAATCTTACACTATTCGGCCTATCCTAAACTAATCCCTATCCTTAGGGTTCTGCCTTTATTAAAAATGTTGCTATTTTGTTCATCATTGATTTTTTTTTTTTAACATCATGAAATTTTTAAAACATTCTTTTCCTTAATCATTTTGTTTGGCACTCCCTTGACTTTCACTCTCAAGGAGAATATCTCCCTCAGCATAACCCTAGTTACAGGCCCGGGATTGAGTAAAAATTAATTTTTAATAAGAATGTTTATGAAAAACTTAATGTAGCCACTATAAAAATTTATATGCACATTTGTATCTTTCCTCAAAATAATAAAGAAGGAAATAAATTTATGTAGTCACACAGAGAACAAGAAAAATAAACAAACATAAAAACAAGCAGCATAAAGGCAGCAGAAAAACAAACACCACTTTTAAATTAGTCTATTAGTAGTCAAGATTATTAAAAAAAGCAAGTCTAAGCGCATACACACACACACACACACACACACACATATATATATATATACTTTTTTTTAAATTTTAAGGCACCTAACATCTGAACCTCCAAGAGGTTCCTCTTGCTGTCAGCGTAGTTTTGTAATTTCATGTTCACTGATTTTTTGTGGTTCTTTCTTTCCTAATGATACCATGAATAACAGTGTGCATTATTATCAACAAAGTTTGGGAGTGGATAAAATGCAATCTATTCTAAAAGTGTCTCAGAAAATAATGTTAACTCTTCCCATAAGTGGCCTTGGGTGATCTCTCTCTACACACTTGACCCAGAAAAATCCCACAAAATCATACAAATCAAGGGAAACTGCCCGGACCATCAAGGGTATGTGGACCCAGAAAGCCAGCAAGTATCTGAAAGTTGTCACTTTGCAAACTCACGACATGTCCTTCAGAAGTTACCATGGTGGAGCTTGTAGATGTGCCCAGGCCAAACAGTGGGACTGGGCACAGGGTGGATGGCCCAAAAGGAGTGCTAAATTTCTGCTGCATATGATCACAAATACAAAAAGTAAAGCTTAACCGTAAGGTTTAGATGCCAATTCTCTGGTCACCAAGTACGTGCAGGTGAACAAAGCTCCCAAGAAGTGCTACCATACATACAGAGGCCATGGGCGGCTCAATCCCTACATGGACCCCCCTGCCAGACGGAGATGACCCTCACTGAAGAGGAAAAGATGATTCCTAAAACAGAAGGGGAGTGTGCCTCAAAGGAAAAGATCTCCCAGAAGAAACTGAA
>NW_006399841.1:6650751-6659541 GCF_000299155.1 Elephantulus edwardii | reverse complement strand
AAGCTGTTGACAAGTAAACTAATTTGCTCTGTAAACTTTCATTCAAATCTTACACACACACACACACAACCCAGCCAATATCAGGCAAGTACAAATTAACAGAAAACAGGGATTAAAATATTAACCTCAGGCAATTAAACTACTAAAGTAAAATTGACTAAGTGGATATTAATTACCTCTTAACTTTCTGATCCCCCCTAAGGCTTATTTGAGAAGGTGGATAATCAAAGCCAATATAAAAAAAGAAACATGAAGGCAAAGGGTTTCACTGGCTAAAAAAATGGCTATTTCTTCTATCTTGAAAATGATTAGGTTCAAGATACATCACACACTGCTAGGACCCCATTACCACAATGCGGCTGCTTGGGTGCTGATCCAAGTTGTGCTGCTAAATGTTCGAATTGACCCCTTGCTCCCCGGGAGAACGACGGGCAGAGGCCTCCCAATGAAGATTTATAGCCTCTGAGACGTGATGGTCTCCAGTGCAGGGCCCTGAGCTTTAACAGAAAACCTTGTCCCACATGGGGTCAGATCTACAGGTTCAGAAGCTACAAATCCAACACTTATTTTGGAAGAGGACACAATTCAATCCATAGCATAAATGTCACGCACATTCACATTTAATTATGTAATTGAGGAACCCTGCAAATCTTATAAAGAAATGAAAGAGACATTAGAAGTTTGAGTTCAAGCAGATGAGACTGCTTGGGCTTCCTCCACTCAAATACATGTCTCTAGGTCTTTCATATGTATTGTATACATTTCAAGTTGGACATCTCAAAGTTTTTCTATTGTTCACAGGTTCACTATGAATACGAGTTTACTCAACAGCACGTAACAACTCTTTAGTCCTTACTCATGTCCAAGGTCACATGTATTGGCCACTGAGATGACTCAAGACCCACTGTCACCTGATCAGATATCTCTGACTCCAGAGAACCTACTTAAAGACAAAGACACTTCACGTCAATCATAATGGAAGCACCTAGTTCTTACCTGGTACTGGAATGTGACCATGCTGTATTTATGCTATCCTTGGTTCAAATCCACCAGCTGCCTTGAAGGAGAAAGACAGTCATTCTCCTGTTGTTTCAAATGTCTGGGTCTGAACTTCAATCATGCTCCCTGGATCAACGTCTAGAACTAACAACTAACTGGTAAGAAGCATAAAAATAGTTCTCTGAAGCTGAAGTTAGAGATCAGAGACTATAGCTTTCAGTATGATTTGCATCTCAACATCAAGAAGACAAATGTCTTCACCACTGAACCGATAAGCAGTTCATGATACATGAGTGGAAAATTACAATTGTCAATGATTTCATTTTAGCTAGGTCCTCAATCAGCATCCTGGGTACCAAAAGTCAGGAGATAAGGAAACATACTGCATTTGGAAGGCTGCTGTCAAAGACCTCTTGAATCCAACACTTATTTTGGGAAAGGACACAATTCAATCCATGGCATAAATGACATGCACATTCACATTTAATTATGTAATTGAAGAACCCTGCAAATCATATAAAGAAATTAAAGAGAGATAAGAAGTTTGACTTCAAGCAGATGAGACTGCTTGGGCCTCCTCCCCTCAAATACATATCTTGAAGCTCTTTCTGAGGAACAATGTTGTCACTTTGAAGACTAATGTGTAGCTGAGTCAGGGCATGGTCCTCAATCACTAACAATGCATCTGAAAACTGGACACCTTCAGGATCACAGAAGAATCGACGCCTTTGAGTTGTGGTGCTGGGGAAGAGGACTGAGTACCCCATAGATTGCCAAAACAGGAAGCAGAGATGTCTTGGGAAAAGTGCAACCAGAGCGCTCCTTGGAGGAAAGGATGGCAAAGCTTAGCCTCACATCCTTCAGGTATGTTGCTAGGAGAGGCTATTCCACTGGAAATTCCATTCATCATGCATGACAAGGTCAGGGTCAGCAAAGGAGAGGAAGACCATCAAGGAGATAGACGGACATGGTGACTGCTGCGATGGACTCAAGAGTGTCAGAGGTTGTGAGACCAGCACAGGAAAACACAGGGTTCAGATCTGTCATTCAAGGTCATGATGAGTCATACTTGACTCAACGGCAACTAACAAGTTAAATTATCACAAAGCTCTCTTTACTGGGACATTGTTCCTTAAACATTCATGTCCACCACAGCCCTGGCAGGTGTAACCAAGCTGTCATCATATGGTGTTGTTGCTGTTTGTTGATTGTCTTCGAGTCAAGAACAACTGACAGCGACCCCATGAGCAAAAGGCCTGAAGCCCCTCTACAACTATTGACATTTATCAAGGTTCATGGTGTTTCTAGAGGCACGTTGTTTAGGAAGTGGATGCCACTCCTGCTTCCGAACCTGTCATCATATGTTATTGTTTGTTATGTGCTGTTGAGTCCCCTGCAATGTACAGCAACTCTGAACCCTTCCCTGTCCTGAGCCAGTCTCACTAACTCCGACACACCAACCCCCATCATCCCAGTTACTTTATCAATCCATCTCAGCTGGGGTCTCCCTCTTCTGCGCTGTCAGTCTACCTTTGTGAGTATGATGTCCTTCTCCAAGGACTGATCTCTCTTGGCCACATGCCCAAAGTAAGTGAGGCGGAGCTTCAAAAATCCCAGCCTCCAAGCAGAGACTTGTTTTCACTTTTTCCAGGACAGACCTGTTTGTTCTCGTGGAAGTCCATCAGATATTTAAAACTCTTCTCCATTGTAGAATGGGACTGTCCTTGGGGTTGGGGAGAGACTGAGTAAGATGGGTTCAATAATGTATACTGCACTGAAACAGAGGAGGGAGAAAACTGTTTAAAAGAGATATATGACTAGGTATTTCTGTCATCACAGGAGTCTAGAGCGAGGGCTACATGGTGCAGGGGACCTGGGGGAGGGTTTGTAAAACAATGAAAGAATCCTTTCTTTTACTTTTCCATAATTTTTGACTCATGTACTTATAACTTGTTAGTCAAATTTGTGTCTTCTAGGTTGCAACACCCCCATGATACATCTTCAAGGATATGAACATGTACGGCCAAGCACAATCAATAAGAGTGCATCTAAATTCCAAAATCAATCTCCATAATAGTCTATGTGTTTCCTACTGCCAAAGGGGCCCTTTAGAGTAGTGAGAGAAGATCTTCACCCTGAAACCCACAGCGTCCCTTTTCAGCAGGAAGTAGCTAAGAGAATACGCCATCCCCTTTCCCTTATGACTCAGGGTGAAGTCTCTCTCAGGGAGGAGTGATAGGGAATGGCAAAGGACACACCGACAAAGGAGATTAATCAGAACTGACTTTGACAAGCACTGTGGCAATTGGACAATTAAAACAGACATTCGGATGGCGGGGAAGAAGAACAAACTGGGGAGGAGGGTAGAGAGAATGGTGCAGCAATGAAGGAATGAAAACCCAAAATCCCTGTAAATGTTCATTAAAACTAATAAAATTTAATAATAATAAAAAAAAAACTCTTCTCCAGAATCACAACTCAGAGACATTGATTCTTCCTGCATAATCCTTAGTCGCTGTCCAGCTTTCAGATGCATAGCGATCAACTGAGAAGAATCACGGCTTAGATCGGGTGCACTTTAGTCTTTAAGGTGATTCATTGCTCCTTAGCTCCCTGGAGTAATCCCTGACCGCTGACTTTCCCAAGGCAACCCATCTTTTGATTTTCTGGTGCCAAGGGTGTTGATTGTGGATCCAAGTAAGATGAAATCATTAACAACTTCAATCCTGTCTCCACCTATCATGATGCTGCCTATTGGTCTGGTGCTTAGTGTAGGGGGCAGTGGATGTAAAGTGCTGGAGAAGCGAGGTGTTTGGGTTAGGAGAGTAACTCCCTATGGGCTAGGCCACCAGAGGAAGAAAGCAAACCGGCAAGCCATTGTGATGCCTCCTGCTCCCACTATGCTCAGGGTTTCTGCCAGTTTCCTGGGGAGTGGAGCAAGGAGAGCTAAAAAGGAGAAAGGCAAATCAAGAGATTGTGTGAAGAAGATAATACTATAAATGATGTATTGTCAAGATTCTGTCTCTTGTCTTTCCAAACTCATCTCATTCCAACTTCTCACCAAATCTAAAAACCACCATTAGTTTCTGTCCTTCCCAAAGCTTCGAATCACGATGGGTCCATGTGCTACAGAGAAGGACTTTCTTAGAAGATACCCGTGGGTAGACTTCAACTGCCAAGCTTTAGGTTAGTGGTCCCATACAAGCCACTTTACCACCCAGGGCAAAAACACTCAAGGGTCAAAAAAACCACAAAAAGAAATTGGAAATTTGCTAGAGATAATTCCAGAAGAAAGGTGTCTGAAGAGTTAACTTTGGGGTTGAAGATAATGATCAAAGTCAAGTCCACAGTTCATTGTTCATAGCCTAGCTGTACTTTTTATCACCCATGTGCCCCTCAATTCCTCATAAATTAAGTTTTGCATGGATTCTGTTATGCAGTTAAACAGAGTATTTTTAAATGATATATGATATAGATAACTCAAGAGCTATTTTCACCTTTTTTACTGAATTTAACCTTCACCAACAGATCTTTCTATCTGCTTATTGATTCAATTCTCCTCTAAAAGGGTTTAGCACATTCAAGGAGTGTATTAATATTATTATCACTCATGTATGGCCAAAGAACTTGAAATGCTTCTGGTACACTTTCTAGAGAAATCTTCACAAGGTCCCAGAGGAGACATGCAGGAGGATGGTCACTGCAGAGAGTTGAAGTCAATGTGAATGTCCATCACTGGACAGCAGCTGGACCACCACCATGAAAGGATCTGTCTGATCAAATGTAACACACCAGGTGCTGCGCGGCAATGAACCTTACAAATAGAGAAGGCTCAGCAGGGAAAAGTAGCAAATGGAATGAGATCTGCAGTGAGATGCCAGAAGGTCTTAAATATGTGTCATAATGTCCACAGACGTGTATCAGTGAGATTTGCAATCAGATGTTAATTTGGAAGCAGGAGTGGCATCCACTTCCTAAACATTAAGCCTCTGGAAACTCTAGGAATGTTAATAAATGACAATAGTTATGGAAAGGCTTCAGGCCTTTTGTTCATAGGGTCAACTTGACGGCAATCAACAACAACAAAAGAAAAACACATGCCAAAATGGGACTGGAGGAGCAGATAGCGAGAGCCAAGGACAGAAGGGTAGGCGGGTGGATGGTAGAAGAATACACTGATTTAGAGAAGACAGGCACTGGTAAACACAGAGATCCTGGCAGGACCCATTTCAACCTCAGCGTGCCCGCTGGGCGCCTCACCTGAGGGCCCCGGCCTGTGGCTGGGCTGCGCCACCTGGTGCACACTCTGTTGCAGTAAGCTGAGGCATTCCCCGAGGCAGCTGAGGGTCGCAGCTGAGGTAGCTTTCAGGAGCAGCAGATCCTGGTCCAAGGCAGTCAGGGGGCCCGAACCTGGGAGGGACTCGATGGCGTGCACGAGGTTCTTCTGCTGTCCTTCCACCTGGTTCATCATCTACAAGACAGAGGAGATGGGGGCACAGTGAGTGAGGGGCGACTTCCATCAGCAGCAGTGGAACTGGAGGAAGGTGGGGATAAGAACCATGACCGCCTGGCCGGCTCAGAGGCTGTGTAAGGCCCACGGACAAGGTGCAGACCAGGGGGCAATGTCTGTCTAGAATAAGTCCATCCAAAACACCACTGTCAACTGCACATATACGAAGTTCTAAAAAGAATTCTGAAATGCTAAGGAGCTCTGGTGGCTGCCAGCCGCAAGGTATGTGGTTCAAATCTATCACCTACTCTGTGGGAGAAAGATGGGTGACCTACTCTAACGTTACAGAACAACAGAGTTGAAAGGAACCAACAGTACCATGGATTATGGCTTCCAGAACTTCGGAAGGTTATGGCAGTAACGTTGTTATGTGCCATCAAGTTGGAGTCCACTCACAGCTGACCCTCTAGCTAGTTTTCAGAGGATGCAAACTGCACAGGAAGAGAATGCCCATCTTTCTCTCCCGAAGTAGCCAGTGGATTAGAACCATATACTTTTGGACTGGTAGCACAGCTCCTTAGCACTAGGCCACCAGTGAAAGGTCCATGAAAGGCAGAAGTCTTTACGACTGTCTTCAAAGTTCTTTACCATGGAGGGTCATCAGAAGGTACAGGGACACAAATGGGGTTTTCCAGAACAGTGCTAATTCCTATTCTCGCTTCACTTCTAGTCCTTCAGTCCAGGGAAGTCCTATTCAGGGATCAGGAAACGACAGTGAAATCTGAGGTTGGTATTGGTACCAAGGAGGTCACAGTGTAGGTAGTGCAGCACTATTGCACCCTCTAAAAAAAAAGAAAAGCCCCAAATTCCCCGCCCCACCCCAAACAGAATGTGATGTTCTTAAGCTGTTTGAAAGTGGACAAAAAAATAAAACCCCAAAACAAATCAAATACAACAGGAATCCTAGATGATGGATTCCTGGTCCATGACTTCAGCTAAAACAAATCAAGATGACAGTATTTTGTGGCCTGACTTTGACTGATAAACTCCTGACAAGTAGTGGCATAATGGCCTCTTTAACTTTACAAATCAAGGAGGCAGGGACTGAGGCCCAGGTAAGGGGCACCTTGTGATGTTCATTCCCCCCCTCCTCGTGTTTTACAACTTAATCATTAGACAGGGATGGACATGAGGTACTAAAAGCCACAGTTAGCAAATAAACAGCCACTCACAACAGAGGTGGATGTGCTAAAGAAAGGCAGCGGCACAAGGTCAATGCTGGTGACCACCAAAGGCAGGTCCAAATCCCCTTCTCTGGACTCTGGTTTACTGTTTTTCAAGCTCCCCTCAGTGAAACACCAGACCCAGTAATACACTGCGGTCAGCCAATGGAGCCCTCCGCATCACAGCCCAAGGTCTTTAACACGTTGTTGCACACTTTTAAATTGACGACTGGGCTTCTGAAACAGTTTTGTTTTTTTCCGCTATAGCCATCATTTGAGGCAACGTGTTAAGGGAAGAACCTGCCCGTCTTTCTCCTGCCGAGAATCTCAAGGACTCGAACTGCAGACCTCTAGGTGAGCAGTCCAGCAGGTAACACAGTTCATTATGAGGGTTCGTTCCCCCACAGAAGCAGTCCTTCATTTAAAGCAGCATCTGCCCCCTGCTTGGTCCTCCACCCCAGCTGATGCTTGCTGTCCTCAAGATGCCACAGCGGGGGAGAAATGTTAATTCCGTAGTGACTGCATTTCTGAACTTGGACACAAAGCTCACTCTACACCTGCATTTCCTTTTCTACTTCCTTTTGGAAACAAATGTCTTAGCTTCCATCATGTCATGTTGCTGTCTCCTTAAAAAGAAAACCTTCATCCACATCAACTGTTGTTACCAAAACTGACGCCATCTCCTCAGGAAGATTTGGGGAAATCAATGCTAAGAGACATGTTCCACAGATGAGGCAAGGAGGGTTCCCCCATCCACACATCACTGGGCCACTCAGCCCAGCTTTTCCAAGATTACAGAGGTTACGTCTGGTCATTCCCACTCCTAACAGTGCCTGGTGCAAGCCTGCATCTCCACCAATGCTGGCCTCCCTATTCTTGGTGTCATTACATGCTGTCCAGTGGGCCACAACTCGTAGTAACCCTGTGAGTAACAGATCAGAACCCTGCCCTATCCTGTGTCATTCTCATGATATCCGATACACTCGACCCCCCTTGTCATGGTCACTACGTCAATTCCTCTTGTTGAGGGTTTTCTTCTCTTTATCTGACCCCCCCTCACCTTTCCCAACATGACTGGCCCCTCCTGACAGCATGTCCAAAGTTTATGAGACAAAGTTTCACCATCGTTGTCTCTAAGAAGTTCCCTGGTTAAGAAACCATTCCCGTGGTCTTAGGGGCCTACTGTTGCTGTACCGGCAATGTCATAAACAGAACACATGTGCTTGTCCTTTTTGGCAGCCCCCCGACGACTGTGCTTATCAATCTTATTTCTCCCTTTAGTACTTGGCAGCCTCCAGCCTGCCTTGTAATTTTATGATGTTACTCATCTATGCTAGTGAGGAAGGTGCCCCAAGGCAGGGATGTTCCCAGAGTGCTTCACTAATTCAGCCCAAGGAAAAGGCTGCTGAATGAATGGCTGAATCCTTCATCATTCTTTACTCTGAGTGTCCAAGAGAAGCTATTTACAACACAAATTCTACAGAAATCATCCGGACCAGAGAGCTTACCACTCAATTAGCATAACATGGCTGGACACTTAGCAAAGGTGCCTGACTCCTTGGTCATCACTTTGTCGGGAACAGCAAACCGATTTCACTTCAAGCAGAAGACCTCAATTCAGTCACTCACGCATTGCCCTCCAGTCAGAATAAACTCACAGCGGAGCCTGCGCTGGGTTTCCAGAGCTCTAAGTCACACGGGAGGAGAAGGCCATCCTTCTGCTCTGCTGTCAGGGTGGACGTGAATTGCCAAGAGGCAAAGCCTTGGGGTGAGCAGCGCAGCTGCCCGTAGACTGCGTCACCAGAGCTCCCTAAGCAAAATCAAGCGTCTCTACATTCTTGGACAGTTGATTATAAGTAGAGCTGCTAAGAAGGGAAAAAGGGAAAAATTTCAGGCTATTTGTAATAGCATTTCTGTAAATCCTTAAGATAAAATCGAGTCTTTCAGGAAAAAAAAAGATGCATTGAAAGGGAAGAAAAATAATCTAATGATGAAAAGTATAATCCATCATGTTGGGGATGACTACAGACAATGCTACAACCCTTTAAAAAGGTGACTTAAGATTAGAAGTGATATATGATTGAGTATTATGGTTAGCACAGGAATCCAGAATTAAGG
>NW_006399841.1:6628865-6650651 GCF_000299155.1 Elephantulus edwardii | reverse complement strand
GGGGGGAAGGGACGTGGGAATTGTATACTAATGAAGGAATTTTTTTTCTTTTTCTTTTTCTTTTTTCTCTCTTCGGAGGGGGAAGCGAGCTGGTGGGGAGGGGTGGGCAGGGAGAAAATTGCGGCAATCAATGAATGGAAATCCAAAACCTCTGTAAAAATAAATAAATAAATAAATAAATTTTTTTTTAAAAACGTGACTATAATGAACCCATTAGCTACAGAGAATATATTTGATTTTAAGTCAACAAAAAGAACTGTTCCAATGACACAGTATATGATAAATCCTTGTTATTTCACAAGCATAAGAAATGATGGAAATCCTAGAAAATAAAAACATGAAATAGGCTTAGAGAATCTTCTGCTCTATTACAAGAGGTACGTGCTTGGAGAACAAATCCATTCATCTGCTTTTTGAAAAGAAGAACTCAGTAGTATTTGTGGAGATGCTACTGTCCAACACAATGGCTTTGTAGAGGGACATGTAGAAATGGAAGTGGGTGGGCTTGGCAGTCACCACATGGGGAGGGGTACTGGCAGGTGGTCGGGAGAGTTGCTGGTGGTTGCCAGCTAGTCGGCCCCTCATGTGTGGTGACCCCATGTGTCAAGAATAAAAAGGCCCCAAAGAGTTTTCGGGGCGGTAATCTTTTTTTGTTCACTTCATTCTAACTTACTTTCTTGCTGTCATTAAGAATATATACACAGGAAAACATTCAACAATTCAGTGGCACAGATGACAGTGTCTGAGTTACTTAGTGTTGCTCCGCCAGTAATACCATCAATGGATAGCTTCAACAACAGAAAAAATCATTCTCTTATACTTGGTTGTTGGTGTTGGGTGCCTTCAAGTTCAAGGTGACCATGAGAACAACAGGTCTGAATCTTGCCCTGTCCTGAACTTCCCTCACAATCTTCCACATGCTTGAGCCCGCTGTTACAGTCAGTGTCTGTCCATCTGATAGAGGGTCTCTCTTTCTCTGACATTCCTCCTTTCCAAGGATGAGGTCTTCTTCCAAGGACTGGCCCCTTTTGACAACATGTCAGAAGTATGTGAAACAAAGTGTCCAAGGAGCATCTTGGTGGCACTTCCTTCAAAACGGACTTGTTGGCAGTCTACAGGATGTTCCATGCTCTTCACCAAGAGTTCAATTCAAAAGCATCAACTCTTCTCCTGTCATCTTTATTCACCATCCAACTCTCAGATGCTCAGGAAGCAACTGAAAATACCATGGCTTGGATAAGGAGTACCTTTGTCTTTGATAACCCTGCTCTTTAGGACTTTGGAGAGAAAATCTGACAGCAGATTTTCCCACACAACACATCTTTTGATTTCTCAACTGCTATTACCATGGGTGTTAACTATGAATTAAAGTAGAATAGTATCATTGACAACGTCAATCTTGTCCTTCTCTCATGATGTTGCCTCCTGACCGAGTGGTGAGCATTTTTATTTCCTGATGTTGAAGACTGAAGTTCCTTCAAATCCTCTTCACTTTAGGCAGACAAGTTCATGTCATCTGATTGACGCAGGCGATTAATGAGTCTTCCTCCCAGCCTGATGCTACGCCCTTCTTCATATAGTGCAGCTTCTTGAATTATTTGCTCAGCATACAGACTGAATAGGTCTGGATGAGGGCTATAACCCTGATGCACACCTTTCCTGATTTTAAGCAATGCAGTGTTCTCTTGCTTTGTTCCGACAACTGCTTCTTAGACTATGTATAGGTTTCACATGGGCACAATGAAGTATTCTGGGATTCCTATTCTCTCAATGTTTATAATTTGTTATGATTAACAGAGTCACATGTCTTCTTTTACAAGGTATAAAACACTAGTAAATACCTTCCTTGTGTTCTCCACATTCAGCCAAAATCTGATATCCACAATAATATCCCTCGTTCTGTGACCTCTTCTGAATTCAGCTTGAATTTTTGGCAGTTCACTGTCGATGTAATGTTCTAGCTGTCTTTTAATAATCTTCAGAAAGCTTTTATTTGCTGAAGTACTTATGTAGCTACATATATGATATATGTGTATACATACACATCTATAATATTTTTACCTAATATATTGTTCTTGCTAGGTGTCAAATAGCTTATGACTTACAGTGACCCTATGAACAACAATCAATAGCACGTGAGGAGACTGTTCAGCTGGTGGATTCAAATTGTGTTCCTTTGGGTTCGCAGCACAACTCTTTACCACTAAGCCACCAGAACTCCCTAGTTTTTTTACTACTAAACTTAAATGTTCCATTGAAAAAAAAACAGTTCTGAGATACTTCTCCCACCACTGATTAAGACGGAGGTGGCAGCTGTCTTGAGTAATATTCACTTAGTCTTTTGAGCTTTCTGAGTGCCCTGGTGATCATGCCAGCTCCAGTCTTCTTTTTGACCCCCAAAGCAACGGTCTGTCACATGTCACAGACAGCAAAACTCAAGAGGAGTGTGGGTCGGAGAAACTCTCCACACACATGGGCTTGTCAGGAACTATGTCCACACGGGCAGCGTCACTAAACTTCAAGACCCTGGGGCGGTCCGCTAGTTTCTCACCAGGACAGTGAAGAACCTCTCTCTGAGCTCAACAGACTTGCAAGGATCATGACCTGTGTGACAGTCCAGACCAGACACATCACCGTCACGGACTGGCCTGGGTGGTTCAGGATGATGATGGGAGCAATGGGGCCAGCTGCTTCCAATGGAGAGTTATATTTGCTGTCAGCAGGCAGACTGCCACACAATGACCATCTTTCATAGAGACATGCTTGACATTGACCCCCACAGGGTCACCAGGCAGAGCTTCATGATGCTCCGATTCCAACAGACTTCACTTGACCGAGGCATCGGTGGGCTGCCCTGCTTGATGGAAATACCAGTCTCCTATCACCGAGACAGTGTTGATGTCACCAAGTTTACAGACACCCAGGAGACACAGGCGCTGAGACCTGTCATCTGGATGAGCTGGATGGTGGGAGGAAGCAATGAAAGCTTCAATCAGCCTTGTTCTCCTGGCACTGCCATCCTTCCGGGTGATATGCCATCCCTGATCCAAGGTATGTTAGCATCTGGCTCCAGCCTGTTGTCCCCATTCCAGCCGGAAACTGGCACACATGCTCCTTGTCAGGGTCGTGGCCGATTTTCTCCATGTAGGTGCTGACTTTCTTAACAATTTCCTCATATGCCTTCTGGTGCTGGACAGCTCAGCAGAACCCACTTTATTAACAATAATAATTAGTTGTTTCTCACTCAGTGTAGAAGCCAGAGGGCATGCTCCTGGTCTGCCCATTGCTGACGACGCCAGTTTTGAACTCACCAACACCAGCTCCATCAATCAGCACAGCAATCAGGTTGTTATAAGTCTTCAGGTGCTGGGGCCATCAATCATGGCCACATAATACTTGCTGGTCTCAAATTTCCACGAGGAGTTATCGATGGTGATGTGACACATTATTTCCCCTTTTTTCCCAAGAATCTAGTGTACCTGGAAAAGCCCTTTCTCATCTCAACAACTTCTTTCTCAAATTTGCCAATGGTTCTTCAGTCAATTCCATCCAACTGTAGATCAAGTGACCAGTAGTTGTGGACTTGCACGAATCAACATGTTTAATTACAGCAATGGTGACGTGGGTCTTTTCTTTGCCCATTTTGGCTCAGATTTTGTCAAAGTTTTCACCAACACCTGTATTCTGGTGGCAAACTCACTGCAAAAAAAGACCTTATTATTTGGTTTTAAGAAGATTCCAAGGGTTATATTTTATATTTTATATAAGATTTAAATATTATCTAAAAAAATTATCTCAGGGCAACAGTTTCAGGGGTTCATCACGGATTTCTCATATCTCTTCATGGGTTAATCATGGACTCCCCATATTTCTTGGTCAACTGAGGACCAAGATTTAAAATGAGTCTATCATAATGACTAGTGTGTAACCTCACCAAGATTCACTCTTCCACCTTTTCCATATGATACAAAGCATACTTTTAGAATGGCACAGAGGTTGCTAAGCTGCACTCTATATGAAGCTAATTAGGTTCGTAAGAAACTGAGTGAATGCTGACAGAAATGTAAGCTTCTGACCCTCAGAGGTGTAGACCACAGGGATTAGTCTTCTAACATTTGCTGAGACCGAGAGGCACTGATGAGAAGTCTGTGATGGAGGGGAGGGAATGTCTTCACCATTTCCATGTCTCTATTTCCATGCAGGGCACATGTGTGATGAACATGGCACAGGAAGACTGTGAACACCAGGACATGGATGGCAAACCCTAACACATGGTCCTCTCAGACTTTCCAAGGCATCAACCAGGGTTCATAAAAAAACAATAACAAAAACAACAAAACAAACAAACAAAAAAACCCACCCAACTCAAGAGCAAAGTACAGCCATCAGCAAGCATGCCCACCACAGGCAGTCCTTAAAACATGCCGAGTTTCTTACCTTCACTGCATACACTTCAAACCCAAGCCCTAGACATTTTTCCAAGGCACATCAACATCAATCATCAGTGGTGCTTAAAAACAAGGGGGAGAAATGCACACACATCATTCTCTGCTGGGGTTTGATTTTCAGAGGCCCCACTCTCTTGTAATACTACCAAAAAGGAGTCTGAAATAAATGTCCAAGGGTCCACCTCTCAAAAATTTCAGCTCTGGGGCTGTGAGAAAGATTCTGTGTAGGTCGAACTTGGAAGCTCCCAGACAAGCAAACCTCATGGGAAGTAACTTCTGGGGCTCATTTCCAACAGCAAATGCGAGAGCACGCAAGTTACAAAACCAGGGCACCGGAGCTTCACGCCAACAGGATCAGAGGTTGCTGAACAAGACAGACAGGGCCAGTGAAGCCCAGAATCAAGGTGCAAAACCCAAACCTCCTGACATGCGGTTGAACAAGTTCCTTGTTATGAGAGGCTGTTGAACCGGGTCTGGCTCAGGGCGACCCCATGCACAGCAGACAAAATCTCCCTGCTCCTGTCCGTCCTGACAATCACCGCTACACGGCGGTCCACTGTGGCAGTCCCTACACCAGGCCACCTCCTCGGGGTCTTCCCAGGCCAGGCTGCACCGGAACTCTACTCTTCTTTCATAGGCTCTGACTCTGCTGAGCTGCTAACCTTGGCTCAGGTTTTAGATGCACCTGAAAAGCCCAGTCCTGACAGGCAAGGTGTCAGGAGATACAAGCTCAGCGCTCAAACGTTACTAATCAGAGGATCAGCCGTAAGCACGTCCTGACCACACATTTCTCATCCTGAAATAATCAAGGCCACTTGGCCTAGCGGGCACAGCCTCCCAGGCTCACTGGTCCAGAGGGGCCTTCAACCCAATCTGTCTTGCTTGGATATGGATGGACCAGTATGATGCCAAGCTTCTCCTCAGCCTCGTGGGATCCCTGAGCCCCTTCTCAGTATCGCCTCTGAGGCAGGTGGTGACTACCTGGCTAACTGAATCACTCTTCCACTAAATCTTCACCTAGATTTTAAAATCAAAACAATTTGCACAAGCACATCACGTTATTGCCAGATGCCATTGAGTCAGCCATGACTCACAGTAATTCTGTGAGCAACAGATCAGAGCCTTGCCCTTCCTGTGCTCTTGACATCATCTCTGACCTGCTCCAGCCACTGTTTCACTTACTGTGTCAATCCCTCTCCTTGAGGGTCTTCCCCTCTGTCTCTCTCTCTCTCTCTCTCAGACCCTCCCTCTTTCTCGGTACAACATCTTCTTTCTCAAAGATTGGCCCCTTCTGAGACTCTTCACCATCTCAAAACCTTGGTCTCTAAGGAGCACCATGGTACTTCCTCCAAGACAGATCTGTTTGTCGTGCTGGCAGTCTGTGGGAGAGTCCACACTGTTGGGCACAGACTCTTCAAAGGCAAGCCCATGCTGAGATGTCACAGAAGAGATGAGAGCGTTTGCAGTGGACAGACTCTTACGGCTCCATCGCACCCTGCTTCTTGTGGCACATAGGGAACGTGATGTCAGAGAGACCTGGTGGCCCCATCAAGACTACACAGCTGCCCTTGTACTGGCCACGCCGGGCAAGCCCTCCGCCTTCACATCCCAGTTCCCCCAGTTCTTCATAGTGAGACATGAGCCTCCGGAGATGCTCTCAGTACACAGACGTCCTCACAGGTCCTGGCGGCAAAACGCTAGCTCCAGCCTCAAAGATTCACGTAGGTTTCTCACTTCCCACCATCCCTTGGCCCGGTCTCTTTTCTCAACCCTTGGGAAAAATTTTATTATTTTTATGTGATTATGTAAGACCTGGTCACTTCACCAACAGCCACCTCAACAAAACCAGACAGCAAAAGCAAGTTCAGAGAAGGTAATGTGTGATCCCACTTCTGACAGAGAAGCACTGTCAACATTTGGGCCTAACCCCAATTACAGGCTCTTCTGTTTACGCCCAGACGCAGAGGGGGAAACCCATGGCCTTGGGAGGCAGAATAGACTGATGAGGCCTCCAAGTTCAACAATGACACTTGGCCTTTATTATATGGGATAAGGAGATCAATGATAAAAGGGAAGAGTGCTTAAAAGGTCAACTCAGTAGATACTGGACCCTATCTCCAAGGTCTGTTCTGGCCTCTTGGTAGCTTAAACATGAAGGTGCTGAGCGTGCTGTCACAAAGTGTCGGTGTCATTTACAGATGAGTCCACATTCACACAATTATACTGTAACAATTATTCTGTAACTAATCTTCTATTATTTAGAGCATAACTGTGTCTATTTCAGAATAATCCAGTGTCTCAGAACAAAGCTGTACTCCCCACAGTTCTCAAAGGCTAATCATTTGGAAGTAGACTGCCAGGCCTTTCTTCCAAGGCATCCTTGGGTACAGTGGAACCTCCAGACCTTTAGTAATTATGTTGCTGTTGAGAACCATGGAGTCAGAACGGATGCATGGCTGAACCTTTAGGGGGTTTTCAGAGGCAGAAAATCACCCAGGATTGTACATTTTTCTACAGTGGAGCAGCTGCTGGACTTGAACCACGTATCTTTTAGTTGGCAGCACAATTCTTTAACACTAAACCGCCCAAGAGCTCATTAACTCTCTGTGTCCCCCAGGGTACCTGTAAGGAAGTTAAAGTGACAACACTGGCCCTGGAAGCTAGTGATGGAAACACAGTGGTTTAAAATTATCATCTATATTTTTGTTTATGTTCGAAATTTCCTGTGATAAGGTTTTTAAGAAGCTGGAAGATGGGGGAAACATATTCTAGGCATCTTTCCACATCAATAATATCTAGCTCATTTTAATGACTGCACTGTTTAAGTAGCTTCAACTTCATGCAAAGTGGTATTATAGGAATTATGTAACAGAAAATGCCAGAACAAAGGTTAAAAATAATTTTGCAATTCTCTGTGTCAGCACTGAATGCTAATCTGTTGCTAATAGGAGTGTAAGACACATCACCAACACTCTCTTAGTCTGTTCTCATAGTGAACACAGCACAAAAGCACAAGGATTTGGGAAGAAGGTAAGGGGTCAGTGGGGGGTGGGGGGAAGAGGCGTCTCATCATCAAATGACATTACTGTTCAACGGACGAATTCTCACCTTCCATGCAAGAGACTACAGGCTTCAATATGGACTTAAATCAACACCAAGAAAGTAAAACTCCTCTCCCCTGGACCAATAGGTAACAACTTGATGAGAAAAGTTGTCAGGGACTTAATTGAATCCACAATCAAGACTCATGGTAGCGGTCGTCAAGAAGTCAAAGAACATGTTGCACTGGGAAAAATCTGCTGTCAAGAATCTTTCCAAAGCATTAAAGAGCAAAGAAGGGAATTCTGACGGCTTAGTGGTAAGGACTTGCACTGCCAATGCAAAGATACATGGTTTGAATCCAGCACCACCAAAGAGCAACAATGTCAGTTTAAAGACACGATGGTGTACCTGATCCAAGCTGTGGCATTTTCAATTGTTTCATATGCACCAGAAAGTTGGACCATGAACAAGAGAGATCAAAGGAGAATCAAGGCTTTTCAAGTGTAGCACTGGAGAAAAGTACGGAGTAGACCATGGATTTTGAAAATGACTAATGTGTTGTGTAGAAAATGTAACCAGGGTGTCCTTTAGAGACAAGGATGGTGAAAATTTTGTCTCAATGATTTGAGCACGTTGTCAGGAGGGGTCAATCCTTGGAAAAAAGACGTCACGCCAGGAAATTTAAGGGTTCGCTGACGGAGAGGAAGACCAGCCAGAAGAGACTGACACAGTGACTGGAACAATGGGCGGGGACATATGAGGACGGTACAGGGCCGCGCAAGGTTCAGATCTGTTGTTCACCGAGTCACTGTGAGCTGAAGCCACCCTGAAGGCATCTAACAACAAGAACATGCAAGAGACACAGGTTCAACTTCCCACCAAAACAACACATGCACAGCCATCAGCTGTCTGTCAGTGGGAGCTTGCAGGTTGCTATGAAACCGAGTTAGGACACACTGGGAAGAGGGTCGTGGTGTGTCTATGATGAATCAGCCAATCAAACTCCCAAGGATCACAAAGGCCCAGGCGTTCACTGATCAGAGGGATCGCACAGAACCGGGGTGCATTTTATTTTGCTGTGAGTGAAGAGGCTCCATTGTTGTTAGGTGCGATCAAGTTGAATACAACTTACGGTGACCCCACGAACCACAGATCCGATCCCCGCCCCAGCCTGTGCCAACGTCATCAGCTCTGACACATTTAAGGCCCTTGCTGCAGTCGCTGCTCCACTTTTTCCAAAATAGACTGTCTGTTCTTTCGACAGTCAGGACATTTTCAGCACTTTTCTCCAGCACCACAACTCAAAAGCCAGGTTCTTCTGCTTTTATTCTTATTCACTGTTCAGCTCTCAGATATTCAGCAGGTGGCTGAAAGGACCACACCAAGGGTGCTGTGAGCCTGGACCAATTCCTCCTCCTCCACCATCACCAATTACTGAGCACTTCTTTCTCCACTCCCTTCTGCCCACCAAGATTCTGGTTAGAGTGGGTTCCTGAGCACACACATTACTCAAACACAGGGCTCACCTCTCTTTCCCATCCCCAGGTCCCAAATCCCAAGCCAGGGCTCCGCACCGTTCCATTCCCTACCAGACTACCCTCTGCTTAATTTTCATTAAAGATATGTTCCCCTTTTTTGCCCCAGTGTAAAAGTAATACTTCTTATTAGAAAAATAATTGAATGGAGTAAAATATCTTTGTAATAAATATATCCAAAGCCAGAGAGAAAGTTATATTAAAATCTTGGTATATGCAAAGTTTTTCAGTGCATATACATGTATTTTAATGAAGATGGTTACATGCCATAACACTCTTTGTAATCCTTTTTTATTCAGTATATACTGTCAGTAAATCTCTCTGATATATTTAAAATAGTGCAGCTCATTCCATCACATAAATGTGCCACAATTTACTGCTCAATTCCTGACTGCTGGACATTACAATGATTTCTATCTTTTTATTGTGTGACGAATTTCAATTCCACAAACTTCTCTGTAACATAAATTTTTAATGATTTTTTCTTAAAAAAAAAAGCCTCATGGAAGCGGAGCTGTGAGATCAAAGAGTATTTAATGTTTTAAGGCTTTCAATAAATACTATCAATTAGCCATGAAAAAGACAAAAACAGTCCCTTCAGCCGTGGGTGAACCTAGACTTTATCACATTCCAACATCATCTTCTCTCTACTCAAGCCAATTACAGGAAAAACCAAAACAATGTCTTAATTCTCAACACAGGTAGCAGCACAAAGTGGGGAAATCAAAGTTAAAGTTCCATATCCAGGAAAGAAAATGTAAACAAAACTAAAGTGAATTAGGGGGCTTTGGTGGCCTAGTCCATACGTAGCTGCACTGCTAAGCCCAAGGCCTAGCTTCTTTGGTAGTTTTACCCAATAGCTACAGAGAAAGACGGGCAATCTCCAATGACAGCCTCAGAAATGCAACAGAGCTGACTGAATAGAGCGATGAGTTGATTCCAGTTCAACAGCAGTAAGGGGGTCCGGCAAAGCAGGGAGCATCTTCCCTCACTTAGAACCGGCAGCGATGAAGATTACGGGGAGTGGGCAAGACACTGGGGAACCAGGCGGGGCCAGAAAGCCTGTCAGTGATTTCTTCCAGGGCTTTCTGGCCCCACCTGGTTCCCCAGTAGTCCCCCTCTATGCTCAGAATACTGACATTCCTTCCATTGTGGGGTACCATCTTGCCCCAGGTGTCCTGCCCACTCCCAGTCTTCAACGTGGATTACATCTCAACAGCAAGAACAAAAAAAAAAAATCTTTACCAGTGGACCCAAAGGCAATATTATGATATATGTGCGGAAAGACTGGAGTTGTCAGCAATTTCATTTTACTTGGACCCATAATAAACACGGCAGCAGCAGCAGTCAAGAAATGAAAACATCTTTAACAATGAAAGAATTTATGTCTTCTTTTCAAAAAGAAGAGTGATCTGGAGGTGGAGGAGGGGTGGGCAGGGAGAAAAGTGCAACAATGAATGAAAGGAAATCCAAAGTCTCTGTAAATTTTTATTAAAATTAATAATAACAATAATAGAGGGGGGAAATTTTAAAAAAAGAAATGAAAACATCTGTTGCACTGGGAAAATGTGCTGTCCGGAACCTCTCCAGAGTGCTAAAGAGCAAAGATTAAAGTTTAGAGACTATGGTGTACCTGATCCAAGCCACAGTAATTCCAGTTGCTGCCCCTCTGCATCTGAAAGTTGGACAGTGAATCGGATGAGCACAGAAGAATTGATGCTTTTGCACTGTGGTATTGGGGAAAAATACTGAATATCCTATGGAGGCCAGAACACATGAGTCTGTCTTGGAAGAAGGGAAACCAGGGTTTTCCTTAGAGGCAGGGATGAGGAAACTTTGTCTTACATGCTGTGGGCATGATGTCAGGAGGAGGAGGAGTAGTTGTTGTTAAGAGCTGTTGAGTCGTAGGCGACTCATAGCAACTCTATGAATGAAAGTCCTCAACACTTGTGTGACCTTCATCCTTTCTCCAGGTTCAGAGGCAAGCTATTTACAGAAACGGATGCCACTCCTGCTTCCAAGCTTGTTTTAATCAGGAAGCTCCACCAAACACTGTCCACCATGGGTGACCATTATCACATTTGACACATCAGTGTCACAGTGTTCAGCTTCACAGCAACCTAGAGTTATCTCTGTACAGCAATGCACAGACCAAGGTTATATGACCTAGAAGAATGTTTGACCCAAAACAATTAAAATCAGGCCTGAGGGCTGTGGATTCAAGTCACCCACCTTTGGCTTGGAAGCATCACTTTCGGTCCATTAGGCCAACCGGTCTCTCTCTACATTGTTAAGCGCCGTCGAGTCATACACGGCTCATAGCGACCCTATGAACAAAAGTCCTCGACACATGAGGACTTAGACCAGGAGGAGTCTGAAGTCTGAATTTAGAGTACAGGCTCACGCAAGGGAAGCACTTCTCTCTCAGATGCTGGGGGAAGGTCCTGATCTCTTCCACACCTGCTTCCTGGTCCTGTGGAGGTCTCCAGATGTGACATCTGTTTTCCCTCATTCTCTGCTCACTCAAGGGTTTATTTAATCTCTGCTATGTCTCAAAAGAGAGGAATTCAAGACATATCCCACTGTAATCCTTTCTCATATGGGATTATAACCATAGGAACCCAGGTGAGGATTTATTTAATTATAACCTATGACTAAGAAAGTGCCACATAAGGAACGCAGAACCAACCAGCCAGTTGTCTGGCATTACGTCACTGTGCTTATGCCATTCTGTCCATATGCCCATATCAAGTTGTTCTCTTCCACTGTCCTTTGAAGGTTTTGTCCAAACTCCAAACCTGCCACTCCCCAGTTCTAGAATTGCAAATAACATTTCTAAATTCGTACGAACACTTCATCTTATGGAAATTTTCCTCATTTTTTTTAACAAGCTTGACCCAGTAAAAGCCTGCTACTCTCTCAAATGTAATTAATGTTTTCAGTTCAAACATCTACCAAAGTGTCAGAAAAGAACGAAACAACACAGTTCTCTTTTCCAGCTAAAATTAATTTTGCTATTGTCAATTATTTTCAGGAAGGAAATGGATCTCCAAAGGGTACTTGAAAGGGAGAGGAGGGAAAAGAAAAAGAAAAAAAAAAATAGGCAAGAAGTTCAGGCCTCTAGGCAGCTCCTTCCCAGCGCTTGAAACGTAACAAATGAAACTCTGGAGAGAGCGATGCATTTATCAAGAATCTGCTTCATTAATCCAACAGGGAAAATTACACGTTAAGGGATGAGTCACTAGTAATTAATATTTATTGCACTCCTGCTGAGTAAGTAGCGCTGTAGCTACCATGTTCCAGAAGACAGAACACAATTCCCATGCACAAGCTGCTCACGGCCTAACCCTGAAAGTGCTCACATGTGAGGCCGGATAACGCTATCTAACACAATATGCGTCTGAAGATGCTTTCCTGAGCTGGCTGAGATCCATTTCAACTCCTTCCCCAACATCCTTCTGACTGTGGACCTACTGGTCGCTGCCGGTCAGTCAGAAGTGACTCCCTGGTGACCTTCTGGTGGGTCTCCAGAGGCACAGGAGGCAATGGTCCGTGTTTCTCCCACAGACTGAGACACGGGCTTCATATATACCAAGGGATGAGTCAAGACCACTAGTGGTAAGAAACTGCGCAACAGGTCTCAAAGGCACGCAGTTCGAATCCACCAGCTGCTCTGCGGGAGAAAGACAGGCAATCTCTTCCTGTGCAGTTTACAGCCTCTGAAAACCTGCTGGAAGATCAGTGAAGGGTCAGTTCCAACAAAAGAACAAACAACAGAAACATTCACATAAACAGGGGCTCTGATGGTGTAATGAGTTACAAAGGTCCGTAGTTCCACTGCTCCTATCTCCTCCCTCACAACTCAGAAACTGTGTGTGTCATTAAGGTTGCATAGTGGAGTGTACTTGGGGTAGTGGGAGGGGTGCGGGGGGATTGTATACTAAAGAAAGAATTTTTCTCTTACTTTTCAAAGAGAGGAGCGAACTGGGGGCATGGAGGGGGGAGGGCTAGGCAGGGAGAAGAGTGCAACAACGAATGAATGGAAATCCAAAATCTCTGTAAATGTTCATTAAAATTATTAAAATAAAATCTAAAAAAACCCCCACAATTCACTCACTCTCTCTCTCTCTCTGTGTCTGTGTGTGTGTGTGACAGGAGTTGGGCGAGGTCAGTTCTCATGACTGAGAGTCAACCAGAAGGCAGTGAAGGTTTTGGTATTCATATAACAAATAAATACAAAAGGCAATTACAATAATGTTCTCGAGTCTATTCCTGGCCATGGCGGCATTCACGCTCAGAGAAACAACTGTGTGTCAGTCTTCCCATGAGTGGTCTACACTTACCCACATGGACCTCCTGGGCTTTATATAACTGATCTTATATCTGTGTCCGGGGTCCAATCATGTTTCACACCCAGAAACCACTCAAGAGAGCTGATTGATGACTGTTTCAACCAACCAACTGTCATAACTAGTTGAATCAGCTGTTCTTGAGTCAACTGTGATGCACGGTGACCCCAAAATGGGGCAGAGCCAAAGAGGGGCTCGGCAGAGTTTCACAGGCTGATTTTCCAGAATCTGAGCATCAAGGCCTTTCATGTGAAGTGGCCCTGGGTGGACTTGAACCTTCCACTTTTTAGTTAGCAACAGAGTGCTTTAATCACCTACACCGCCAGGGACTCAACCCCTATCTCATTATAGGCTGTGTTAAACGGGGCCTGTGGTATTATTTATCAAAAGACTCCACTTTGTTGAGTGGATGGAGGGGGGAGGGGAAGAGTGATGACAACAGGGAGAAATGGGGACGTCCTCAGAGAGTTCCATGGGTTACGGAAATGTCTACTATCTGGCATAGCTGTTTAAAGCAGCCACAGGTTCCCTTCACTTTCCTCTATCTAGTCTGTTACTACCTTCTACCCCCTGTAGCCTGAGCCTCTGAACTTCAACTTTAATCATTACTTCTCTTCCAAACATCTTAACTTTACAGTAGATGCCTCTGGTCACACAAACGTCCCACAATGTCTTAATGCCTCCAAATACGCCTATCTGATCTTGGAAACAAATGAAACAGGACCCTCTGAATGGGTACTAGCCCAGCTTCCTGTCCAGTCCGTGAAATGCTTTGTCTTGGGTAATTAATGCTCTTTCATCATTCAGACCTCAATTACAAGCTGTTTCCACCAGGTAACTTCCCACGATCCCCCAGTACGGCCACGGCTTGTCACAGCTCTTGTATCCTGCAACATCCACTGCAGGGTAAGTACTGTGTGTCATTAGCCGAGTAGTATCTCCATCTCTTTCTCTGGGTCTGAGCTCCATAGAAACAGAGACTTTGTCTCCTCTGCTCACTGCTCTTCTCCCAGAACTCAGACAAGTCCTGGCAAACCGCAGGCAAAACGTAATTGTTGTAAGACCGAGTGAAACAGACAAAGGAGGGTATCTAGACCTTTATTTACCTGGGAGGCAGGAATGGACTGTTCACGTCCAGACCGTTCTACTTCAGACTTCTCCTAAGAAGGTGATTGCTGCTGTTATTTATGTACCATTAATGGGTTGGGACTGCCTCACAGCGGAGCCTCCAGTGGGATTTCAGAGGCAATAAACTGCACGGGAGGAGACTGCCCATCTTTCTCCAATGGAGCATCTGACAGATTTGAACTGTGTGCCTCTGGGATTGCGGCGCAGTTTCTTACCACTAGGCCACCAGAGCTCCCTACTAGGAAGACTATTTGTTATCACTATGTACTTTTGATTGGGTTTTTAGAGGCAGCACTTTACACGGGAGGAGATCGCCCATCCTTCTCCCACAGAGCAGCTGGTGAATTTGAAGTGCCTGTCTCTGGGACTGTCGCACAGCTTGTTTGCCCTAGGCCATCAGAGTGCCACTCACATATATCTAGATAGAGGAAAGCACATTGAGTATCGAGTCAACGGTCCTTTAAAATCAACAAGTGAAGGAAGCAGTGTGTGTGCGCGGTTACTTCTGGGGTTGAGCGGGACCAGGTTGAATTTTTCTTGCTATATCAAGAGGGGGAAGACTGTAGTCAGGGGATAAGTTTCCTATTTCTCTGCTATACCTCTCAGGGTCTAGGAGATCGCTGTCATAAAATGTAGCTATAAAGAACAGAAAAACACTCTTGCTGGTTCAAGGAGAAGGGATTTGGTGTATGAACACAGCACTGTACTGTTGGGTAAACACAGCGACAAGCTCCAGGAGCTACTGGCAGGCTTTCTGTCCTTCAGCGACAACTCAGCCTCCTGTCTCTATCCTGGAAGTCTCACAGGTCTGCTTTCTCCTCTCTCTCTCTTTACTCTCTCCTCTCTCCCCTCCCTCTCTCACCCCTCTTCTCTCCCTCCTCTCTCCTTCCCTTTGGAAAAATGTTCCCAAAGAGCCATGGATTGAAATCGACCCCAAACTATAGCTTTCTTTCTCTTCTAGTTCCAATCTGAGAGAAAGGGAGTCAAGCTGGCTGGCTGAAAGTCCGGAGCCTGCCCGGGTGCAGTCAGCGGACACTCCGGATGTGCTGGAATGGTTCTGAGAATACTCAGACTTAACCGCTCAGTAAAATGAGCCCTGGTGGCACAGTTGGCAGCAAGCCGTGCTGCTAACCAAGACCAAAAGCCAGGTGCCTCCTGCAGTTTACCCCAAGTGAGGAAGATGAGCTCTCTTCTTCCATGAAGATCTGTGGTCTTGGAAGCCCAACTGTTCAAGTTAGAATCCATTCAGCGGAAGTAAAAGTCTCTCAGGAGGAAATCTCATCTCCACACATTTCTCTTCGACCTTGATTTTAACTCAATACAAGATTCTGACATCCATGAAATGTAAGAGCACACAATATTTACTTTACAAATCTTTGAAAAACTCACTTCATGGGAAGACTTATGTGTCAACTGGAACGCCAGGCAATACTTTCTCAAAATCTGCCAAATAATGAAATACTTGCCTAAACTTAATGCTTATGTGATGTCAACCCAAGTGTAGCAGTTTCCTGTCTAAAGGCTCAAAAGCATCCTGCTCCTATGCTCCACAGAATCCATTCTGACTTCAGCAACCCCACACGAACGCTTTATAAACACCTGTGATAAATCCCCAACTACAGCTCAGCCCAAAGCACTGCTTCCTTTTTCTTCCATTTCTCAAAGCATCCCTTACGGAAAAGTCAGTCAGATTACATGGGAGTTTAAGGAGAGAGAGGGCTCATGATTTCCAAGCTCTCAACCACAAGTCAATTATCTGTGTTATCTATTTTTTTATAATAGTTCATGGGGCTAACATTTCCCTTAGCATGGCGAGAATTAAAATTACTACCAAGGAGCTTTGGGTTTTGCTCTAAGTATTATTAGCTAATTCTCCCTCAAGAGCTTTCTTGGGGTCTTCCCAATGCAGTTGTGATTAAAACGGTTCTCTTTTACTAAGAATAAATTCTTCTTTTCCCAAAGAGTCTTAGTTATCTAGTACTGCTATAACAGAAATGCCACAGCTTTCACAGATTTATTCTCTCACACTTGACACATATTTTTTTGGGGAAAAGGCACGATTAAATCAGTAACACATGTCGTTGTTAGGTGACACTGGGTCAACAACAGTTCTGAGCAACCCTATAAATCAAAGATTCTAACTTGTCCCTGTCCCCTGTCCCCTGTCCCTGTCACACGTCCCATCCCGCGCCATCGCAGACAAACTCAAGCCCTTCAGACATGCTCAAGCCCATTGCTAAAGTCTCTGTGTCAATCCATCTTGTTGGGGTCATCACCAAAACTGCATTATGAGGAAAAATACATGAATTAGCAGTGAACACTTCGAAAACACAATCTGGAAAACATAATGGTATCTAATTCTTACAGAAGGTGATTTGAAGGAAAGGAATTTTTTTCATTTGAACCTGTTTGCAATACAACTCAAAGACTTTTAATTCTTTTAAAATTATGTGACTCTGTTTAAAGACACTTTAAACCTGCTTTGACATTTTCTCTTCCTGTATACTACTGACATTGAGTTGATGTTTGATGCCATTTGTTAAAAAAGTTTAACTTTTTTTTTTTAAGGTAGTTGGTCTACTTTGTGCCTTCCTCTTAGTGAAGAAACCAGCTACCGAGATCCGGTTCACTCTCAGGTGGCCTCTTTCTTCCTCACATCACTGTTGCCAAGCTTCCAACTACCAAGCTGATTCGGGGCGGACTTGCATCGCAGTCTTCCTCAGGTTCCCAGTCAGAAGGCACAAACTCCCCACCTCCACAGGCCCTGTGGGCGCTGGTTGCTCTCTTCTGTTAGACCTTGAGGCCTGGGGAACAGAAGGGAATGTGTGTCCCCTCAGCACCTGACCAGAAGAGAAACCAGCTGCTGTGGAATCAGCTCGAATCCACGGCGCCGGCAGGAGCATCAGCTCTGAACTGCGCTCCACAGAGCTCTCGGTTGCCCGTTCTGTGTGGAAGTAGACTGCTGGGAACCTTCTTCAAGGTACTTCTGGGTGTACGTGAACCCCAGCATCGCTGTTAGAAGCTGAGCATGCTAACTATCCACCACCCAGCGACGACCCAAGCAGGAAAAAGCCAAGGGTTATTGTTATTATTATTATTATTACTACTACTACAATGAAATGTGCGAGGAACTAGAGTCAGAAAATCAAAAGGGCCGAACTCGCTCAGCATTTCTTAAGCTCAAGGAACTGAAGAACAGATTCAAACCTAGAGTTGCTGTAATCAAGGATGCTTTGGGCAGAATATTAAATGATCCAGGAAGTATTAAAAGAAGATGGAAGGAATATACTGAGTCATTATATAGAAAGGAATTGGCAGATACAGAGGAATTTAAAGAAATAACATATGAGCAAGAGCCTATGGTGATGAAGGAAGAAGCTCAAGCTGCTTTGAAGGAAATAGCAAAAAATAAGGCCCCAGGAATAGATGGTATACAAATTGAAGTATTTCAGATAACAGATGTTGCCCTGGATGTGCTCACCAAGTTGTGCCAAGAAATCTGGAGAACAACCACTTGGCCAACTGACTGGAAGAGATCTATATTTGTTCCCATTCAAAAGAAAGGTGACCCAACTGAGTGTGGAAACTACAGAACAGTGTCATTGATTTCACATGCAAGCAAGATTCTACTGAAGATCATCCAAAAACTATTAGAACAGCACATCAGCAGAGAACTGCCGGAAGTCCAGGCTGGGTTTAGAAGGGGTCGTGGTACTAGGGATATCGTTGCTGATGTTAGATGGATCTTGGCTGAAAGCAGGGAATACCAGAAGAATGTCTATCTGTGTTTCATTGATTATGCAAAGGCATTTGACTGTGTGGATCATAACAAACTGTGGCTGACTCTGAGAAGAATGGGAATCCCAGAACATTTAATTGTGCTAATACGAAACCTATACTTGGACCAAGAGGCAGTAGTCAGAACAGAGCAGGGTAACACTGCATGGTTCAAAATTGGGAAGGGTGTACGCCAGGGATGCATCCTGTCTCCATACCTTTTCAACATGTATGCAGAGCAGATTATCCGAGAGGCTGGGCTCTATGAGGAGAACTGTGGCATCAGGATTGGTGGAAGATCTATTAACAATCTCCGTTATGCAGATGACAGAACCTTGCTTGCTGAAACTGAGGAGGACCTCATGCACTTGCTGCGAAGGGTCAAGGACTGCAGCCTTCAGTATGGACTAAGGCTCAATGTCAAGAAGACAAAGATTCTCGCCACTGGACCAATTAGCAGCATCAGGATGGATGACGAAGAGATTGAGAGTGTTCACAGCTTCAGTTTGCTCGGCTCCACAGTCAACACTCTTGGTACCAGCAGTCAGGAAATCAAAAAGCGTATCGTGATGGGAAAGTCTGCTGTTAGGGACCTCTCAAAGGTACTCAGGAGCAACAGTGTCTCTCTGGAGACTAAGGTGCGCCTGATACAGGCCATGGTCTTTGCAATCGCTTGTTATGCATCAGAGAGTTGGACAATGACTAGGGAGGACAGAAGGAGAGTGGATGCTTTTGAGCTGTGGTGCTGGAGAAGGGTACTGAATGTACCATGGACTGCCAGGAAAACAAACAGATTCATCTTGGAGAGGATTAAACCAAGCTACTCCTTGGAGGCAAAGATTCTGGGGCTTCGTCTGACATACTTTGGACATGTTGCCAGGAGGGACGGGTCCTTGGAGAGGGACATCATGCTTGGGAGGGTGGAGGGACAGCGCAGGAGGGGAAGACCCTCTATGAGATGGATTGATTCGGTGACTGGGGTAATCGGGATGGCTGTGTCAGAGGCGGTGCGGTTGGCGCAGGATAGAGCAGGGTTTAGAGCTGTTGTGCATAGGGTCGCTATGAGTCGGAAACGACTCGATGGCACATAACAACAACAACAACAACTATTAATTTTAATGAAAATTTACAGAGACTTTGGATTTCCATTCACTCATTGTTGCACTTTTCTCCCTGCCCACCCGTCCCCGCTAGTTTGCTCTTCTCTTTGAAAAGTAAAAGAACAATTCTTTCATTGTTATACACACCCTCCCCCCAAGTCCACTCCACTATGCAGCCTTCATTCTGGACTCGTCATGACAATAATACCTAATCATATATCCCTTTTAAACATTTTTCTCCCTCATCTGTTTCAATGAAGTATACACTATTTATCCCATCCTTCTCAGTCTCTCCCCCACCCCGATGTCAGTCCCATTTTACAACACTGGAACTATGCAATATTTGTCCTTTTGGGACTGAGATATTTCACTCAGCATAATGTCCTCTAGGGTCACTCATTTTGAAAAATATTTCATGAGTTCCTTGTTTTTCAATGCAGCATAGTATTCCAAAGAATCCATAAATTCACCTTTCAGGTGTCAGGTCTTTAAGTCTGTCCTTTAACCACAGCTGCTCAAGAGGCACACATTACTTCAGTTGTCATCCTTGGGTCACTAAGTTGGGCTGAATTGCGGCTAATCAGCACTGTGACCCTGTGATGTGATGGCTACTTGCTTGGCTCAGAAGAAGTCATTTGTTGTTTTGTTTTGTTTTTTAAGTCTAAAGGATTTAATTTTACCTGCATCCACAGTCAACTCTCATGGATGCAGCAGTTAAGAATTCAAGCAATGCATTGCATTAAGCAACACTTTTTTAAAATTAATTTTAAGGAAAGTTTACAGAGACTTTGGATTTCCTTTCATTCATTTTTGCACTCTTCTCTCTGCCCAACCTCCCCCCAAGTTCACTCCTCTTTTTGAAAAGTAAAACTTGTGCAAACGCACCAGGGACTCAGTGGGAGAAAAACCTTGGAGACTTGTCCCCCCCAAAGAACACGACCTTGGAAATCTTGGGAGGCAGCTAGCTCTGCTCTGCCCCATATCATGACAGCGAGAACTGACTCCAACAACATGCTTATACACCACAAGGGGCCCGAATCTCCTCCGTCAGTTCAGAGGACACCCAGATACGGGCATCGCCCTTTGCGCTTTCCGTGGACCCTAACTCACCATCCTAAAACCAACCTCGTAGATAACGTGTGACGTTAGCAAGTCATCCAGCTATCTTCTCACATTTCCCAACACACCCAGCTGTCATTCTCTCCCCAGTGACAATGCAAACACACCTCCCACTCCAAGGATGAACCGGCTTTATTTTATAAAAGTAGGAGCAATAGCAGGGGTGCAGACAGCTGAAAAGACGGCTCACTGGTGACTTCTCCACACACAGAAAACAAAATCTCACCTTTCAAAAAAAAAAAAAAAAGAGACGTAATCTCCATGTAAAAAGAAAAATTTTAAATATTGTTTCCACACTGAAGCAAAGGCAAGATTTTAATAAAGCTGTTATTTATTTTTTAAGCACAGTTTCCTCAATCTTCCACATGTGGCCGGTATTCCCCTAGGGGCCATGCCAACTGGAAAGTCTGGTTAATCTTAAGAAAAATGACCATTTTTTACCCACTCCCTTGCTGCCCCCTGCTGACGGCAGGGTGGATAGCTCTGACCAACACTTCACTTCTAAGAAAAGGGTGATGTGCACAAAATAAAGCAATTGGTCCTGTGGGGGCAATAAACATGGTCCCTGAAGAGTTTTAAGAAAAAACTGAGGACACAAAATGCTTAACTGTCAAATCAACTGTAAAATAACCATACTGCTAACTGATAGAGTTAGACATATCCCAATGAAAAGGATTCCAGACAGAGTGAGAGGCCAGTGAAGACAGAGGCTCTATATAAGCAAGTGGTTGACACCTTTCCTCTCTAGGAAACCCCACCCATGTCATCATGAACTCCTATCCTAGCAGGTAAGGAATAGTACTGGCAACCCAAGTCAGGTGGTTCAAATCCACCAGTCGCTCCAGGGGAGAGAGATGGGCAATCTCTTCCCATGAGTTTACAGCCTCTGGGAGCTCACTGGAGGGTCAGCTAGGGATCTGTTCTGACTCAACAGCAGTGACAGAGTCGGCCTCTGCCTCCCATAGTTTTGTCTACGTGAGTACAAAATGTTAGAACATTGCAACCAGAAAAGGGTGGGGGAAGCAACCCTGAAAAGGCTGACCTTAGTTATGTATTTTAAAAATGGAAGAAGACGGTTCATGGAATCCATAGAAGGGAACTTTGTGGACCTGAAATCTAGGAGCCACGTGGGCTTCTCAGCATTCTAGGAACACCCACAAAGCATACTCATGAGAGTCTGTTTCTAGAACCATTCTCCTCTGTAGAAAACAATCCTGAGCTTTCAGGAAATCTCAAAGGGACTAGGGTCAAGAAATCAGTCAAAAGGAAGGAAGGAAGGAAGGAGGGA
>NW_006399841.1:6622533-6628495 GCF_000299155.1 Elephantulus edwardii | reverse complement strand
AAAATTAAAACACATGGTCCCGAGGAATCTCAGACTAGAAACTCTGGTCCAGATAAGAGGAAAGGCATATTTCCAGGGAGAGAGGCCATGCTTTCTAATTCTGGCTCGGAAAGACTGAGGCTTGGTTTAAGTCAAAGAAGAGATTGTTTTCTTCTTTTCTAACAAAGACCAGGACATGAAGTGGGAACTAGATGTTATGTCTTGAGCTCCTCTGGGAACTCCCTCCTCTGCCAGGTGACCAGAAAACACGTGTGGTGCCCGGCTACAATTTCCAAACATGCTGCTAAGGACACAACAAATGCATCTTAACTGAAAGGAGAAGCGGGGGAATCCTCATAGAATGAAGCTTCTTCAAATTCTTATTGGCAACCAGACTTACAGACTTCATCAAGACTGGGAGATCACCCCAAACTATTGTCTGGAAACAAATTTTAAGCCCTGAACTGACACTATCCTAGTAAATCATCTTTAAACAAAGATCTTGTTCATTTCATAAGGAATGTTAGCCTCAGAAATTGAGCATTTTTAAAGAATTGTTTGTAGGGGATTACACGGACAACTCTCTCTTTGATGCGCACAGAAAATCCTATATTGTGTTTTTGAGATTATAATTACACAGGAGGAGATGGCCCCTGGTGGATTTGAACCTACACAGAGGCGCGGGCTTTGTGTCAGAACTGGTAATCAAGTGTGTGTGTGTCACTTGTTCTTCGTTCATGTAATTTCCAGCCTCTCTTATTAACAGAAGGGAAAAACAGACACTTCTCACTCACCACTATTTCCACTTCAAAACAGGCAGTCTAACCTGATGCCCTTATTCCAAAGTTGCCTGATGAATAGTCAGTTGGAACAATCTTCACCATGGCATTGATTCACGTTCAGAAAAACACACTCCAAGACATGGCCTTGAAGCTTTAATGGTATTGATTTTGATGTAGAATAAAGCTTTTCAAATACCCTTTTTCTTGGTTAATCTTTCTCTGGGCAGCCTTTCCACAGCAGATTTTATTGGACTTCCCTACTCACACCATCAGTCCGGCTGCTAAATGATGCTCACCTATGAATTCCCTTCTGTTCCCTTTAAATGCTGTAGTTCGTGTCCCAGCTCACTCAGGCAACTCCTCTGAGACTGCAGAAGGTTTCTGAGGGGATCGTGTCGTTCTCTGGTAGAATTCCCATCTTCTAGGAGATCCAAGTTCGACTTGTCTGTCAGACACAGCCATGAACCATCCATCGGGGTGACTGGGTGTGACACAATGAGTTTCAGCAAAGCTTCCAAGAGAAGCGAGACCAGTAAGAAAGGCCTGGCAATCTAACTGTAAGAAAGCTGATGAAAATGCCATGAATCACAGGAGTCTGATCCAGGCTTGATCCTGGGGCTGGTGTATGGTTGGGGAGCCTTTTGTTCCTTTCCTGGATGGGGCTGCCAGGAGTCAACTCAAAGGGCACTAACAATAAAGTTTCCAAAGAGAACCAAGTGTTCAATCTAAGCTTTGGCAAGGAAACACCAAGCGCTCTGCTAGGCACTGGGGACTTGTGTGAACACATTCAGGACCCCTGCCCTCAGGAGCTGACCCTTAGGAGACATAAACCATAAATAATCCAAGGATCTTCTTGGCAGTGTCAGGATGGATGACGAAGAGATTGAGAGTGTTCACAGCTTCAGTTTGCTCGGCTCCACAGTCAACACTCTTGGCACCAGGAAATCAAAAAGCGTATCGTGATGGGCAAGTCTGCTGCTAGGGACCTCTCTAAAGTATTCAGGAGCAATGGTATCTCTCTGGAGACTAAGGTGCGCCTGATACAGGCCATGGTATTTGCAATTGCTTGTTATGCATCAGAGAGTTGGACAATGACTAGGGAGGACAGAAGGAGAGTGGATGCTTTTGAGCTGTGGTGCTGGAGAAGGGTACTGAATGTACCATGGACTGCCAGGAAAACAAACAGATTCATCTTGGAGAGGATTAAACCAAGCTACTCCTTGGAGGCAAGGATTCTGGGGCTTCGTCTGACATACTTTGGACATGTTGCCAGGAGGGACGGGTCCTTGGAGAGGGACATCATGCTTGGGAGGGTGGAGGGACAGCACAGGAGGGGAAGACCCTCTATGAGATGGATTGATTCAGTGACTGGGGTAATTGGGATGGGTGTGTCAGAGGCAGTGTGGTTGGCACAGGATAGAGCACAGTTTAGGGCTGTTGTGCATAGGGTCGCTATGAGTCGGAAATGACTCGACGGCACATAACAACACAAAAACAATCCAAGGATGCTGCAGACAGGTTGAGGCACGTCCAGCAGAGCCAAGTCAGGCACTGGGAAGGGGAAGGAGGCTGACAGAAGTGGGAAGGAGGCTCGCAACTTTCAAGAGTTGGCCGGCAGGGAAGGTCTTCGCTGGGATTTGAGTCAACACTCGGCGATGGGGTGAAGGTATGCACAGAGCGGAGGGACGGTGCTCTAGAGGGGACAGAAAGTGCAAAGGTCCTGAGGTCACGTGACGGGCAGAGAGAGATGATGACACTCAAGCAGATGACTTGACACAGTGACTGTAACAACGCACGTACACACCCAGGAGAGAGGACGGTGCAAAACAGGACAAGGGTCACAGCTGTTGTTCACAGGTCGCCAAGAGTCATTGCTGACTCCAGAGTTTGTAATAACAAGAAATGAGTATTTACTCACCTCACGATCATCAGAAAAAAACTCAGACTCACTGTCATTGAGTCGCAAGTGGCCCAGAGCTGACCATCTCGCTGGTTTTCCAGAGCAGTACACCATACGGAAGGAGAATACCCATCTCTCTCTCAAAAGGAGCGGCTGGTGGATTCAAACAGCCTACCATCGGGTTGGCAGCACATCTTATCCATTAGGCCACTAGAGCTCCCGATTTCCTGATCACATAAGCCTTGCTCTTGCACGACTATATTTTTTAACAATTTTATTTTATATAACAGTCAATGAATACCAAAGAATGTCAACCTCTGGGAGTTCTTGGAATGCCTGAGAAAGAAGCTTCTGTATATAACAAAGCTGTGAATTAAGACTCATAAACTGTGATGCAGAAAGGCTCCACCCACATTGTCCGAATCCCAACATCCCAACTGGACTTAGGAACTCAGTTTTCTCAACACTGAAAACCAAACGTGAAGGGACCCCCCATCACTGAGCAGCAGGTCCAGGTCTGTGGTCCAGCTTATCATAGCGTCACATCATGACAAACATCAAACAGTATGGAGACAAGTGGCATGCTTTCTAATTTGTTGCTAGAGCTCTGAAAACCACTTTTTGAAAACTTTTCCCATCTTCAGGAAAATGTTCCACTTTTTTAAGGTGAGTGGCTAGCCTGTTACTATCTCAAAGAACTAAAAGTAACTGAAGAATCATTTAAAACAAAACAAAAAGGTAAACTCATTGTGTCAGGAACCTCTCTAAGTTACTGAGGAACACAATGTCATTCTCAAGACTAAGGTGTGCCTGATTCAGGCCTGATCTTGTCAATCATTTGCAATGTGTCTGAAAGCTGGACAACGAGTAAGGACAACAGAAGAAGAGCTTTGAGCTGTTGTGTTAGATAGGAGTACTGAATATTCCATGGACTGCCAAAAGATTAAACTGATTTATCTTGGAGAGGGCACAGTTAATTCTAACTCCCTGGAGGCAAAGATGACAAAGCTTTGTCTCATACGTGGAGCATGTTGCCAGGAGAGGCTGTTCTTTGGAGAGGTGCATCATGCTTTGGATGGTGGAGAGTCAGCAAGAGAGACGGAGACCCTGGAGATGGGCTGACACAGCAGCTGCCACGGGCTCAACTATGTCAGGGGTCACTGGACAGGGCAGGATTCAGATCTTCGTTCAAAGAGCTATTACGAGTAGTACTTAACTCAATGCTACATAACAACAACAACACTGCCGTTGGGTTGGAAGTGACCCATACTCATACTGGACTCATAACCCATACTGGAAGCAACACCGCAGTGGGTTAACAGAGGCTGTAAATGTGCACGGGAGGGGAGGGAGCTGAGCAAAGCATTCGAGAAGCTGGACTCTATGAAGAAGAAGAATGTGGCATCAGGATTAGAGGAAGACTCATCAATAACCTTCATTAGGCAGCTGACACAACCCTGCTTGCTGAAAGTGAGGAGGACCTGAAACACTCGCTGCAGAAGATCAAACACGGCATCCTTCAATACAGATTGCATCTCAATGTCAAGAAAACAAAAATTCACACCACTGGACTGATAAGCAACATCCTAATATATGGAGAGAAGACTGAGACTGTTAACAACTTCCTCTTACTTGAGTCCACAATCAACACACATCATCAGTCAGGAGATCAGGAGACGCACCGCACTGGGAAAGTGTGCAGTCAGGACCTCTCCAAATTATCTTATTCAGTATCCTTTTCTCACTATTGCAGTTCTATTTGATGAAGTAAAATTGAGAGGGTTTTTTTCCCCTTAATATAGCTTAAAACTTCTGCATTGTGTTTAGAAAGGTCCTTCCTGTTTTAAGATAAGAAAGGGAATTCTTGGGTGATTCCTGCAAGTATTTTTACCATTTCATTAATTACCTCTAAGTCTTTGCTGTTCTCAGAATGGGCCACGGCTCACTTCTCCGCTGTCTCCCCCAGTTACTATGACCGAGTGTATTCCATGTGTGAGGTGAGAGCTTCAGACCTTCCACTGGCGCTTTGAGATTGAAGAGACAGAGTGTTGAACCAACTCTGAGCAATCTGAAGTAAATGAGTTCAATTCCTCTGGCCCTCAATGTTGTCCTTCATAAAGTGAGGTAAAACTACCTGCTTCAAAGGGCTATTCTGGGACTAAGGGAGACGATGAATTCCCCACAACGCCCATCACAGAACAGGCCGCCAAGGGACTGACAGTATTACTCCCTGCTCACTCCATTACCCTTGGTCCTTTATGAGAGATTTATTGCTCATCAAAAGATAGAGGAATATTAACACAACACAGTTTAGGCACCTCCTTTTTAAAGGCATAAAAGAGAGATCTAATAGAGGCTAATACTAGTTTCGGGAACTCTGGTCTGGTAGCCTAGTGGTAAGGAGCTGTATCACAATTCCAAAGGTACATGGTTTGAATCCACCAGCTTCTCCATGGGAGAAAGATGGGCAATCTCTTCCCACGTGATTTAATGCCTCTGAAAGCCCACTGATGGGGCAGCTATGGGTTGGTTCCAACACAACAGGACTAAATTAGTAGTTAGTAGTTGTTATTGACTGCTGTCGCGTCAAGCTCATCTCACAGCGACTCTAAGAACAAAAGACCTGAAGCCTTTCTTTAACTATCGTCACTTCCCGAAGTTCATAGCTTCCAGAAGCTACTAATATTATTAATTGTTGTTGTTGTTGTTGTTAAATGTCATAGAGTCGTAAACAGCTCATAGTGACCCCATGAACGAAAGACCTGAACACTTGTATAACTTTCATCCTTTCTCCAGGTTCATAGAGTTTCCGGAGACAAGCTATTTCAGAAGTGGATGCCACTCCTGCTTCCAGGCTTGTTTGTATCGGGGAGCTCCACCAAACACTGTCCACCATGGGTAACCATTGTCACATTTGGTACATCAGTGTCACAGTGTTCAGCGTCACAGCGACCACAAGTTACAGCTGAAATATGGTGACACCGAGAGCTGGCTCGGGCTCAGGAGTGTGTGCAGCCACGCAGACCGTCCGCCGAGGGCGCAGGCCAGGATGACTTCCCCGGGGTCATCTGGCGGTAGGTTCTCAAAGCCCGTAAAAGGCCACTTAGGTGTGATGGGGCTTAACAAAGCCAGAGACTTGCTTAAGAAGTGTGTTGTGGAGTGGATTTGAGGGGAGGCATTGTATAACAATGAAAGAATTTTACTTTTCAAAGAGAAGAACAAACTGGAGGAGAGGGGTGGGCAGGGAGAAAAGTGCAACAATGAATAAATGGAAATCCAAAAATCTCTCTAAATTTTCATT
>NW_006399841.1:6617885-6622417 GCF_000299155.1 Elephantulus edwardii | reverse complement strand
GAGCTGCCTCGACCTCACAGTAATCCATGAAGAAGAGGTGTGACCCTCGTCCTCTCCTGCACCATCCTCATGACCTCAGATGTCCTCAGCCCACGTCTCAGCACTGTGTCAACCTGTCCTGTTGAGGGTCACCTGGAGCCGAACGGCCTTATCACATGTAGAAAATCCTTGCACTTCTCTATCAGGGAAGTTAAGATCTGCTGTCGTCCAACTACTAGTTGCTGACGGGGACAAAACAGGGCAAACCGTTAGGATAAAGAGCTTGATCATGTGGCATCACCCTGCCACCTGCAGACGGAGACACCACTCTATGCAGGGCTGAGAGGCCCCTTGTCACCGCAATTTCCCTATAACCTGGGTCTAAACCCTGGATTTGGAAGTTTGGGGGCTCTAAGGACCCAGTGCCACTTGGGAACACGTGCAATAACTAGTACACATGACGCACTCGATGGGACCACGGAGCCCTCCTCCCTCGGTGCCCCAGGTTGATTGTGTCCCCAGAAAAGAGACAATGAAGTTGTGCTTGGGTGGCGCAGTCCATAGGGAGATGCACTGCCCACGCAAAGACAGCACTTCTCTGGCGGTTCAAATCCACCTGCGACTCCGAGGGGAAAGAGTGGGCAATATCTTCTCCTGAGATTTACAGCCTGGAGGATCAGCTAGGAGTTGCTTCTGACTGGATGGCAATGGGAGTTTTCATTTTGGGGAGTTCTGGGGACTTTAGTCTGTCAAGGCTTGAGAGACTTGGGCTGCTGACCAAAAGGCTATGACCCTCCGGCCATTCAAACGCACCAGCAGCTTCTAGGGAACAAGATGGGCAATCTCCTCCCAGGCAATTTACAGCTTCTGGAAGCCAAGGGTGGGTCATTGATGAGTGGTTCCATCTTGACAGCAACGATTAAGTGGCTTCCCAGTACCTATGAACATGACTTTATATGGAAATAAAGTTTTGTGAATACAGTCATTTGTTATTGCCATCAAGTCGAGAATGATGCACAGCAACCCTATGAACAATCAGCCTCGACACCATCCCATCCTGTGTCACCATCCTCCCAAACTTTGACACACTCAAGCCCATTGCTGTAGTCACCAAGTCAACCCACCTGGTTGAAGGTCTTCCTCTCCTTCACCACCCCTCCACCTTCCTAAGCATGATGTCCCCTCCAAGGAATAACCTGTCCTAGAAACATGCCTCCAGCATGTGAGGTGTCGCCTCCCTGATAATCCACGGGTACTGTTAACTCAGCGAGAGAACAGGAGAGAACTAACTAGACTTTAGAGTTTCCAAAACTCTGCATCTCTAGGAAAGCAGATTTGTCTTTCTCCTCTGGAGTGGCTGGTGAGTTCACACAGCATTTTTGTGAGCAGTCCAATGTTTATCTACTATTGTGATGAGAAGAGAGAATGACAAAAGCTCACAGGGAAATGTCATGTGATAACAGTGGCATGCTGGTATGTTACATCCATGAGAGGAGGAAAGCCAAGGATTGTCAGCAATACCAGAGACAAAAGAAAGACCAAAAGTATCATCTTCCCTAGAGCTTTCAGGGAGAGCCTGCCACATCAGGCTTCAAGCCTCTAAAATGTACTAAAGAGCAATGGTGTCAGTTTAAAGACTAAGGTGCACGTGATCCGAGCCATGCTATTTACAAGTACTTCCCAGGCACCTGAAAATCAGACAGTGAACAAAGATAACAGAAAAACACGGAATAGCCTGTGGACTGTAAAAAGAATAAACAAGTCTGCGTTGGAGAAAGTCCAGCCAGGGCGCTCCTTAGATACAAGGACGGTGAAACTTCATCTCACTTACTTTCTGCATGTTATTAAGAGGGGGAAGTTCTTGCAAAAAGACATCATACGAGAAAGGTGCAGAGTCAGAGAAAGAAATGAAGACCTTCAACAAGGCAGACTGACACAGTGACCGTAACAATGGACTCAAGTAAAAAACAAAAACAAACAAAACAAATCAACTGTACCAGAGATGGTGAGGACGGCCCAGGGTGGGGCAAGGGTCCAGCGCGGTGTTCACGGAGTTGCTATGAATCACAGTAGACTTGACAGCACATAACAACAACCTAACAACACAATAACAGCCTCGAAAACTGTGAGAATAAACATGCTAGTCTAAGACACCCAGTTTGCGGTAATTCGTGATGGTATTGAAAGGTATTAACAGAGTGGGTACCAAGCCTACATTATTCAAATCACATCCCCCAGCCCTTCCACAATTTCCGTGTGTGTGTGTGTGTGTGTGTAAGCCAGATGGCAAAGGAGACACAGATATGCTTGTTGGAATTCACTTTAATAACATCCTCCAAAACTAGGCCATATGGCCGAGGAATCCCTGGATGGCTGGTTGAGGAAGCAGACCCATTAAGATTTGTAATCAACTCACCAAAGGTGAACAGTAAGGAGAACGGATGGTACTGGATCATGGTCCACTGGGACCAGGAGCAAAATGTCATGGACAAGAAATGACAGCGGTGCAACCTTTTTGCAAAACAACATGGTTTGGTTTTAAAATAGAAGTGTTGTGGGGGTTTTTTTAACATGAGAACAGCCTGTTCTAAAGATTTAGATGATTTGGTTTCTAAAGATTTGGCTCCTAAACTAGGTGAAAAATCTCATCGTTTAAAATCCATAATGCATCTCTTGCAGACCTCAGAGGCTGGGAGTAAACGTCTCATGGCTTTTAGGGAAAGAAATGGTGTAGAGAGGACCATCCCGCACCGAGAAGTCTCATTTAGTAAAAGCCAGTAGGGCTGGTGTTTAGTTTGCAGGGGAAGAGGCTAAGAGCTCAGGGACCGGGTTATTAAACAAGGATTAACAGCAACGAAAACTACAGAGGCAGTTAGCCCTGAGGTTCCAACATTAACGAATGACCGTGCATTGCTTTTATAATAATCACCAGGATAAATGCCACTTGCGCCCTGCAAATACAGTTTACTATATTTACCTGCACTTATTTATCTGAAAGTCCTCATTTACTCATTGCCATCTGGTAGGAAGTGACCCTCCATTGGGACCCCAAAGCTGTGGTTTCATGGGAGGATACTGCCTGTTCTTCTCCCAAGGTGCGGCTGGTGGATTCGAACTGCGTGACAGGCACCAACTTTGGGTTAACAACACGATTCCTTACAGACTGTGCCACCAAAGCTCCCCAACAACGAATGCTGCTGTCATGTACCTTGGAGTCAGACCAACTCTTAGCTGATCCTCCAGGAGGTTTCAAAAGGCTTCAAATCACACAGACGATCCGTCTTTCTGCCATGGAAGAGCTGGTGGATTAGAACCTCCTACTTTTGGGCCGGTAGCACAATTCCTTACCACTAAGCCACCCAGGTTAAAACACATGCAAATGAAATAAAAATGTAGGCAGTGTGGACTGATTCTTGGTCTTCAGTGCTTAGAAGATAACTCAGAGGATGAATGGAAGATTTTCCCCCTTGCTCTGGGCTCTGATGTGTATGGCTAATTTAGCCATTCTTATCTCATCTCAGAGCATAATATTCTGCCACAGAAGCATAATACTATGCTAAGCTACTGTGTAGCGAGAAGAGCTAATGTGTAGCAAAATGTGCTTTAATCACTTATCTAAAGCAAACAAACAAGACTTCTCAAAAATGACCAAACACTTTAAAGCCATAACTCAACAACAGTGCATTGCTGTCCAGATGGAATCGCTTCCAACTGCCGCAGTCTTAAAATGCTCCTGGTTTGGTCCTACTGTGGCACTCAGGAAGCAGCCGTAGGTTGGCATTCACCGGATGGTAACTTACAGCAATAAGCATGAATATGTCTTCAGCCCTCTGCACCTTTGAAGGTAACAGCACCCAGCTCACTCCAGAGCTTCAGTGCCCGCCCTATTCACAAACCAACCCAAGGCAGCACAAGTACACGCCTTCCTCATCTTCTCATCCCCTGTCCTCTCTCCTCCTCCGTATGGTACCTCCATCTCCTGCGAACGGCAGACACACTGAGGGAGCGTCTAGCATTTCTGTCTGCTAAAAACAGCTCCATCCGCAGAGGCAGCTAGCCCTGCAAAGCCCCTCTGCTGCGCTGAATCCATCAGAACCAGTCAAGCACCATGCGTGTGATCCCTTTAGCGTAAATAAGGTAAACAAGAAATGGTAAATATGGCAGCTTTAAAGTAATTACGGGAGTAAAAAGTAAATATTGTAAAACCAGAAGGATAACTATGGATGGGAACTCAAGGCGGGCAGGGCACGGGTAGGGGCAAAACCACAGGGTTGCACAGCTTGGGGTTGAGGGGGAGGGAGGAAATGGGAAGGAACGCGGGTGAAAAGACAGGGTAATGATGGGCAAGGTCCAACGATGATTAATTTTATAGAACATAATGCATGAGACTGATTGCATGAAACACAATGTGAATGAAGAACAGTGTGAAACACAATGTATATGACATTTGTAAGCAAACCAAAAAACAACAAATACAATAACCCAAGCATTTTCAGGGGAAGAAAAAGAAATAAATACAGCAATGGGCACAGGATATGAACAGGCACTTCACC
>NW_006399841.1:6603157-6616760 GCF_000299155.1 Elephantulus edwardii | reverse complement strand
ATTGGACAATTAAAACAGACATTCAGATGGTGGGGGAAGAAGAACAAACTGGGGAGGAGGGTAGAGAGAATGGTGCAGCAATGAAGGAATGAAAACCCAAAATCCCTGTAAATGTTCATTAAAACTAATAAAATTTAATAATAATAATTTTTAAAAAACCAAACCACAACTCTAAAAAAAAACCCTCTACACTAACATGCAATTTAACTAACAATGTTGTTGATATTGTTAGATGTTGAGTCAAATACAAGTCACGGCGACCCTATGAACAAAAGATCTGAACCCTGTTTTATCCTGTGCCATCCTCACACTTCCTGACACACAAGAGCTCATTGCAGCAGTCACCGTATCAGTCCACCTGGATGAGTCTCTTCCTCTCTTTCGCTGACCCTCCACCATTCCCAACATCATGTCCCTCTCCGAGGAATAGCACCTCCTAGCAACATGTCATCACTCTTACCTCCAAAGAGCATGCCACCTGCACCCTCTCCGAGGCATATCTGTTCATTCTCTTGGTCGACCAATGCTCTTCGCCAACACCACAGCTCAGAGGCATCAATTCCTCTTCTGTCGTCCTCATTCACTTCCCAGCTCTCAGATGCGTAGCCAGTGATCAGAAAGACCACGGCCTGATTCAGACGCACCCTAGTCCTCAAACTGAACTACAATCAGGAGATGTTTTGCACTGGGAAAGTCTGCAGTTAGGGACCTCTCCAAATTATTGAGGAGTAGTGATGTCAGTTTGAGGACTAATGCCCTTTACCTGGGTTCAATTTGGTCCCGCAAAGGGTAGAAAGGGCAAGAAGTTTCGAGCAGATAAAGTACTTTAGGGATTTTCCAACTCCCTTCATGAATGTGAAGAGTGTGATGAGGGGTGCCCTATACACACTTGTGTGACAACTGAACAGTTCTAAACCAAAAGGTCCTCCACATTCCGTGCTCCCCTAAGTGGAGATCATGATACTTCAGGTCGACGCATGGACACTGACACAAGAAAGAAGCAACATTTCTCAATAAGATGTCCTGCCCTGTGCTGCATCTGTGCAGCTCAAGGTGGGAGAACAGAGAAAAGGCCCTAATATACAGCTCAGATACTGCTGGACACCAACCTGCCATAGATTTGCTTTAACCATCAAAACATGGCCCCGGGGCCAAACCTTAATGGATAAGCTCGCCAAAGAGAGTCAGCCTGCAGATTCCCGCCTCATGTTACAGACCTTCACCCTGAAATGATTCCTTCTCCAGTCTTCCAAGCACTTCCCCTCACTGAAAGCAAACGAGCGGGCAAAGCCACACTGCTTCCGGGAATAAACACTCCTCATAAAACCACACAGGGTCACAGCAAGCAAAGACATTTAATGGCACCAGAGTTGGGGGATAAAGTTAAATTTCACAGCCACGCCATGAAATCCAGTACGCTATAAAAACTTAAGAGATCCCATTCAAGTTTTATTTAGAAAAAGAAAACCATACTGTTGACACTCATCAAAATTACGAGCGTCTATAAAAAGAAAAAGGTTATCAGAATAATTCCATTTTTCACGCCCTTTGGCTTTTGCTATTAGGTTTTTCTACAAGGTCCTAAAATAAGGACTTTGTTCCAGGCTTTATTAATTTTCTCAGATTTTAATTCAGCTATAAAATAATTCTTCACTGTCCCCTTCTTGACCTTTTTTGACAGAAAAAAAAATGTTAAGACTCTTACATGTTCTTCAGAGATAAAGGTAATAACCATCAGTATTTCCATAACGGAGATGCCTCCAGTAGAGCTGGGAGGCTCGGAGTTCGGCCACCTTGACTCCACTGCAGGTCAATGTCAGGTCAAAGACCTAAGAACTTTCTAGGGACATGGGATAGGGATTTTTATTTCCCCCCCCCCACCCAACAGTGTGATGGTGGTGCAGACTGTAGGAAGTCGTGCTGCTAATCCCAAAGCTGTATCACTATGGTGGTTCAAATCCACCAGCAACCGGGCTGGAGAATGATGGGCAGTCCTTCTGTGTCATTTATGGCCCTGGGATCAGCTAGGAGTAGGCTCCAATTCACCAGGTTCGAATCCACCAGTGACCGGGCTGGAGAATGATGGGCAGTCCTTCTGTGTCATTTATGGCCCTGGGATCAGCTAGGAGTAGGCTCCAATTCACCACAATGAGATGCTGAAGAAGAAATGAGTCCATGGAGGACTGTGTGGACGTCTCCGTGTGGGAAGGAAGGTTCATGTTCTATCCCGAAGCCTTTGATGTTTCCTACACAGATCAGCAGCTGCTGCTGGTACAACTTTAGCAGAGGAAGGATTAATAGGCAAGCAACGTGTACCCTGGCTCATTTAGAGCCAACTGTAACCACCTCTTTGGTGGTTTGAACCCACCAGAAGCTCCTAAGAGAAAGACGTCCTATCTCCTCCCCTGTGCTACAGCCCAGAAAACCCACAGCTGTGAGTCACTGCCGCTCCACAGCAATGAGTGGTTTGGGGTTTTTACTGTGAGGAAAATCTATTTCTCCTCCCACATTTATTATTTACATCTGTACGCTACTGTTGTTATATAGTTGTGTTGACTACAACGCATAGTGGCCTGATGAACAACAGAAAGGAACTCTGTCCTACCCTGCACATCACTGTGACAGTCACAGTGTCACACCATCATGCCGAAGGTCTTCCTCTCTCCCTCTGACCCTCCACCTTCCTCAGCATGATGTCCTGTTCCAAGCACTGTCCATGGTCTATCTGTAGGAGTCATGGGTATTTATTTTACTCTGCAAGTTATACTCTCATACTACTCAATAGAATTCCTTTTTAATCTTGACAGTTCATTCTGATTCTTCCCCCCATTTTACAGATTAGGCCAATGAGGCACAGAGGGGCCGTAAGTCCTGCCTGAGGCTGTTCCGCACGTGGGCAGCAGAGGGGCAGAGCCTTCAGCTGGGCTTACAGGTCCAAAATGGGAATCGGCCAATAAGCCTCCAGCACAAGCAAAGCAATGTCAATGTGTCACCAAAAACATAGAATATGTTCCAAGAATTAAAGAGACACACGTTAGGAGAGGAGAGGGAAAAGGAGGATTTGAAGCTCTTTCACCAGAAGAATGGCTTGCTTCAAAATAACCACTCCCTTTCCAGCCAAGCACCAATTAAAGGAGAGCGCCCCTGACGGTGGGTAGAACAGCGCGATCACACCCAAGCCCTTCAGCAGGAGCGGGGCTTCCACCACCAACACCCACGTGCCGACTGACAACAGCAACATCAGAGAGCTAAATGAAGCTTAAAAAAGAAAATATCAAGCTCCTTCAGAGGTCATTCAACTTTATTAAGCCCTCACTTTCTCAACTACTCAATCGGCTGTGGTCTGCATTTTATTTGGACTGTTTAATTGATCAAGGTTCTCGTTTTGTGTGTCTGCTCAGTGGGACTGATTCAGACCTTCTCCCGGAGCACCCTGCTGGCTAATGGCACTCCTGCTTTCACAACCATCCCTTCTCAGTATCACAGCATGGACACAACGCATCACTATCATTGGATCGCTGGTGACCGCTAACTGGTAAGGTGGTCAGGTCCCATATATCATTCTCGGCTTCAAGAAGGAGCTTTTGCTCATACTTTACCTTTTTATGATATATTTTTTAAGAGTGTGTGTGTGTGTGTGTGTGTGTGTGTGTGAGAGAGAGAGAGAGAGTGTGTGTGTGTGTGTGTGTGTGTGTGTGTGAAATCACACCTGACTGGTACAGGAGGAGATTGTCCCTCCTTCTCCAGGAAGAGTATCTGGTGGATTCAAACCAAGCACTTCTGGCATTGCAGTGCACCTTCTTGCCACTTAGGCCAGCAGAGTGCGCCATGATATTTTTTTTTTTTTATTCATTGTTGCACATTTTCTTTCCCTCCTTCCTCCCTCCCCGAAATGTATCCTTCAGTCCAGATTGTCGTTGTTCACACTTCAAAACGAGGACTCGGAATGCATTGTAGTTTATTTTAAAAATGACTCATTCATGGTATTTTGTGTAAGCTATTTCAGACCCCTCTAAAGGAATGAACCTTTAAAGGAAAATTCACAAGCTGCCAAGACATTACCTGTGTCAACCCGTCTGTGAATCTGCAAGGCCCTCATGGTAATCACTCACACTTCTGGTCTTGTATGCAGGCAGTAAACACCAGGAGAGGTTCACGTCTGTGAAGCGGGTTTCAGCTCACAAAGAACCAACAGGACACAGGAGACCCGCCCACTCCAAGGCGAGAATCTTCATAGACACAGACCGCTTCCATGATGGAAGGTGTGGCTCGCAAGTTTGAGCCCTGGAACCTTTTATTTAGCAGCCAAGCAAGTAAATCACTGCACCGTCAGGGCCCCTTTACCCCACATTCCCAAGAGCCCCCAGCTCCTCACCACTGAGCCAATGTCACCTCAGGAACGTGACCGTGCCGAGCAGACCTGCCCCAGAAGGTTCCCAAGGCTGTGATCTTCACAGAAGCAAACTCACACGTTCTCATCTTTCAAAAGTGGAGCAGCTAGTGAGCTCCAAGCACATCAACACTGTACCAGGTTGATCCCGATTACATAATCTAGTCATGCCTCTCTAGTCCGCTCTCCTGTTCCCTCCTCCACTGTGTCCTCCAACAAGCTCACGGGGCTTTTCATGTGGAGTTTCTTTGTTTTGGGGGTTTTTTTATTATTAATTTTAATGAACGTTTACAGAGACTTTGGATTTCCATTCATTCACTGTTGCATTTTTCTCCCTCCCCACCCTTCCCACCCCACCAGTGGGCTCTTCTTTTTGAAAAGTAAAACTGTTTCATTGGTATACAAATCCCCCCCTGCCCACCCCCTGAGTACACCCCACTATGCAGCCTTCATTCTGGACTCTTGTCATGACCATAACGGAGGGAGTTTTTAAATTATGAGATGAAAGAAAATAAACACAACTGTAAATCTCCTTCTCCCACTCCCACACAAATGGTCATGGTGAATCATGGTGAACACCTTCATTCATACAATATAAACTGAATGATGAACAGGGTCTCTGGTCTATACACAGCCGACTAACAAATTAAGCTTTCTCAGTCTGATGAGCAAGATAGAAAGAGGATTGATGCATACTAAGTATCAAAGGATGTTAAAGTTGTAAGTACAGAGACTCCTCACTTAAACAAAAATAATCTGGGAAATTTTTGTTTTGTATCACTTAACAGGGACAATCCTTTCTGTCAAACAGGAGGCTGCACGCTTTGGATGTTGTGTAAACATCATTTTACATACAAGGCAATCCCCAAATAACAAACAAGCTCTGTTAACAAACATGTTTGTAAGTCTAATTTGTACTCACATCAGAACAATTAGGTTATGGTTCCTCAGGGTCGCAGGAAGACTCATCAACAACCTGATTTATGCAGATGACACAGCCTTGCTTGCTAAAAGGGAGGAGAACCTGATGTGTGTGTTGCAGATGATCAAAGACTACAGCCCTCAAAATGGGTTGCATCTCAACATAAAGAAAACAGAGGTCCTGACCAATGGATCAATGGGCAACATCATGATAGATGGAGAAAGCGCTGAAACTGTCAGCGATCTCATCCTGCTTGGATCCACAATCAACAAACTTGGTGTCAGAAGCTGGGAATGAGGAGAAGTATTACTTTGGCAAACCAGCTGTCAGGGACCTCTCCAAAATACCGAAGACTAGGGACGTTCATTTAAAGACTAACATGTGCCTGATTCAGGCCATGGTCTCTTCAATCACTTTCTGTGCAGATGAGAGCCAGACAATACGTTAATGCTAACAAAAGAATTGATGCCTTTGGTTTGTGGTTGGAGAAGAGTACTCTGAATATTCCACGCACTGCCCAAAGAATGAACAGGTGTGTCTTGGAAAAGGTGCAGCCAGAGTGCTTCTTGAGGTGAGTATGACAAACCTTCATCTCTCAGACCATGGACATGTTGCTTGAAGAGGCTATTCCTTGGAAAGGGATATCATGCAGGGAAGGGTGGAGGGCCAGCAAAATAGAGGAAGACCCCCCAGGAGATGGACTGATAGGGTGACTGCAGCCATGGACTCAAGTGTATCAGACGGTGAGGATGGTACAGGACTGGACGGGATTCAGATCACAGGGTCACTATGAGTCATCCTTGACTCAATGGCATCTAACACCAACATACCTAATGTAATTTAGCCAAATGCTTGTTTTAGTTTATATCCTGTACATTACGGTGCATAAAAAGTTTAACTTTCAGATACAAGAAAATATCTTTATAATAATAATAATATATTGATGCATGCTGCAAAGTCAAGCCTGGTTTTTTATTACAAACCAGTGTATAGTTAAGAAATGAATTCTCAATCCTAGAGGTGCACGGTTCGAATCCACCAGATGCTCTGCCGGGGAAGGAGGGTCCATCTCCTCCTGTACCAGTCAGATCTGATTTGACGGTACACACACACAAAAATAATAAAATTTAAAAAATTAAAAAAAAAAGAAATGAATTCTGAGACATAGCCAGGAGCCTGGCCAAGCAAAGGCCGGCATGCCATGGTTAGGATGTGGGTTTTTATTGCAGGTGCAATGGAAATCCATTGAGCTTTTCAATAGGTACTTGATCTGAGATGCAGCCGGTGTGCTATGTGGGGAATACAGGATGGAGGTCAAGGGTGGGGTCAAGGAGACCCAAAGTCAAGATGACAGTGGCTTGGATCACAGCACAGCAGTAGGTCTGGTGAGTCATGACTGAGCAAGTTCAGTATCAAACTCCTCTAGGGAAGAGGAGGCATGAGGACTGTCGTTGTTAAGTGCTGTCAAATCACAGACAATTCATAGTAATCCTATGAACAAAAGACCTGAACACTTATGTAATTTTCATCGTTTCTCCAAGTTCACGGGGTTTCTGGAGGCAAGCTATTTCAGAAGTGGATGCCATTCCTTCTCCCAAGCTTGTTTTAATCAGGGAGCTCTACCAAACACTGTCCGCTGTGGGTAACCATTATCACATTTGACACATCAGGAAAATCAATAATGAAGGACTATGTAAGAACAAAAGTCGCTGTTGCTGTTATTAAGCATCACTGAGGCCAATTTCAACTCTTAGTGACTCTAGTGACAGGGAAAACCCGACTTAAGGGTTTCCTGAGTAGAAAGCTTCTGGGAGCAAATCACTGTGGTCCCTCTCCCGCACAGGTCCACCGGGTGACTCTGAACTGCTGGCTCTTTGGTGAGGAGCCCAGGGACCACCTATTGTGCTGCCAGGGCCAAGTATTTAATAACTTCATTTTTACGGAGAAAGAACAGCACTTGGAGGATGCGGAGGCTATCTGTCCCAAGTTACGGAGCACAAAGGCGCCTTCCACCCAGATCCTGTGAGCTGGTTGAGAGAGATTACCTTCTGAGAATCACTCAACTGGTCACCTTGGTCAAGGTGGAGCGAGGTAAGAAACTATGATGATTCTATACTCACTCTGCACTATCACGGAGACTTCAGCCACAGCCCACACTGAACTCCCATCCTCCCAGGAGGCCTGGCAGGGATTGGCAAAAGGTGACACAGAGGAGGTAAAGGATGAACGCTCAGGACAGCAGAGAGAGGAGCCCAAACACAGAGGCTCCCTTAGCCGGAAGCTACCCAAGGAGAACTGGAGCCAGGAAAAGCGCACAAGGATTTAAGATCTTGTGTCACATTTAGAGATTAGAGTCCCCAAGTATAGCTAGTTGCCTTAGCAACTGTATCTCTATCCAAGGTGATAAATTACCCTGCGCCAAAACAAATTCAGTTCATTTCTTAAACAATCAGTGTCCTGGAAATAGTACGAGAACAAGCAAATACCAGCGAGTTCACTCAGAAGGCAAATCAATCATGGGCTTTGAGCCAAAGGCCCCGTGGCTGGAAAAGAGACTTGCGGAGGGAGAGGGGAGCTGGGAAAGCACCAACGCATTCAAATTCTCAAATGAAATGAAAACAAAAAGACAGAACTAATAAAAAGCCACTTGAAAAATGAACATTCCTCTCTGACCAGCCTAACTAAATTCCCCGCATTATTCGCTATTCTGCCTTCCTTTATGTCATAGACGCTGACGTTTATTAATTATTTGATTTCTGTCTATTTGATTTCCATTCCTGTCTGTTGCACAGACTTGAAGCTTCTTGACAGCCAAGGTTATGTCTGTTTCATTTCTCACTGAACTCCTAGAGAATCAAAACCCTCCTGACACATGGCCAGCTTATCTAAACACACTTAGTCAAGTCAATAAACATAGACATTACATATACATGCGTGTGTGTGTGTGTGTGTGTGTGTACATATATTTTTTTTTATATGCATTTCATGCTTGGGGAAAACTAGGAGGATTTTTCAGCAAAATTAAGACTACAACAAAATGATCATTACAACTATAATTTAAAATTATGTTGTGGACACTAGCCACTGTAATTAGAAAAACAAAGGAATACATATCAGAAAGCAGGAGATAAAAATGAACAATACTTGCAATAGATAAGGGTTCACACCTAGAAAACTGAAGATATACAGAGAAATGACACCAAATAATAACAAAGTTTGTTTTGATTTCTGCAAATTCAACCCAAAGAAAACAACTAAGTCTCCCTATTTAAATTGCTACCTACCTAAGTCATCAAATCAGTTAAAACGTATAATGAAAAACAATCCTATTTACAGCAGCAGCCAAAGTGATAACATACTAAGAAATTTAAAGGAGCATGTCGTTTTGCCATGCTTTAAAATGATCCTGAAGGACATCTGGCAAACTATACAGAGACTCCACGGCTCTGACAGTTCAAATCTACAGGCAGCTCCAAGGGAAAGATGACCACTCTCTCACCTCAGTTTATGTCCTCAGAAACCTGACAAACAGTTGCTATGAGAGTTGAAACCGACTTGGCAATGAGCTTGAGGTTCTGAGTCATAGTCTTTTTATCAAATGACTCTGAGGGAATACAGAATTGGAGCGTTGGGATTGGATAGCTTGATGATAACGTAACTAAGATCTCACATTTATGTAGATGGGACCATGCATGTAGGGTGTATGGAACCCTTACAACAGCACTCACTGGTCAGTTTTACCATCTGGCTAAGCTTTAAAATGTACCATCCCAGAGGTGGAAAAGGGGCCCCTCACAACCACCATCGAAAGAAAAGCCAGGAATGGAGTGTACCCTTCGGACCCAGGATCTATCTCTGCTGAGAACCAATGAGACAGTGATGGAGCAGTAACCAGAAAAGGCTACAAGCAGCAACAGAAAAACAGCGGCCACAGAGGTGGCAGAAGCAAGAGACCAGCAGAAGACGGCCCCTTGGGCTGCTCAGCCAAGTGGGTGAGAGGGCTGAGTGCTTCTGGGAGACAACACCTGGTGCAGGTGGAGTGAGGCACTTCCTGGTGAAGCTCAAGAGCTTGAAGGCACCTGCTTGAGCAGAGCAGAGGCTAAGATGCCAACCTAATGGATGAACTGACTCTTGAATCACCTGAGACCCTGAATTGTAATCTATTACTTCCCTAGTAAACCTCTTAAGTACTGCCTGTGAGTGCCAGGAGGCCACTGCACTAAGTCATAGATCACACATGAGACCAACGGCAGGTGTCAGAACTGGTAAGAGGTTGGAAGGTGGAGACAGGTCTGACCTCCGTCTCACAGGAATCACACTGGGGCTGCTGATGTCGATTCTCCTTCCTCCTGGTGAAGTTCGAGGGGCTGGTGAGGACCAGCGATGCTACAGCCCAAGCACTTTTACACAGCTCAGAACACATACTCAAATATACACATAAACCAAAGTGATTTTAAAAGGGAATTGAAACAATCTTCCAGAACTATATATATTTACTAAAACTCACTGAACTGTAATCTTAAAATGCATGAATTTTGTGATACGTATTATTTTTCAGAAAAGTTGTTTGGAAAATGAAACCAGACAGTATATGAAAACATGAAACCAGAATAATATTTTAAAACCTGGCAGGTTCCCCCCACCCCCTGCAATAATCCCAAAGCAGAAAAGAAGCTTTATAATTACAACACAGAACAGTAAAGCTTGAAAGAAAAAAGCTGCAAAATTGACAACATAAAAACACCCAAATCTCAACACAGCAAAAGGCATGAAAAATAAATAAAAATCCAGCTGACAAGTTAAGAAATGTTAATTTCTCTTAAGAAAGAAAGAAAAATATCACTGGCGCCCATCAACAAACGAATGGGTGGAGAAGCTGTGGTATATTCACACAATAGAATACTATGCTGCACTGAAAAACAAGGAACTCATTCAATATTATTCAAAATGGGTGAGCCTGGAGGACATTATGCTGAGTGAAATATCTCAGTCGCAAAAGGATAAATATTGCATGGTGCCACTGCTGTAAAATGGGACTGATATCAGGGTGGGGGTAAGACTGAGAAAAACTGGATAAATTGTGTATACTGCACTGAAACAGATGAGGGACTGAATAATTTAAAAGCGATGTATGATAGGGTATTATAGTTATCACAAGAGTCCACTGGCTTCTGACTCATAAAAACAATTCCTTAAAAAAAAAAAAACAAACCACAACCCACCCAATTCCTTGACATTAGTTAGAAAAGAAAATATACAAAATAAAAACAGGCAAAGAACAGGAAGGGTGTTATTAGAAATATGAAATTATGTTCAATCTCATGTAAAAGAAAACATTTACATTAAAAGATCCATGTCCTCTGAACGAAATGACAAATGCTAAAAAGTATAACCTGCTGTTCCATGGAGTAAGAGACTGCGAGCCATGGAGTATGAGAAAACAGGCACTGTCAAACACTTTGGAAATGATGTAAGTGGTTTGTTCCAAGCAATTCCCCATCCACGACCTGTGTCAAGTGATCCACCTTTGCTTTTGTGAAATAACTCACGGGAGCAGCTATTCCTCACAACACGGTAAGAGCAAAATGTTGGAATCTTCAATTGGTCAAGAGAGAAGTGAAGGAAGTATGTTAAGTCTCATGCATATAATGAAACCGTTTACAAACATTAAAATGAAAGTACTATATTGATATATATTGATAAGGAACCATTTCCCAGCTAAGGAAGCAAAGTATGTAAATAATATAACCAAAGACACAACAAGGTGTATGACAAATGATCCAAAAGTGCTGCTATAGAGACCATTCGATTCCAACTCACGTCAACTGGACTCTGACATCAATCCACCACCACTTGCTGAGGCTGTAAATGCTTATGGGAAGAGACTGCCCGCCCATCTTTCTCAGTCAAGAGCCTCAGGTGGCTCCAATGTGCAGGTCTTTCATTTACCAGCCCAACATTTATCACACTATGCCACCAGAGCATTTCTTTTTAAAGAAAATGTTTTGTGATTTTTCATAAAAGTTTAAAAAAAAGTTATATTTTTTTCATTCATTCATTGCTGCACATTTTACTTCCTCTCCCTCCCTTTCCGCTCCTCAAGATGACTTTTTCCCCTAATGTTTTAAACATTAAGAGTGAAATATCTCAGTCACAAAAGGACAAATACTGCATAGTGCCACTATTGTAGAACGGGACTGACATCAGGGTTGGGGTAAGACTGAGAAAAACTGGATAAATTATATATACTATATTGAAACAGATGAGGGAGAGAACAATTTAAAAGTGATGTATGATAGGGTACTATGGTTATCACAAGAGTCCAGAATTAAGGTGGCATAGTGGAATATACTGGGGGCGGGAGGATTGTATACCAATGAAAGAATTTTTCTTTTACTTTTCAAAGAGAGGAGTGAACTGGGGGTGGGGGGAGAGCTGGGCAGGGAGAAAAGTATAAGAATGAATGAATGGAAATCCAAAATCTTATAAATGTTCATTAAAATTAATAAAATAAAATTTTTTTTAAAAGTTGTATACTGCCTTGAAACAGATGAGAGAGAGAACTATTTAAACGGGACATATGATTAGATAATATTGTCATGACAGGAGTCCAGAATGAAGGCTGCATAGTGGAGTGGACCTCAGGGGACGGATTGTATAACAATGAAAGAATTTTTCTTTTACCTTTCAAAGAGAAGAGCCAACTGGAAGAGAGAGGGGATGGGCAGGGGGAAAAAGTGCAACAATGAATGAATGGAAATCCAAAGTCTCTGTAAACTTTCATTAAAATTAATGATAAAAAAAATTAAAGAAAACACACTAGGAATATATATATGCAAGTTACTGGTGGGCAACATGGAGTTGGAATTGACTCCTAGCTGGTCCTGCAGAGGGTTTTCAGAGGCAGTAACTGCGTAGGAAGAGACCGTGCATCTTCCTCGCATGGGACAAGCCGTGGATTCAACTTTTTATCTTTGGGTTGATGGCATAATGCCTGACCACTAGGCCACCAGAGGTCCCCACACGTGTGCACACTGGAATCCATAAGCATACATATTGTCACACGTATAGAACAGACGAGGAGCTGGTAACAGTGGTCGCCCTGAGTCAGGGCAGGAGACAAAGACATGGAGTCAATGGGGACATCTGTCAACATACAGCCCCACAAATATGCACTCCACTTTCTAAATTAGCTCTGTGTGCACTTGTCAGCAATTCAAAAAGCTAGTCTGATCAAAGATACTTAGGAGAGGTATTACTAAGGCATGTGCAGGGAGCTCTGGTGGCCCAGTGGTAAGAAGCTGCGCTGCAATCCCAAAGGCCCACGGTTGGAATCCACCGGACGCTCCATGAGAGAAGAATGGACAACTCCGTTCCATGTGATTAACAGCCTCTGAAAACCTGCTCGAGGATCCACTACGGGTCAGCTCTGATTTGTTGGCACACAACAACACAGTCAGGATAACATTACCTTTGGACAATGCTAAAGAATTTAACGTATCACACGGCCAAGCTGTCAAGAGAGAATTTGATGGCCAGTTAGAGCCACCCACCACAGCAGGGCAAGAAGACACTCACTCAGCGGGCCTTTCCCTCCATACCCCAATTCTGGTTCTGGAATTATCTCCTTCAACGTATTCCAAGCACGCAGTTAAGTCTACTGTCACATCTCACAGGCTGGTCTATAAATTCTCTTCCAAATCTCAAATGAAAGGTGTCGTGCAATTATGAAGTGATTTATGCACCCAAATGTTAGTAAATTCTAAATAATGTGCCTTCCTGTGATAATTTTCCTGTCAGCGAGAAAGCCTCACCTCACCTCTTCTTATCTTCTGAGGGTTAAAATGTCAGATGTTTATTCTGGAGCTGTGCTGGAGTAGTCACAAACAGGGGAAAATTCTATTTTCCACAGTAAAACATGTCAGACGGACAATTATTTAACATTAGAGACAAAACTTTGTACTAAAATGATGGGAGTTCCATTTTTTCATCCCAAATTATAGGGCATACTTTTTGTCTACTTTTATGATTCTTATTTCATCCCGACTGACAGCCAATGTAAATCACACGCATATATTACATTAGAAACTCTTCAATACAAAGAAAAGCAATGCATGTAGGTATCGTCTCTGCCCTTACCCCTAGCTCATTACCTAGAATTTCACATTAAAATAACAGTAAAAAAAACCCCAACTCTGAGGGAGCTCTGGTGGCCTAGTGGCAAGAAGCTGCACTGCAATCCCAGAGGTACAAGGTTCAAATCCACCAGATGCTCTGCTGGAGAAGGAGGG
>NW_006399841.1:6588165-6602882 GCF_000299155.1 Elephantulus edwardii | reverse complement strand
TACTGTTGGGACATAAATGCAATCTTTCTGCAAGTGAAAGTACAGAACAATTTCTTCACACAATCATCAATCATTTCAAGATGAACCTCACACTGAGAAGAATAATCATCAAAGGTTGAAAGCAACTAGGAAGAAAAATCATCTTCAGAAGCAGGCCCTCCGATGCTCTCAGCACTGGGCGTCACGTTCTGATTTAAAGACGATCAAAGCTTCTTTGAGCTGGTGACCCACCTGGCACCTTCATTTCACAGGTGGGGGCAAAGATCAATGTCCTGCGTGGTGACCCACCTGGCACCTTCGTTTCACAGGTGGGGGCAAAGATCAGTGTCCTGCGCAGGGGTCACGCGGCAGCCTATCGACCCAAAACCCACGTCTGAGCCCTCCTGTGTGGCACCAGGTAATCTGCAGCCCCAGAAGATATTCACTCAGGGCCCACAGGTACAGTCACTTGTGTCCCCTCTCGCTGACATTTTTTTCTTCTACAAAAGCCTGAAGTCAAAGCTACAAAAATGAAAACTTCCTACTGCGACCTTTAATACCACATATAACCTTGGAATTACACAGAAAACAACCAACCTGTTGCAGATGCTGCCAGAACTCGATCTGTCTTATTGCTAACCAGACATGGCGACAAACAGGTAGGAAGATGGTGTGGACTGAATCATGTCTCTCCAACATTCACTGACATAAATTACATAACGAGGAAGGTTTATAATGAACCTCCTTCACCTGATAAACCAAACAGCTGTAAAGGACAGTGCAATACCCTTAAGCCCATCACAGCCAGGATGCTATGTAAGTAAAGCTTTCCTGGCGTATATAGGTCTCTAACCCTTTTATCTCACAGAGCGGGGAGAGGGAAGACTGGGGGAGGGGGGAGAGTGGGAGGAGAGGGGGAAGGGGGGAGAGGGAGGGGGAGAAAGAGGGAAGGTGGGGGGAAAGATCGAGATGTGCCAGTGGTAACAGCAGAAGAAAAGGTGGTGGAGAACCAGATACTGGTTTAGGACACCGCTGAACTAGAGCTGAGTACTGTGCCTACGCTTACTGGCTGAGTGGGGGCACGACATTGGCACAACGTAGAGAGCTTTGTAACATCTGTCCGAAGAGTGTGCAGGGCGCGGGGTCAGGAGGAGACTTGCCCATGTGCATCCCTTAGAAGTTGTCTTGGTTGGAGAGTAAGTGAACCCTGAATGTTTTGGACCTGAATTACAACCTGTTCCCCTAATAAAATTATACTCATCAGTATTGCCTAGGAGTCCGGTGTGGCCATTGCAACAGATTAGCAAACCTAGTAATGGAGTAGAAAGAGCCACGGGAGGAACAGATGGTGCTAGAATTGATAGACGGTGGTACAGGTGCATAGGGACATGTCTAACCTCACAGGATGACTTTGTGCCACTGATGTTCAAATGGAGTAGCTGGTGGATTTGAACTAAGTGCCTTTAGGATTTCCAACACAGCCTCTTACCACTAGGCCACCAGAGTTTCTACTGCTGATATTCCTGATGGGGATTCTTCCATGCTGTGAAGGATGGAGGCCAGATGCATTCTGATCACCAAAACGCTGGAGGTTTGAGTCTATCTGTGGCCCCCGGAAGGAAGGCTGATAATGTATTTCAGAAAAAGCAGCCATTGAAAACCCATGAAGCACAGCTGCACCTTGACAAGGTCATTACGAGTCAGCACCAGTTCAGTGGCAATTTTCTAAAACATATTTTATTTTATATTGATATGCTTATACAGTTTGTATATATTGTGTTTAACACTCTCCTTCCTTTACATTATGTTTCATATAATGATTTTCATTCACAACGTTTTATAAAATTACTCACCACTGAACTGTGCCCACCATTATTCTGTCTTTCCAGTTCCACACCAGATCTTTCCCATTTCCTTTACCACACACCCTCTGACCCTGGAAAATCAGTCACTGAAAACCCTAGTTCCACCTTGACAAGGTCATCATGAGTCACCGTTAATTCAATGGCTGTTGTTGTTATGTGCCGTCGAGTTGTTTGTGACTCATAGCGACCCTATGTACAACAGCCCTAAACCATGCTCTATCCTGTGCCAATCACATTGCCTCTGATACACCCATCCCGATTATCCCAGTCACTGAATCAATCCACCTCATAGAGGGTCTTCCCCTCCTGCGCTGTCCCTCTACTCTACCCAGTATGATGTCCCTCTCCAAAGACCTGTCTCTCCTTACAACATGTCCAAAGTATGTCAGACGAAGCCCCAGAATCTTTGCCTCCAAGGAGTAGCCTGGTTTAACCCTCTCTAGACTGAATCTGTGCAATTAAAAAAAAATCAAATAAAATAAAGTGTACTAGGAAGGCATACCTGAGCATGCATGGCCAGTGGAAGGAGCTGCTGTACATCCAACACAGCCAGGCCCACATGTCCTTGACTCTGTCTGGGGTCCAGAACTCCCAGAAACACGCTGCGAGGTGAGAAACTCCATCCACAGGAAAATGCAGAGGCACATTCGCCAGAGATTACACTACCTTTACGGGAAATTACTCATACACTCCAATTGTTATTGAACACCTACCAGGTGCTAGGTAATGTGCTGAGAGCCAAGGGAGCGGCAAACCCACACTTCCCGATGGACAGAGAGATATCAGATAACAGACAAGAACATTAAGAATGCCTAATTTCAGAATGTACCAGACAATGGGGGAGGGGGGAAGAACCCACATCAGGGCTTAATCAAATACACTGGAAGTCAAGGAGGAAGTCTGAGAAAGTGGGATGAAAGAGAAGGGGGTTTGCATTCCAACCAGCTTAGCCAGAACTCATCTTTCAACAAAACAAAGAACCACCATCATAAGGAGTAAAACAATGATTAATACTCTTATGCTTTCTAGGCGAGTAGCTAGTTATTTCTTTGGGGCTAATTCTGCCCTTAATCCCCCTTCCTTTCCCCAGTTCACTTACCTTCACCTGAACAGGCGGGGTCTCTGGTGGCAAGAAGCTGTGCTGCAATCCCAAAGGCACACAGTTCAAGGCCACCGGCTGTTCCTTGGGAGAAGGATGGGCAACCTCCTCCCACGTGATTAACTGCCTCCGAAAACCCTCCAGAGGGTCTGCTATGGGTCAGTTCTGACTCTATGGTACACAATAGCAACAACAACAAGAAACAGGTATGTACCACATTCTTGTTTAGAAGACAAAGGAAGAGCTGTTTATTTACCTGTTGTATCATCCGTCAGTACTACAATCCAAAGGCCTCCAACCTGTGCACAAGTACACAATACTCTGCCATTGTGTCTGGCTTACGTCATTCAGCATATGTTCTCTAGGTTTAGTCAAGTAATAAGATACCAGAATTTCATGTCTCTTTACGGCTTAGTGAAATAAGCCAGACAAGACAGGAAAATACTGTGTAGAACTAACACAAGGCAGATAAAGGCATGAAGGGTGGGCTCACATGCTTTCAACATGAGGAATTCAACTTGAGGTAGGCAAAAGAGAAGTACTCACCGGACAGATTCCTCCATTTCTCTGCAGTATCTGGAGACTAGGAGGTAGGGGAGGATGTTGGTGCTACCATACAATTCCTCTGCACATCATTTAAAATTGGTTGGGATTATTCTGCCAGATACTATTAATCTCAGGACCAGAGATGTAGCTTTGATGCCAGAAACAGGCATGATCCCTAAGCAAATGACTTAACAATACCCTTACACCAGCCTGCAAGGATTCCCAAGAGCAGGATGAGATGAATTATACCTTCAGTCCATCCTGCAAAACCAGAGTTAACAGTGAATGCTACTGCTTTGCCTACTAGTTGGGATAAATCGAACAGAGTTGTTCCTATGGAACCCAATCCAACATGAATGAGAATGGAATAAAAGGGAAGCACGTGCTAGACTGATCTTAGCATCTGTAATATGGACTAACATAGTAGATGAATCCGATGTTCCTTTCCGAGATGGAAAAGTGGTTAAACCTAAACGATGAATGGAAGGAAGGATAAATAATAGCTGAAGGTAAAGGACTGAAGAAATTACGTAGCAAGGGAAATCTATAACCTTCTCCAGTTAATTTTCATCAGAAGTCAGAAAAATGAAGACAAAGCAAAATCAACGGCACAGCAAGAAATGTGTTAAAGTTCACATACATATCTGAATGTACTTGACGGCTACTGAATGTTCTACGGAAGGCTGTAAATGTGCCTTAGGACAGTACTCATGTGGCCCTGCTGAAGGCATAACTGTTACTGACTCTTTTGGATGTGTCAATGACTATAAGGAGAAAGTTACTCCTTCAAGTATGAAAGGGTCAACAGCCGGAAGGGCCAGGGAGTGGCTTGTGGTATAACGAATTAAGTAAGATGGTCTTTTCATCCATAATTGTTCCATTTCGTGATTCTAGGTTTTTCTGTCTATGCTTAAGGCCTCATGTAACGATGAGCTATTTATTATATTAAGGAGACGGGATCAGAGTGGAATACAAGCACTGCCCTACTAGAAGACATGGCCCAAGTCTTCACCTTTAGTTCTCGTGGGGGGTGTGGTTTATAGTCCTGATGGCAGTACAAAGGAATGCTTCTGGGAAATTCAAAGCTAGTTCACTTGGGACACAGCATCTAACCTGATCCAAATGCACATACAGCCGACAGCCATCAAATTGACAACCAACAATCAACAACCTCTGAAAATCACCGACAACTGGCAGCCTGCAGGCTCTTGGCTTCACCAGTCCCTGAAAACATGAGCATCCGCCTACTCTATTCACAATCTACACCATCCATTTCCCTGATGGTTTCTGAGTTCCTTCCAGTGAGACCTCCCAGTGAATTACAGAAGTGGGAGAACTGAGAGGAGGAGGAGTCATTTCTGTCAGAGATGAGGGAGAGGCACAGCAGTGTGGACACTGGGAACACTGCTAATCTCCACCTTAGAGGAACTAGCCTTGCACTGTTGCGTACCTTCGAGTCAGAACCAACCAGGGCTGACCCTCCAGCGAATTTTCAGAGGCAGCTAATCAAACAAGAGATTTCCCATCCTGCTCCCATCGAGCAGCTGGCGGATTCGAACCGCATACCTTTGGAACTGCAGCACTGCTTCTTGCCATGAGGCCACTAGAGCTCCCTACTGGTCATTGTAAAAGCAATTATTCCCACACAGGGGCGCTCCAGGGAGCACACAGATGTTCGTTTCAAATTTCCTAAATGCAGAAGATGACAGGGGATTGCAGTGGTTGTGATAAAACCTTGCCCCATAATCAGTATGTGCTGATTTACTTTCTAACGTAAATCTGCACTAAATTAAATATCACTTTTATCTGTCCCTATCTATTAAGAAATTGTGAAATATAATTTTTGGAAAGCACTTCACTGCTTTGAAAACATGTGAAAGTCATTGCTATTAACTAACTCACTCTGCATTACAATTATAGGAAACCAAAGTCTGGAGCAGAATTATTCTGAGTGATGGCAAGTTGCTACCAAAATAAATAAATTCACTAATTAAAAAAAAATACATGCTACAGTTGCTCATCATCATTTATCTAAAAAGTGTCCTAGAGAATTAATTTAAAACATTTAAAAAAGAAATAATCATTCTGCTCACACAAAGGCTATCTGCATTATATCTTAAATGGGGTTTCCTTGGTGATGAAACAGACTGCAGGCAACACGACCAGTAGTGATTGCTCCTTAAAGTTAACCAGCTAATCAAATGTGCTCACTCGCGCACTTGCCCACTGCCCTTAACCTGAACTTGACTCATAGCTGACCCTCCAGTGGAATTCTGAAGCTGTAAATCGCATGGATGGAGATGTCTCGTCTTTAGACCAAGGATCCTCTGGTGGCTTTAAACCCACTAGAGAGACACAGCCTTTGGTTTGCAGTGTAAATTTCTCCTGTTTATGCCACCAGAACACCCTCAAGTTCATGACAGTGACATTGTACAATTACTGCTTCCTTAGCAAAAGGTGCTTATGACTCAAGCCTCTAACCAGGTCTTCACTATGCCCATGTGTTGTTGCTGTTTGTTGTTATGTGCCGTTAAGTCGCTTGCGACTCATAGTGACCCTATGTACAACTTTGGAGGGACTGGAGAGCATTATGCTAAGTGCACTAACTCAGTGCCATACGAACAAATACTGTTGTTGTTGGTGGTGGTGGTGGTGGTGTGTGCTGTCGAGTCGCCTGCGACTCATAGCGACCCTATGTACAACAGCCCTAAACTCCGCTCTGTCCTGTGCCAATCACACTGCCTCCGACACATCCATCCCAATTACCCCAGTCACTGAATCAATCCACCTCATAGAGGGCCTTCCCCTTCTGCGCTGTCCCTCCACCCTCCCAAGCATGATGTCCCTCTCCAAGGACCGGTCCCTCCTTACAACATGTCCAAAGTATGTTAGATGGAGCCTCAGAATCCTTGCCTCCAAGGAGCAACCTGGTTTAACCCTTTCCAGGAAGAATCTGTTTGTATGTCTATCGGGATAAAACCAAATCACCCTGATGGCGTCCAGGAGTGACTCCACATCCTTGATAAAGACGGTAACATAATTAAAGGATCTGCCTATCTGTGCTGAGGACTATGATCTTGACATTACCATAAGCAGCATACATATATGAACCTGCACACGTATTTCATCTCTGCATATTACACCTTGTGAAATGTTTATTTAATGCTATATTAATAAGAACAATGAAAAGAAGCTGTATTATAACGTCAGTTGTGTTTTTCCTCTTCAGAATCAACCAGTCCTGCAAACAACTCTCTTCATAACAATGACTGTCTGGGAGCAAGATATCCAACAGGAAAATCATTTAAGAGATGGATAGCTTCTGTTTGTCAAGAGGTTACAACTAGAAGCTTAATCAAATAAAAATTTCTGCCCTCGTACATTCGTTACAATTCAACTACACGATCTTTTTCTTTTTCCAAGGCACAGAATCCAGTCAAAGATTTCCTACAGTATTAAGTGTATTTAACAGAAAAGCGGCCTCAAACAGTACAGCTAAAATATTCTGTCAAAGACACAAAAACTTGGGCTCTACAATGCTCATTCTGTTTCTCAAGCATGAGTTAATCTCATGTCTATCACCTTATTTTAATTCAGAAGGGGAAAAAGATAGCAGGTTAAATCCTCTTTAAAAGATTTTAACTCCTAACAAAGGAAATGGCTAAGTATAATCAGTTGTAGAAATCAAATAGTACACACACACACACACACGCACGCACACAACAAGCACGTGTAAATCCATGCTTACACATATATTCTCATGAACATACAAATACATAGAACATTTCTTGCGTGGTTAATTCTTGGAAATCCTAGTGAGGAATTAAGAAAACAATCTCACTTTTCTACTTTCAATGTTTCTGTTCATCATACTTATGCACGTATGTTTCAGCTTATAAAAGTGGAGAGATTAAGTGCTCAGCTTCTAAACAAAAGGTTGGTGGTTCAAATTCACTTGATGCTCACTGGCACCTTTCATCCCCTGTCTCTAGGTCTTGTCACATTAACAGAAAACCTTCAAATGTGCTTCATTAAATCACAGAGGTATTTACAGCACATAGGATAAGCACATCTGAATATAAAATGGAAAATTAATACTGAGAATCATCCTGGTCTAGTCAAGATGATTGACATTTCTAAGCGACACAATCCAATGCTGTCAGGTCCTTTATTCTGAGATTATATTTCTCTATGAGGAGGCATTAGAATGTCCCTTCATAAAATAGCGGTAACCATTGCCTGTCACTGGGATTCACCGTTTAACATGACTAGTGTTTTGTCACTGCACTTTCAAAATGTCTTCACTAAGTAAAATAACAATTTGTAACCTGAGGTTGTTTCCAAAAGTTCTATTGCTAAATTTACGTCTGCAAGTAAAATCCCCAGTCTGAGAATCAGGCTCTTACCAACTCCGAGTCCTAACTGACAGAATGGCACTAGTTTGGGTTTGGGGGTTTGTAGTTGCTAGGTGGCACTGAGTTGAGTACAACTCACAATGACCCTGTCAACAACCTGCCTGACCCCGACCCCGTTCCGTGCCATCCTCCTCATCTGTGACACACTGCAGTCCACTGCTGGAGCCATCGTGGCAATCCACTTCAAGGGCTTTCCTCTCTTCCGTTAATCCTCCATCTTTCCAGGCAAAATGTCCCTTTCGAGAGAATAACCTCCCCTAGCTACATGTCCAGAGGATGAAAGACAAAGCTTCACCATCTCTGCCTCCAAGGACCACTCTGGCTGCACTTTGTAGCAAGACATATCTACTTGTTCTTTTGGCAGTCCACGGACAGTGAGTTCTCTCTCCAGCACCACACTTCAAAAGCATCTATTCTTCGTCTGTCATCTTTACTCACTGTCCAGCTCTCTGATGCATCGCAGGTGACTGAGAAGACGATGGCCTGAATCTGGTGCACCTTAGTCTTCAAATTGACGTAATGTCTCTTCAGCATTTTGGGGATTTAGACCTTATTAAAATGGACATAAGCCCCAATATATCCATATTATTCTGTTTCGTGATTGTCTTACTTATTTCAGACATAGTTATAGTACTAACATGATTTCAATTAGACACAGTAATTCAGCATTGTAAGTACATTATTATTTACTTGGTCACTCTCATAAGCTTTGTACTGCATTTATAAGTGAAAATATCTTTACTCAAATTTTGTTTCTTCCTCCTATCATGGTTAGTTCCCACAGGAGATATATATATGTGTGTGTGTGTGTGTGTGTGTGTGTGTGTGTGTGTATTTGTTATTTCCTGTTGAGTCGCTTGTGACTCATAGTGACCCTATGTACAAACAGCCCTCCACCCTGTTCTATCCATCTATCCAGTGCCAACTTCACTGTCTCTGACACACCTGCTCCCATTACCCCAATCACTGAATCGATCTTTTGTGGAGGAAGAAGCTTCACTTCAGTGTGGCTCTAGGGCAAGCTTGCTTTCTCTTTCGGCTCTTTCTCTTTGGAGCTTCAGTGGTTTTCATGTGACTTGGCCCCTCTCTTCCCCCGTCGCTGCTCAGTTTCTTTGTTTAATCTTAAATGTCTTTAGAGAGCAACTCTACACTCTACACTAAATCTGCCACATTACTATCACACAGACACCCTATTCCCAGATGGGATTATAACCTCAGGCATAGAGGCTACACTGGATTTACTACAAAAAAATAACATGTTATTTCTGGAAGACAAAATTCAACCTCTAATAGCCCTCAACAGGTAACTTATGGGCCAATAGCATATATGTTTCTGCTTTACATTAGCTTTTATTATACATCACTGAATTGCCACAAAAAAATAAATACAGCAGTCCCATTATCTCTTAACACTCCTCTCAATAAGAGGCTGCAGCCTCCAATATGGATTGAGGCTCAATATCAAGAAGACAAAGATTCTCACTACTGGACCAATTGGCAGCATCAGGATGGATGGTGAAGAGATTGAGATTGTTCACAGCTTTAGTTTGCTTGGCTCCACAGTTAACACTCTCGGCACCAGTAGACAGGAAATTAAAAGATGTATCGCGATGGGAAAGTCTGCTGTTAGGGATCTCTCCAAAGTACTGGAGAGCAATGGTGTCTCTCTGGAGACTAAGGTGTGTCTGATACAGGCCATGGTCTTTGCAATCTCTTGATATGCATCAGAGAGCTGGACAATGACTAAGGAGGATAGAAGGAGAATTGATGCCTTTGAGCTGTGGTGTTAGAGAGAGTATTGAGGGTACCATGGACTGCTAGGAAAACAGATTCATCCTGGAAAGGGTCAAACTGGACAGCTCCTTGGAGGCAAGGATTCTGAGGCTTCGTCTGACATACTTTGGACATGTTGTAAGGAGGGACCGGTCCTTGGAAAGAGACATCATGCTTGGGAGGGTGGAGGGACGGCGCAGGAGGGGAAGACCCCCTATGAGGTGGATTGATTCAGTGGCTGGCGTAATTGGGATGGGTGTATCGGAGATGGTGCAACTGGCACAGGACAGAGCAGAGTTTAGGGCTGTTGTACATAGGGTCGCTATGAGTCGCAAGCGACTCGACGGCACATAACAACAACAAACACCTCTCAATAACGGCTGTACTACTAATTGCTTCTAATAATCTCACAAAATTGTTTTATTTCAATTTCTTGAGTTGCTGTTGAGAGTACTCCCGTTCCTTGCAGGGTGACTGCATTAGAAGTCCCTAGATGAGTACTTCCCAAGGGGACTTTGGGTACCAACCTTTGGTATCTCAATTCTTTCAAGTCTGGGTGATAACTATTTAATCTTTTAAACTGTCCCATTATTTTTACCCATGCTGTGGCATTCCATTTAATATTTATCCTCTTGCCTCTGGCTGAGCTATTTTTCTTGTATTCTTTAGATATTCAGGCTCATCTGTCTTTTGTATGACGACTTCGTCTATTGCTTCAATGGCCAGAAGGTTATCTTCCCTCTCCAGCTGGAATCAAAAGCTATTCCATTTCCCTCTCATAATTTCATAGATAAATACAGTGGCATCCAAAAGCAGAGACCTTGATATTCTGAAACTAAATATACCTTTAAAATTGCAGAACTTTCTGGTACAAGTGAAATTTGCTCAAATTGTTCCCATGGTATAGCTCTCCAGATCGGAAAACGCCAGGCAGACAAAATAGCTACCCTTCTCCCGTCAGGAGAGAAGACGGGATGAGATCCAGGAACCAAAATGCTCAGCTTTCTTGCCTCAGGGGTTCTGCACACAACAGTTCTCCCCAACAAAAGTGTTTGCACAGAGGTCCCAACAAACTTCCTCACAATTCATTTTCAGTAAGAAAAGGTCACCAATACACAGAAGCAATCACTCTAAGTGTTGAAATGCCTCCCAGGACACAAAAAAGCAATCAAAACAGCAATGGAGACAGTCCACCTAGCTTTCATAATAAAACGCTGTAGGAAATGTCATTGTTTTCCTCCACAGAAAAAGGCAACATATACATAATTACAAACTTCAGCGCACAGTGATATTACATATATCTCTACAGCGACATGCTACAGATATGAAAACTTCTTTTAGTTTGAATTTTACACATGTATTGTTGTTGTGTGCCGTCGAGTCGTTTGCGACTCATAGCAACCCTATGTACAACAGCCCTAAACCCTGCTCTATCCTGTGCCAATCACACTGCCTCTGACACACCCATCCCAATTACCCCAGTCACTGAATCAATCCACCTCATAGAGGGTCTTCCCCTCCTGCGCTGTCCCTCCACTCTACCCAGCATGATGTCCATCTCTAAAGACCTGTCTCTCCTTACAACATGTCCAAAGTATGTCAGACGAAGCCCCAGAATCCTTGCCTCCAAGGCGTAGGCTGGTTTAACCCTCTCCAGGATTAATCTGTTTGTTTTCTTGGCAGTCCATGGTACATTCAACACTCTTCTCCATCACCACAGCTCAAAGGCATCAATTCTCCTTCTATCCTCCCTAGTCATTTTCCAACTCTCTGATGCATAACAAGTGATTGGAAAGGCCTACATGTCAAAAAACTGGGAGGTAAACTCAATGAAACTGAACAGTTATTATCTGAGATAAGATAGTTATTATTTTTTCTTTGGACTCTTCTGAATCATTTATTTGTATTACATACTTAATAAACACTTTATGTACAAAAGTATGCATACACATACATATCTATGTAACACACGTACATATTTAACTTTTTTTTTTAAAAAAAAAAAAGTAGAACAGGCTTTGGCATCATATTGAACCAAATGCTATTACATACCAAGATAAAAGCAGTTTAACTTTTATTAAAGCCATGGTTCACGAGGGGAAAAACCACTTTCTTAAGAGGCAGGTCTGCCATCGTCATTCATACTTATAAGTCTGAGAATCATTATACTAGAATAAAAAGAATTCATGAAATGCTATGAATATTCAACTTTGTCAAAAGGTTAAACTCTCTAAAGTACTTATAGATACTATCAGCAATGAGATCTGCAGAAAATAAGATGATGGGTTGTGGTCAAGTGTGTGTTTCTTTCCTTCCTGGCAGAGAAGCACTAAAGCATCAACTGGCATTGATAAAATGAGACAAAATACTTGGGATTTCTTTTCTACTGGGAGCTCTAGTGGCCTAGTTGTCGTTGTTGTTTACTGTCCTATTGGAACTGACCCATGGCAGACCCTCTGGGGGGTTTTCAGAGGCAGTTAATGACATGGGAGGAGACTGTCCATCCTTCTCCCACGGAGCAGCTGGTGGTGGCCTCGAACTGTGTGCCTTGGGGACTGCAGTGCAGTTTTTTGCCACTAGGCCCAGAAGGTCAAGAAAATCCACTAGCTGCTCTGCAGGAGAAAGATGGGCAGTCTCCTGCCGTGTGATTTGTCGCCTCTGAAAAACTGCAGGAGGCTCAGCTATAAATCAGTTCCAAATCCAAGGCAGTGAGTGAAGTAAACAAATTAGTGAAAGGGTTGTGGGGGAGAGGAAGACAGGTGGGGTGGGGGGAGAGAGAGAAAAAAAACAACCCAGAAGAAACAATAACAGAAACTTGAAACTGTCCATGCTAGGGCCAGGGTCCATTACACTACTCTAGTTTTATTTTTCCATAATACAAATTCTGTTTCTTTCAAATGCAATGTCTTGAAAAGCAAAAAGTGTACAATCATTCATCATCTCAAACAATGGAAGAGAATTATCCTAATGACAAACATTTTTTTAATATAACAGAGTATTCCAAGTGAGCATACAACCTATAATTTGAGTATTTTAGAATTCTGCCTCTGCTTCTTTTATTTAATAATCAATAGAGAATACGTGTCAGGTGTCTACGTATCAAAAGGCCATGTCTTCCACAGGCATCCACAGACTGGATTCAGACCATGTCATCACAGACTCTCTGTTCTCAGGCAGAAATCAGACCATGAACTTCAACCACAAGAATACGACCTGGTTTGTGACATTGGAAAAAAAAAATACAGTGACCCGTACACTGACCAATGCAGCTGCAAGACCCCATTCTCTGGGTCCCTTTCTCCTGCACAGAAAAAAGGAGGGGCTCTCTCCGCTCTGGGAGTAAATGACTCGTCTGTATGCGAGTCAGCTGCAGGTCAAAACCTGCGTGCTCAAAGAAGGTAAGAGCCAACAAGGCCAGCAGTACTGATGTTATATAAAGTCTATCCTCAACAGTTACAAGCCCTGATGATAAAAACAGTCAGGGCTCATAAAACTGAGGAAGCCCCAGACTGCTGACCTCTCAGTACGTTGACTGAAAAATTAAACATTAAATTCAAAAGACACTTTGACAGAAAGGATCAACCCTGAGAGGATGATTTAAAAACAAAACAACAAATACAAAACTCACTGCCTTCAAGTCACTTCTGCCTCACAGCAGCCCCAGAAGGCTGCCAGAGCTGGGATCTTGACCTTTAAGGTGGAGGTGGTCTCACCCTTCTTCTTCTGAGTGGCTGGTGGTTTCAAACCACTGACCTTTTGGTTACAGCCAAGCATCTAACCACTAGCATCAAAGCTCCTTTGAGAAGGGGGATAATACTTGCATTATTTTTATTTTACAAATGGAGAAACTTGAGGTTCAGGGCTTCTCAAAGGCTAAAACAGGAGTGTTCTGAGCCCAAGGAGAGCACTCTTTTCATCACCAGCAAACACTGGTTTTGGAAAGAAGTGCTGTGGACAGCCACCACCACCCTCACCCCCCGCCCCGTACAGAACAGTCAAGGATACAAAACACTCTTAGATGGTTCTGTAACAGCAGGAAGGAATTCAGAAAGAAGGTGAAGCAGAGAAGAAATGAGAAGAACTCAGTTTCAAGTCTACCACTTCCTGAGCTTCAAAACATCCCTGAATTATCTCCCGATGACTTATTATTTAGTACTGTCTTTTCTTGGCCATATTTGACTGTACAACACTAAATAATTTCTTTTCTTTTTTGTATGCTTGCTAACAACTTGCTTAGCCTAAGAAAATGATTTTTTTTAACCCAGGATGGACTGCCATGGCTCTGTGGTCCTCTCTTCACACATCAAGATGAGACGAGAGAAGCGGACAGAAGAGCAGCCACGGTCCCCACCTCCCAGGACCACAGAAGCTAAGAGAGCAGCGCCTACCTCTCTGACTTCGTGAAGCTGGCCGGAAATCTGACTCTTGGCTCTTCTGGCAGCTGCAGGCGACTTGTGATGCGTGATAGTGACAACACCGGGGGCCCCCGCAATGAGGTGTCTCTGGCTACAGGGAGATGCAGAATTGGGTGTTCCATGGGGGAGCAAAGTGAGACTTCGGCTTCGGGAGCTTGGAGTACTCTAGAATAAGCAACAGGTGTCAAAACTCAACAGCTGACCTGCAGAACATGACCAAGTGTTGGTTTCCATTTGTTTTGGACTTCTTCCTCTTCCCCCTTCACCAGTCTAGAGGGACAAGGATAAGGAGGAGACACAAGACCGCATGCCCAAATCTCCTAAATACTCAAGAGAGGCAATTTCCGTTCACTCTCCTTATGGTCACACCCCTATTATGTCTTTCCAAACTTGCTTCCTGTACCATGGCTATTAAGGCTAACTCCAAGTCTCCCCCAAACACTAAGGGTTCTCGTGGATTTTTCTCTCTGCACATATTGTCCACCCCCCTTAGAATGTCCTACCCTTTGGGCTGACAGGTATAGGCTGAGTTCTCAAGACTCCATTGAGATGAGAACTGAGGCACAAACTGAGATTTGTACACCATGTTTATAGCAGCATTATTCGCCATTGCAAGAACATGGAA
>NW_006399841.1:6585351-6586835 GCF_000299155.1 Elephantulus edwardii | reverse complement strand
AAAAAATTGAGATTTTAATTAAAGTTTACAAAGAACTTGGGTTTCCAATCATTCGTTGTTGCATATTTTCGTCCCTGCTCCCTCCCCCGCCCCCGCCCCCAGATGGCTTTTTTTCTTGGGGAAAAAAGTTCATTCACTGTTACACAGAGTCCCCACTCCCAACCCAGACCACTTTACTATGCAGCTCTTATTCTGGACTCTTGTCATGCCAATAATACCTCATCATATATTCCTTTTATACAGTTCTCTCTCTCGTCTGTTTCAGTGCCGTGTAGATTACTTATCTCCTATCTAAGATTTGCATATATTTTGGCCACAATGAAATTCAGCAATCACTGACTTTTAGCATTCATCTTTTCACTTGGATGGAGTGTGGAGGGGGAGAGAGGCTATTTCTCTAATCTTTTAACTACAGGAAATTTGCCTAAGCAGTAATTGTCCCCTGAAATACATTTGATTGTTCCAGAGGCTTATTCCAAACCAAGAAGAGACACATTTTTACACTGGGCTTTGAAACCAGATACGTAAGTTTTACTTTCTCAGGTCCACCAGGTTCTATCTGTGTGGCCTCGCGTGAGTTATTCCAGTTTTCTCATTAAGCAACGGTTTTCTAATCTTTAAGAGAGGAATAATAGCATTGGCCCTTAAGAGCCATCATGAAGATGAAATTTGACCACGCACATAAAATGCAGCGCACAACACCTGACTCCAGAGGCAGGCAGCCAGGGTTTGCTTCTTTACCTCACTTGAAACAGGATCAATAAAGACCTTATTGATTCGCAAAAATGCTAAGAAGTTGCTTAGCACAAAGTCTTAAGCAGTCACTGACCTGCTTTGTATTTTCCAGAAGATAAAATGGCAATGAGCCTCAAATTATAATTAAAGAGTCCTGGAGACTCAATATAGTTGGAAATGAGATAATAGGACTTGAGGGTGGCGTGGGGAGGAAGGGACAGATCATTTCTAAAATCCTCAGTAAAACCTGGGACCCATCAGGAATCAGGGAGGAGGCATGTGCGCCTGGAGAATAAATCACGGGGAACAGCAATAAATCAAGAATTTCGCCCAGGAGCCAGATTATTCTGCGGTGGCGTCTAGCCCCATGGTCAGGATTTAATGGCTGTCATCTGAATTCACAAGCAGTAAATCTGAATTGAAAAACCTTTAATTTTCCATTAGCTGTGGGTTTCTTATGGTTTTAATTCACTTCCATGCCTTTGAGGATAAATGGGAGCAAAAAGGCTCGCCCAGTGTGAATCCCACAGGTTACCAGACACCAGGAAGGAAGCCCACAAAGTACAACTGTTCTCGCAGAGCGGGCTTGCTTCCCGACACACAGGCTCGCTAAAAGCTCCAGGTTCCGTTTTGAAATTGTGCTCCGTCCATGATACATCTTCAAGGATATGAACATGTACGGCTAAGCACAATTGATAACAGTGCATCTAAATTCCAAAATCAATCTCCACAATAGTCTATGTGTTTCC
>NW_006399841.1:6548824-6584961 GCF_000299155.1 Elephantulus edwardii | reverse complement strand
GGTGTCATAAGAGATCCTCCTTGCTTCTGACTGAAAATAAAATACTAACAGAGTTCTGAAAACCAGGAAGGCAGGTTTTGTTACAAAAATTTACTCCAGTGCAGGCAACTGCACGTGCTGTACATGGAAAATTATCAAGGTTAACTAAGGGATTTTACTGGGAATAATTCAGTCCCTTTATACTCTCATCAGAGGTTCAAGGGCAAGCCTCCGTGTCCCTTCCCTTAGGAAGCACTTGTACCAGATGAACTGAACACACACAGCGACTGCAGCATTGGGCTCAAGTGTATCTGCAGGGATGAGGATGGGACAGGACAGGGCAGGCTCCAGATCCTTTATCCACAGGGTCACTATAAGTTGTGGTCAACTCGACGGCACCACAGACAGGAGACCCTGGACGGCACATCAGCTAAAGGTTGTACTATTAGGCAAAAGGGAGCGCTGCTGGTTTCATAAAAGAAGCACATCTCAGGTGGTTCGAACCATCAGAGGGTCCTGGGGAGCAGGGCTGGGGGTGAGGGTAGTGATGGAGGCGGTGAGAACAGAAGCAGTCTCCTCCCGTGGGATTCACAGACACCAAAAACCTGCCGGAAGGTCAACTATGAATCGACTCCAACTCTGTGACAATGAGAGAGAAGAAAGATGAAGGAAAAAATAAAACTGGTGACAGGAATCCATGCTGAGGCGCTCTGGAGACTAGCCAGGTCACAGGTTTCTGAGAGGGCACTGCCGTGACAACAGGATGGAACAGTTCTATTCCACATACATGGGGTCACCGTTATGAACTGTTGTTATTAAGTGCTGTCAAGTCAGAACTGACTCGCAGCTGACCCTTCAGGAGGCTGTCAGAGGCAGTAAATCACACTCCTCCGGAGTCATTTACTTTCCTCCTCAGCTGGTAGTTTCAAAACGAGTAGCTTGGATGACAGCACAATTTCATACCATTAAACCACCAGAGAGCTTCCTTTTGGATTCAACATGTTATTAGGTGCCTTTGAGTTGAGTACAACCTACAACAAGCCTATAAGCAACAGATGTGAACCCTGTCCTATCCTGTGCCATCCTCACACTTCCTGACACAGTAGGGCCCATCCCAGCAGTCACTGCAGTCCTCCTGGTTGAGGGTCTTTCTTTCCTTCACTAACCCTCTATCTCTCCGAGCATCAAGTCCCTCTCCAAGGAACAGGCCCTCCTAACAACATGTCCGAAGTATGTGAGGTGAAGCCTCAACATCCTCGCCTCCAAAGGGCACTCCAGCTGCACCCTTTTCCAAGACATGTGTACTTGTTCTTTTGGCTGACCATGGGATGTTCTTCTCCAACATTACAGCTCAAAGGCATCAATTCTTCTTCTGTCACCTTTTATTCACTGTCCAGCTCCCAGACGCATTACAAGCTCAAGAGTCCACTTTCCTCAGGAACTGTTGGAGAGGCCTTCCCAGAGCCAGGGCCCTGGATTTGGATGTCTCGTCTCCTGGGAGAATAAATTTCTGTCCCTGAAAGTCACTAAGTAACTAACACAGTCACTAAGAGACTGCCTGGACACAAAGGTAACTAATAACCTCTTGTGGCTTAGTGGTAAGGTGTTGCACTGCCAACCTAATGGCAGGCAGTTCAAATCCACCAGATGCTGAGGGAAAAGGACAGGAAATCTCTTCCTGGGCAATTTTACAACCTCTGAAAACCCCCCTAAAACGTCAACTATGAGTCAGTTCTGACTCAACAAGTAGTAAGCGAGGGTTAAAAAGAATTTGGTAGAAGACTGTTTACAAAACAAGCCCAATTCTCACGCTTTGTTAGAGATGCAACATGTTCTCTGGTATTTACCAACTTTTTATTTTTTCCCTACATATCACTGGATTTGCCAAATGTCCAAAGGCTGTAGAGAGGATAGTTAGTGGAAAAATTCTTTGTCTCTCCTGGCTAAACAGGCAAGGTGGAAAGGCATGTTCAGAAGAGGAGAGAAGGCAACAGAAAGTTAATATTCAACCAGGAAAATCAAGAACAAGCCAGGGAAACAGAAGTCAAGCTTGGAAGCTTGGAACAGAAAGTTCTAGACACACTATTTCTCAGTCCCTGTGTTATCAGGAAGAGATTAATCCTGCCAGACAGTATGGTGGTGTCTCTAAACTGTATCTAAAGTCAGTGGCCTAAATTCAAATCTGGGCTTTACCACCAGTGAACAGTGAGACCTCGGAAATGAACTCAGGTGTCCTCACCAACAAAGTGTCAGTGTTACCTACCTCACCGAGTTAATGGAAAAGGAGAAAAGGTACAACAAGCACCTATCACCTAAAAATAAGCAACCAAAGGCATCATTATTAATAAATTAACTAAGACCTTTATGTTCCACCCTAGATGAATGATCATTTAACTGCTAAATATGCTGACGTTTTTAAAGGCTGTTTTGCACAGCGCCTGATTCAGACTTGAGCATCAACCTTTCCTGACTTTAAAAGAAATCATCCTAATAACTACAAACCAATTATGAACAACTTCCATTAGTATTTTTTAATAAAATATTAAATTAGAAGTTAAAAAGATCAGAAAAACCTTTTAAAATCGGTAAAACCAGACATTTATATACTATGGCTTTTTGAGTTATATAAAAAGCTGAACAGGACTAGGGAAAAAAATGCATTTTCATAATGTAGGCCTAAATATCTTAAATATGTTTGTGACAACCACTTCTACTGTGAAAAATTTTTCTGAAGGGAAAATTTCTGAGATTAAACCAATTATGACAGCTTCCAAATGGCATTTAATTTAGAGAATAGTTTTCTCATTTCTTTTTTTTGTTAACAAGGAGAAACAAATACTATATTTCAGAAGAAAATAGCCCAAGGGAGGCAGAAAACTCAAACTAATCTGGTTATGTATTTTGAAAAACAAATTTAACCAGGGAAAACTATTTCAATATATTCCTTCCCTCTTCCTGCTTTAAAAAAAAAAATATATATTCTAAATATGTGAAAGTTAAGCACAAAAACTGTCATTTATTCCTTTTCTTTCAAAAGTGTATATATATATCTGAATTTCTTAAAACAAAACCAGAAAGCAGATTAGCAAAGCTGTCAAATATAAATCAAATTTACAAAAAAAAGTCTAGTCTTTCTTCAGCAATAATCAGCCATAAACTTTAAATTATTATTTACAAAAGCAATAAAAACTATAAAGCACACCTATATAAATATACCATTTCTAGTTAAAAATATGCCACATCACCACTGGGTTTTTGAGATGTCAGTCACACATGGGAAGAGATTGCCCATCTTTGTTTCAAGCAGCAGCAGGCAGATTTGAACCGCTTGGAGGGGTATGGCCTATGAGAGTTCCTCATAAATACTGATCTAGTAAGAACTACATCACCTCTTTTTGGAGAAAGATTTTAAATCTCTAAAATTAATGAAGTATTGAGGAAAAGGAAAAAAATACACACACACACATACACATGCGACGACATGGACCGACACAGTGACTGTGGCACTGGGATCAGGGGTATTGGAGATTGTGAGGTTGGCTCAGGAGAGGGCAAGGTTCAGAGCCATTGTTCATAGGGTTGTTATGAGCTGTAGTTTACAGCATGTAACAACAAATACACACACACACACACACACACACACATACCCCTGGCTCAAAGGATAATTTCATTTCTAAAGATATCAGTTCTCCCCAACATTACTTTATAAATTTAATGTAACCCTAATATTTCCAGGAAGAGATTTCAAGAAACTCAACAAATTTCTTTGAATACATAAGCCGACAAATGTAAGTTCATAAAAGGTCAAGTTAGTTTTGAGACAGATCAAAGTAACTCAATTCACCAGATATTAGCAAATCAAAAGTACAATAATTTTATACACACAAACATATACAAGCTATTTATGGGGGAAAAAAGGTAATTAGCCTATATTACTAGGAAACGGAACAGAAGGACAGAGCTATATATATGGATGTGTACCTGGTATATGACAGAGGCAATATCACTCAGTAAGGAAAAAAAGAAATGACACTGGGGGCAGAGGGAATACTGGTTCCCGACTTCAGAGCACAGATGAGAATTAAGATCATAATATAAAAACTGCAATAATAAAACCAATAAAAGAAAATACCTAACACGTTTTACCTATACATTACCACAAGCAGGAAATAGGTTTCCTAAGACTAAAAGCTCCCATCACAAGGTGAAAATGTGATGGATTTGCCTTCATTGTATAAAGGATTTCTGTTGAGTAAGGAACTTCAGACAAAATCAGCAGAAGTGTGGGAACCACAAAAGGACAGATTTATACAGAATTATAGAATACAGAAAGAGCTAAAAAAAAGAGAACTCAAGGAAAAAATTTATCAAGAACAGGCTAAATATAAAAGGAGAAACGTGTAGTCTAATGACTACCGTGAGGTAATCAGAGAAAACCAAATGAAAATAACGAGGAAATTCTAGCTCATACATACCAGGTTTGCTAAAATTAAAACATCCATTCCCACCAAGAAAAGGCAAGGACACTAGAAAACGGAACCTGCAAACTATGAGAGATCATCTCACTCCAGTAAGAATAGCAAAATTTAGCAGAACAGCAAGCAACAAATGCTGGAGAGGTTGTAGAGAAATAGGAATGCTTATTCACTGTTAGTGGGAGTGTAAAATGGTGCAACCACTGTGGAAGGCAGTATGGTGCCTTCTCAAAAAGTTGCAAGTAGAAATACCATTAGACCTAACAATTCCACTACTGAGAATATACCTCAAAGAGACCATAACTGATACCCAAGCAGATATATGCACAGCCATGTTTATCATGGCTTTGTTCACAGTAGCAAGGAGTTGGAAACAACCTAAGTGCCCATCAACAAACAAATGGATAGAGAAGCTGTGGTATGTTCACACAATGGAATATTATGCTGCATTGAGAAACAAGGAACTCATGCAATATCATTCAAAATGGAGAATCCTGGAGGACATTATGCTGAGTGAAGTATCTCAGTCACAAAAGGACAAATATTGCATGGTGCCACTGTGGTAAAACAGGACTGACCTCAGGGTTAGGGGGGAGACTGAGAAAGATGGGTTCAATAATGAAACAGATCAGGGAGAAAACTGTTTAAAAGGGATATATGATTAGGTATTTTTGTCATGACGAAGGCTGCATAGTGGAGTGGACCTGGGGGGAGGGATTGTAAAACAATGAAAGAAATTTCTCTTTTACTTTTCCAAGAGGGCAGTGTACTGGGGGAGCGGGAATAAAAGTGCAACAATGAATGAATGGAAATTTTTTTAAAAAGAAAATAAACAGGAAAGTCATAAAAAAAAGAAGAAAAAAAATGGAACTTGCCACATCACTGCGGCCACCATGGCAGAAACAGTAAAACTGAATGAGAATATGCATATTCGCTAATAGCAGAGCAGGCTGACTCAGTGTTGTTGTTGTTACGTGCTGTCGAGTATGACTCAGTGGACGACAGGTCTGAACCCTGTGCTCGCCTGTGCCTTCCTCATCACCTCTCACATCTCGCAGTCACTGTATCAATCCAGCTCCCTGAGGATCGTCCGCTCTGACTTCTCCACCTTTCCAAGCATGGTGTCCCTTCCACGGAATAGCCTCTCCTAGCAACATGCCTCAAGGGTATGTCCAACACTTGGTAGGGACCCAGAAAAATCTGGTTCCAGGCATAGGACGCGGCCCAAAGAAGAATGCTTAGTACTGTTCATGAAGGCGAGGAGTCTGAGCCAACAGACACCTGTGACTAGGAGCTTATGTAAGTAAAATAAAGTAGGTGCACACAGTATTATACGTGTATCAGTTAGGAGCAATGACTTAGGAAGCACATACAGCAACACAGGTACCATCAAAAGCACAGAACTGAGTCTGAAAACTTGAGGAAAAATTAAAAAAATATATACAGGGCCATATAAATTAAAAACATCACTGAAACAGAGATCTACACATATCTAACTGATACCACTAAGAAAAGGAGGAGAACCTGAAGGGGAAAAAAATATAAGAGGGGTGGGGGTGGGGGGAGAATCAAGAATAAGCTTTGTTTGAACTGATGAATTTGGCATACTCTAATAATGACACCCTTTCTGTCCTAGAGAAGGTGAAACCAAGTTTCTCCTTGGAGGCAAGGATTTTGAAGCTCCGTCTCACATATTTTGGGCACGTGGCCTGAAGGGCCCAGTTCTTGGAGAAGGACATCATGCTTGCAAGGGTGGAGGGAAAGTGCCGGAGAGGAAGACCCCTGATGAGATGAAATGTGTCATAGCTGACTTGATGGCACATAACAACATCAGCACCACAATTCTCAGATATTTAAACAATGAGCTCATTAAAACTAGTATCTAAAACTGAGGTGTAAAACTTTTAATAATGGTTGTCAAACAATTATCCATGAATAGAGGCAAAATTCACTATCTACAGATATCAAGGTGAAATGTGGTTTGCTCCACCTGTGACTTTTATCTCTGAGTCATTTGTCTTTATGTCCTATTGCCTCACCCAGATGGTGACCACCTCGGGGAAGGGACTGTCTTAAGCTGGTCACTTTCTGCTCTGTGACATCTGAAAAAAGACCTCACCTTGCAAATTCTTTAAGCCACACACACTGCGAGAGAGCTATGAATCTCCTTACGCCAACCTCCACCTTCATCAGCAGTTAGTTAAACCGCTGTCCTCTCTCTGACAGCCTAATTTAAACACTATCAACACTGACTCACTGCTCTCTCCTCTTCCTAGAAGGCAGACAGGCCAAGAAAAGATGTAACACCCACACTTAATTACACAAAACCATCTCAAATCCGAAAAGCAATCAGGTCCAACGATATGTATCTATTGGACATCTGCTATGTGCCAGGAGGCCCTGGGTGGCGTGAACAGTTGAGTGCCCAGTTGCTATATGGGAGGCTAGAGTTTTAAGTCCACCTGGAAGGACCTCAAAAACAGGTCAGGCTGAGGACAGCCGGCCCCTGGACAGTCTGTGGTGCACACCTGACTCACACTGGGCTGCCATGAGTTCAACTCAATGTGGCATCAGCCAATATTTGAGTTACTGCAGGGCTGGTACTACCCGAGCCACTAACACTCAAGCTCACCGCTGCTGAGTCAGGATGCATTCACAGCTCACCCTCCAAGTGGCCGCTCTGAGTCTAACTGGCACAGGAGGAAATGGTCCATCTGTCCCTTGAGGACCCACTTGGTGGAGTCAAACCTCCAGAGAGGTGCCTCCTTTGGGTCAGTAGTGCATCAGTCCATGGACGAAGCAACCAGAGCTCTGTCTAAAGCAATAACCAGACCACAGTGAACAAACACACCCCTGACACTTCATAGGAAAGGCATGCTGGTGAGTTAAAGAGAAACAATGTTCTTTCTAAAAGGAGAGAAAATATAAAGTGAGATAATACAAATTATAAACTCAGTAACAACTCAAATCTTTGTTGTTGAGTTGGAAATGATTTATATAGCTGATCCTCCAGTCAGATTGGCAAGAAGCTGCACTGTAATCTCGAAGGTCCGTGGTTCGAGGCCACCAGTCGCTCCACAGGAGAAGGATGGGCAAGCTCCTCCCATGTGATCAGCTGCCTCTGAAAACCTGCCGGAGGGTCAGCTGTTGGTCCATTCTGACTCTATGGTACAAAACAACAACAACAACAAATCACAGAGGGGGAGATTTCCCATCTTCCTCCAGAGGAGAAGCTCATGGATTCAAACCACCTGCTTTTGGGCTGGCACTGTAACTCCCTACCCACTAGGCCACCACCAGAGCTCCCTACAGTATCATCTGAGATAATAGAAAACAGATGCGGAAAGGCCAGAAAGATTTTTAATATTAGGTGGTAGCCAGGGAAGGGCTCCTGAGATGATAACATATGATTAAAAATTAATCAGGCAGGGTATGAGGAAGAACATTCTAGGGAGAAACTCATAGCAAGTGCAAAGGCCCTGAGGTGGAAGTCCCCTGGCTACTAGAGGAAGTGGGCAGCGTGGCGGGGGGTGGAAGGGAGTGTGGCAAAGAGCGACAGGGATTGAGGCCAGAGAGGGACGAGTTGATGAATTAGAAATGACACTTCCAGCCACGTGAGAGCCACTGTCATCAGCCAGGGTGAGTACAGGTAGTTGAAATGATGCACCATTAGAACAACAGGCAACAGGCACCAATAAGCTTTATTCTTTGGGGCCACAGAAAAGCAGTAGATACTCATTTGCATACAATTGACATACCTCTACCTGACATGCATCATCTCTATTGGACCATTCTCAAAGTAAAATTGCTCTACAGCTGCTTTCAAGATGGGTGTTGCATGATTTATTCCACCGTCTATTTCTTCTCACGCCTCATCTTAATTGACCCAGAAGTTATTTCATGTCAGAAATTAATCACACGAGAAAAGAAATGCTCAGCAAGGCATCCTGGAAAGCATCACTCCACAACACCGAGGGGTAGGGAGGACAGAGGAGCCAAATCATCTTCTGTTTTATGTTTAAACTTCTACCACCTACCGGTGGGGAAACAGCCGTGGAGATGAAAAGCCTACCGCAACGTTAAGGCAGAGCATTTCAAGAACTGGGGGAGGGCGAAGGGAGGGTGACGGGGTAAAATGTGCAACTGTGAACAAACAGAAATCTAACCTCTCTATAAATGTTCTTTAAAATCACAATTAAAATAATAAACTTTTATTTTAAAAATGACATTTTATTTCCTCAGAATCAGTAACAATCTCTCAGACAGAAGAGCCTATGTCAACTCAGAAGAGATCACGATGTCCTTCTCAAACGCCCACGCACAGAGTGAGGCTCAAAGGACACTCTGACTTGCTTTCCAAAATGTTCTGCATCGAAGAAAAGAAAAACAAAAAATCAACCAACCTACGCCAGATCGTAACCAAGATGCCTGGGCCACGTGCAGAGCTGCCCAGGGCCTGTGGAATGAGCCCCACGAATGACCACACGGCCCTGTCGGCGAAGTCAGGGTGGAACTGCATGATCAGTTGATAATTCTGTGGGCCCAGGTAGGTGCCAACTTAACAAGCCATCTGAGAGGATGGGTGTGGGCCCACCGGAGGCTGCAGAAAGCTTACAAGCTCACACACCAATTAAGGAATTTTCCTCAAGACAGTCTATTGGACCAGACACCTGGGAGTTATCAGTGCTGGGCTTCCTCATTTTTGCTGTATTTGTATGGAACACAGCTACAGGCGTGTCATGCATCTACATTTAACCCCTCCCCAATCCTTCTCAAGGAGCCCGGCAGCACTGTAGGTGAAGCGTCAAGTTGTTAACTGGCAGGTCAACAGTTCAAACCCATCAGCCCCTCCACAGCAGAAAAAGGAAGCGGTCAGCCTGTTGAGACTGTTAAGTCTGTTACAGTCTCAGAAACATGAGGGACCATCGCCATCAACGGGACTGACTCCTTGGCAGTCGCTTTTTGTTTGAAATTCTTCCCAATGAGTTGTTTTATTTTGTTTCCAAAAAAAGAAGAAACAGTGAGCTTCACAGCCTTATGTGCACACAAAAAAGACCGTTTTTAAGCACAGACGAGATTAGATTGTGTCTTGGAGTTTTTAGAATCTGGACACAAGACTTGACAAGTACATAGAAACAACACCCACACACACATTATGTTTCTACTCACTTCTGAACCACAAAGAAAAGAATTCGATTCATGTTCAGATCTCTTAACTTTTATCAAAGAACTTAAAACTGGAAATCATTAGAAGACTAGGGAATTTGAGAACAAAGTCACTGTCATCCCAGCCGCTGAAATGGACAGAAGCTGGCACAGGGGGTGTTGGGAGCTCTGGTGGCGCAATCTGTGGGGACCTGCACTGGCAACCCAAAGGTAGCATTTCTCTGGGAGTTCAAACCCATCAGTGGCTCCTTGGGGCAAAAATGGGCCACTTCTGATAAGCTGCTGGAAGGTCAGCCTTGGGTTGTTTCCAACTTGGTGACAACGAGCTTGAGTTCTGAGGCCCATGAGTGAAGCCGCTGGCAGAGGCAGGCATCCCGGGGCTTGTTTTAAGAGTGGCCACCCCTCGTGTGTGCACGGCAGAACTTTTCCTTCAGCTTTTCAATCTTTCTACGTGGATCACTGGTCTGTCTTCCAAGGCTCCTCTGGGTAGGTCTGAACCGCCAACCTTTCAGTAAGTAGTTAGCTGAGTGCAGAACGGGTATGACTGCAGCCATCAGAAACCATCCAGGAGAGAGACTCACACCACTTGATCAGGCGTGGCCAGGTCTCGGGGGATTAAATAGCAGAGTTAGAACATGACAGTGGATGTTCTCAATATGTCAAGTTTAACTAACTAGCGAGATTCCCCTCAATGTTCCATTCCTTCCGTAAAACCCACTGCCTGGTGCACCCAGAACGCTGTCCGCTCGTGACTGTGGCCTCGCTCCAGTGAGGCCCACGCATTTCTGCATCCACCAGCTACATCGAGCGTGCTTTTATCAGTGTACTTGTCATTTTCATGAGATGATGTCAAATAACAAGGTGGGAAAGTACGAAAAAAGCTGAAGCATCAACACGAAAAACCGTTCTCTTCATGAAGCTAAGATGTATGCTCTGAAGTGCCATGAAAATCGGTGTCCAAAACCCCGGGTGAACCGGGTGTGGGCATGACACCTCTAAAGGAGCCCTGGTGGTGCAGGGGCCAAAGCACACAGCTGTTAACCCCTGAATCCCCACTCGAACTCAACTGCAGGCCCACAGCAGGAAGGTGAGGCAGGCGGCACAAAAGTCGTCCCCAATCCAATTTACTTCCACACATAATGACACCCCCTCGGGTTTTGAGGCTGTGAATCTGAACGGGAGGAGACCATCCAGCTCTCTCCCAAGGAGCTGCTGGTAGACTCAAATCACCAGAAACCCACGGCCGTCTGATTAGCAGAACACTCTACAGACGACGCCCCCAGAACTCCTCCCTGCGATCATTCCTGCCCTGGATGGCTACAGGAAAGATCGACTCTGTCCCACTAGGCCACCAGGACCTAGGAAACTGTGGGAGTGAGCAGGTAGACAGCTGCATGGCCAACCCAAAGGCATGCAGGTGTGGTGGGGTTTTTTGTTTTTTTGTTTCGGTTTCTTTTTTTTGGGGGGGGGGGGTAAAGAAAAATTTGTATTTGGAATTGGCCAGCTGGACTCAGCTGAGATGATCCCAATTTTATTGGCAATATCCAAAGCATCATAGTCAGGAGTGAGTCAAACACAGGCCTTCTTCTCTCTCTCAGACCTGATCAAGGTGCTGACCTTACCTCAATGTCATGGAGCGTCTTTACAGTTGGTTTGATTTGGTGCTTGCTGGCCTTGACATCCACAGTGAACACAAGTGTGTTGTTATCTTCTATCTTCTTCGTGGCTGACTCAGTGGTCAGGGGAAACTTGGTGATGGCATAGTGGTCAAGCTTGTTTCTCCTGGGGGCGCTCTTCCAGGGGTATGTGGGCTGCCCTCGGAGTCTCAGCGTCTTAGGCCGCCGGAAGGTGGGTGACGTGCGGATCTTCTTTTTTTTTTTGGCTGTAGATGCCCTTCAGGACGCCTCTTGGCCTTTAACACCTTTGCCTTGGCTTCAGTTTTGGGAGCGGCAGGGGCTTCCTTCTTTGCTTTCGGTGCCATCTTTGTAGAAAGGAGGCATGCAGTTTTTAAAAGCCTCTGACAACTTGGAGGGTTGGCTACAGATTGGTTCCATCTCTAAAGCAGTGAGTCGACAGCCATGGGTTGTATCACGTCTCTAAAAGATTAGCCAGCTGCCATTGGGGCAATTCTGACTCATGGGGACTCCAGGTTGTCTGTCAGGGGAGACTCAAAGGATTTTCAATGGCTGAGTTTCTTCTGGGGGGAGAAGTAGTAAATAATCTGACTTTTCTTTCAAAGCACCTCAGGATGGGCTCAAACTTCCAACTTTTTGGTTAGGAACTGAGCATATCAACCATTGATACCATCTAGACAAGCCTATCAACACTAGAAACCATCTGTAAAAGCCCAGAAGGGTTGTGTAGCCAGTTTTCCCAGTATTTTCATGAAACCAAGAAGAAAATGATAAATGGTGCATTACGACCACGCTTTATACAAAGGAGATGGCCCAGAATGTAGAATTGACCAGCAAACCCAAGGCACAGGATTGGGCCTTAACCCCATAGCAACAACTGGTGAGAACCTGACGTTACACAGAATATACGCTTAATTTAAGGCTTGCGTATTGGTATCCCAGGGCTGCTATAACAAAACACCACAATCTTGGTGGTTTAAATGCAACAGAAATGTGTTCTTTCACAGTTCAGGAGTCCAGAGGTCAAGGTGCTGGGCTCCCCAAAGGCTCTAGGGGAAAGTCATGCCTTGCCCTCGTCCCACGTCTGAAGGCTCCAGGAGTTTGCTTGTTCAGGGCAACTACGCTCTGATCTCTGCTCCCATCTCTACTTTTCCTTCCAAGCTCTCTCCTCTTCGTTATAAGGATATTTGTCCTTGGAGTTAGGAGCTGCTCACCATAAGGTCTCTAACTCCTTCATAGCTCTGAGGGCTCTTTCCAAATCAGTTCACGTTCACAGGTGGTTGAGAGGGCATATCTTCTGGAGGTCGCATTTTGACTCAGCCAAGTTAGCGTGTTAGGTCTCACGGTTCCTTACTTCAGTCACCTGTTTTAATCAAGAGCGGATGTGTCCAAATGGCATTCAGATTTCTGGAGCATTCCAGTTCTCGAGAACCTGAGCCTTGGTTTTTACTTTGTCCATCACCCACATACTGGTTCAGCGAGGACCCCATGGGTTCATGAATCAGTAGTACTGGCTTGGCTAACAGATGGCAGTACCTGGGTAGGGCAGGTCTGTGCCAATTCTCTGAGAATGGGGAGAAAGACTGATCCTCAGGGAAAATGCAGAAGCCAAGTCAGTGGACTTTATGGAAACACAAGTTCCTCCCAAGATACAAGTGCTTCTCAGCCAGTGCCTGTCAGACTCTGGAACACAGGAAGGAGAAAATTAAACTCTTCTCAGTCTCCAAGAGGTTGTGCATGAAGGATTTTCCCACAATTCTCCCTGTCCTCAGAGCCCTCACTTACTTCTTATTGACGAGTTAAAATAATCCTTTTAAAAACAAAAAAGGACATCATCATTGTGATTTTAGTGGAAATTTACAAAGAAAATCTGTTTTCCATTCAACCACTCACGCACATTTTGCTTCAGAGGAATTCTTGCTTTCTAACTGTACTGCTTCCACTTCCTTCGTTGGTTCTGGCTCTGTTTGTACTTCTCTGCTATCCTTTTTAACCTCATAAGGATGGTTATTCTAAGGAGGGAGGGCTTCTCAGATGTTACTGTTCATCTCATTGGGTGGTCTACTGTCTAAGCTGAGCCATTGGGGGTTTATTTTGTTCCAGGCTAGAAGGTGACTGAGGGCTTCATCATGGGGGTAGTTTTCTTCCAGGCTAAGCAGTCACTCTGGGTATAGTCTTGGGTGACCATCAGTCTCTTTAAGACCAACAAACTTGGTTATTCTTATTCTTTTCAATTTTGTTCCACCTACTCTGTCCAGGACCCTCTACTGTGATTCCCCTTCTAACTGCATCAGCCGCGAACCATCTAGCTCTCCTGGTCTCAGCATCGCGGAGGCTGAGGGTCACGTTGTCTTTCTTGGTAACTGTTTCTATGAGCCTCTGATTTACATCCCTCTTCTTTGTTCTGGACAAAGAAAGCAACCAACAATTGTGCCTTAAACAGCTGCTCACAATATTACCTTTTTTTAAAAGAATACACTCTTCCTTTAAAACTTGATTCAATTTCTACAGCTTTACTATACAGAATGGCTTTCAGTCCAAAGGTTTAACTTAGCCTGATAACATCAAATTTAATAAGAGGGAGGCAGGTTAAGGACAGTGATAAATACATGGCCATCACTTGGGTGAGAAAACCGTCCAAGATAGACTATCAATTCTAGATATTCCTGAAGCTTTTATAAAAGGGTGTTGAATGCTAATCAGCAGAGAGATGGAGGAACACAGAAACTACCATAGGTGTACACCCCTGTGTCCTGCCTCACATCCTCTCAGCCCACTAACCAGCAGGTACTGTGGTAACCAGTGGTTCACAGATATACTACCAGGCCTCAGCTACAATACTTGACCTCTTACTTCCTGGTTCAAAAACTCAAATTCAAAAGGGAAAAAAAAAACCTCAAATTCATGGCTGTCAACTCAATTCCAATTCATACTTGCCCTCTATCATGTTCCATCATGACAGGTGGAGAAAAGACTGAAACTGTCAGCAACTTCATTGTACCTGAATCCATCATCAATACACTTGGTACCAGCAGTCAGGAAATCAGGACATATATTGCATTGTTAAAGTCTATAGTCAAGAACCTCTCAAAACTACCGAGGAGCAACGATATCAGTTTGAGGACTAAGGTGCGCCTGATCCAGGCCACTGTCTTACCAACTACTTGCTAAGCATGTGACAGCTGGACAATGATTAAGAATGACAAGACGACTTGATGCCTTTGAACTGTGGCATTGGAGAAAAGTACTGAACATCCCATGGACGGCCAAAAGAACAGACAGGTATGTCTTGGAGAAGATGTAGTCACAGGGCTCCTTAGAAGCAAGGATGACAAAGCTTCATCTCACACACTTTGAGTGTGTTGCTAGGAGGGGTTATTCGTTGGAGAAGGACACGACACTTGGAAAGGCAGAGAGTAAATGAAAGAAAGACCCTCAAGCAGGTGGACTGACACAGTGACTGCAGCAATGGCTGGAACATGTCAGAGATGGTGAGGATGGCACAGGAGAGGACAGGATTCAGATTTGTTCATCAGGTCACTATGAGTCATACACAACTCAGCCCTAACAACAGGTTCCTGAGGCTGTAAATCTCAACGGGAGGAGACTGGCCACCCTTCTCCCATCGAGCCCCTGGCAGAGAGTCAAGCTACTGCAGACACTTGGCCACTGGGTTAAAATCACAGCTCACAATGGACGATGTCACCAGAGTTATTCTAGTCTGTGGAAGCCCATTTGTAAAGCCAGTGGGAACAGCTCACCAAAGACGTTGAAGAGCGCTAACGTCCCATGGGTCACCAATCAGAGACGGAATCTAGTGGGGACAAAGGGCCCATCCTCTGTGATTCAGGCAGACAAAGCCGAAACAAACTCTGTGCAGTCTGGCAGAGAATGGCCAGCAGGATTCCGTCAGAATTGCCTCCGCAATAATCATGTGAAAACACATCTTTGGTTGTTACTGTCTTCTTTCACAATTCACCCTCCCAACCTCTCTACTGAGTATGTCCAGGAACACATGCTTGTGACCAAGTCTTCACCTCAGGTTCTGCTTTTCTGAAATTTTTGTCCTTTTGTGTTGTACCACTGAGTCAGAATCAACTCCAAGCTGACCCTCTGGTGTATTTTCAGAGGCAGTAAATCGCTTGCCAGTTGACTGCCCATCTTTCCGTTGGAGGGCAGCAGGTGCTTCGAACCGTGCACCTTTGGATTGGCAGTGCAACTCCTTACCATTAAGCAACCGGTATAAAACAGCAGGTACGTGTGTCACACAGGGTGCAGGGTAAGAAAAAAGAAAAACCAGAGAGTATTCCCCTGTCGTATGTCCCCTGATTTGTCATCTCTGCTATTTGTTAGTTCTCCTCCTTTTCTTTCTCACCTGGATTTACTTTCCAGAGTCTGAGGTACCAGTTGACTTGACTCCTGTGTTCATTTCTTTTTTTGTTTTTGGGGTGGTTTTTTTTTTTTATTTTGGGTTTTTAAAAATTTTAATTAAAGTTTAGAGTGGCTTTGGATTTCCATTCATTCATCATCGTACTTTTCTCCCGGCCCATCCATCCCTCCCTCCTAATTTGCTCTTCTGTTTGAAAAGTACAAGAAAAATTCTTTCATTATTATACAATCCCTCCCACAAGTCCACTCCACTATGCAGCCTTCATTCTGGACTCCTGTCATAACAATACTATCTAATCCCATATCCTTTTAAACAGTTCTCTCCATCTGTTTCAATGCAGTATACATTATTTATCCCCTCTTTTCTTAGATTCCTCCAACCCCAGACCTGCTTTACAACAGTGGCACTATGCAGTATTTGTCCTTTTGTGGCTCAGATATTTCACTCAGTATATTTCACTCAGTCCTCCAGGGTCACCCATTTTGAATAATATTTCATGAGTCCCTTGTTTTTCATTGCAGCGTAGTATTCAATTGCGTGAATATACCAGAGCTTCTCTATCCACTTGTTTGCTTATGGGCACTTGGGTGTTTCCAACTCCTTGCTATTGTGAACAAAGCCACAGTAAACGTGGGTGAGCATTTATCTGCCTGAGTGGCGGTCAGTGTTCATTTCTTCAAGTCTATCAATAATTATATTGGGAAAGGCAGAGTCAAATTTTCAGACGAGGGATGATTTAGACACTGTCTCTATCTGGTGATAAGGCAGGTCCAGAGCACATGTCCAATGGCTGGAATGAGCTCATGGGAGCTGGACACGAGTGACTCTGTCCAGACGGAGGCCTTGAACAGTCTGAACCAAACAAAAGAGGAATTCAAGGAGCATGGGCTTCCTGGCTGCACAAGACAGAGGGCAGATAAGGCGGTGGACTCAGATGCTCGACTCCATGCTCATGGAACAAAGATCAGCAGAAGAGCACGGCAGGAGAAGACTGCTCGTCCCCCTGGTCAACTGTGACAGGACAGATGATACTCTGCCTCATGTTTTACACTGTATCTATAAAATGCGGTACAAAGATTCCTGTAACAAAGCACCAATCACCCTCCGCTGAGCTCAAGAGGCCCATGTAGTATCTTTGGGACCACACCCAAAATCAATACAGAGCAGAGAAGTGCTCCGGAAATAATGAAGTGTGTGGGTTCCAGGCAGGAACTGCCAGACATCAGGAAAACTGCCTCCATTAGAGCATTTCAAGACCCCAGGGGTGGGGAATAAAATTACCCATAAGCAGCTAGACAACCTTCCACAAACAACACTTGACTTAGTCAGCCTGCCTCTCCCACGTCGTTCCTACTCACCCCAGGCGGCCTTTTCTTCACTGCATGAGTTTTACAACATCTGTATAGAATGCGACAGAGTATTTCAGTACAATACTGGTCTGTCTCTTTATGCGAGCAGAGCTACACACTCTCGGTTAGTGGATAAAAACTATGAGACATTCTAAACAATGGTTCTAAAACCTTATTAAAACAGGGAACAAACCCATTAACACAAGGGGCGGGGGGAACCCAGTATTTAAAAGAGCTCATAAAAATGTTAAGGCTGCTTCCTTTAGAGGAACAAGATCATGTTCTTCTCATTCCCGATTTTTCTTATCCAGAGTTGTATTCCTCATAGTAAGAAAATGTTACTCTAATGGGTTAATTCTTTTATTCTTATAGTACTGTTTATTACAGTAATACAACTCAGTAGGCAGTAGTAATAGCTCAGGAATCACCCAAAAGACCTACAAAGTTTGAGTTCCATTGTTGTTGTTGTTAAGTGCCGTCGAGTCGGAGGCGACTCATAGTGACCCTCTGAACAGAAGTCCTGGACACCTGTTTAACTTTCATCCTTTCTCCAGGTTCATAGGGTTTCTGGAGGCAAGCTATTTCAGAAGTGGATGCCACTCCTGCTTCCAAGCTTATTTTAACTGGGGAGCTCCACCAAACACTGTCCACCATGGGTAACCACTGTCTCATTTGACACATCAGTGTCACAGTGTTCAGCTTCACAGCAACCACGAGTTACGTCTGTACAGCAAATGGACAGACCAGGGTTATAAGACCTAGAAGAATGTTTCTCCAAAAACAAGTAAAGGCAGGCCTGAGGCCGCCGAGTAGAGTCACCCACCTTTGGCTTGGGAGCATGGCTTTCTGTCCGCTAGGCCAACTGCTCTCTCTCTATGCTGCTGCTGTTGTGGCTGTTGCTACTGTTGCTGTTAAGTGCCGTCAAGCCATAGGCGATTCACAGCAACCCTATGAACGAAAGGCCTGGACGCCTGTATAACTTTTGTCCTCTCTCCAGGCTCATAGGGTTTCCAGAGGCAAGCTATATAATGGAAGTGGATGCCACTCCTGCTTCCAAGCTTGTTTTAATGGGGAAGCTCCACCAAACACTGTCCACCACGGGTGACCATTCTCGCATCCGAGTTCCATACAGCACATATTAGGAGGAGAGAAAAATGCAAAAGCAAACAATCTAAGCTGAAGTTTAAAATCCTCCAATGTTCTGTATGCCGCAAAGAGTGAGTCCTGTGAGCAAACAGATTCTTTTCCAACTCCCAAAACCTCTGTAAAAGGAGCAGGTAAAAGGAGCAGGCAAGGTTTGCTTTTCTATCCATGTACTGTTAACGTTGAAAAGTTTCCTTTCACCACCCACCTGTCACCTGTCGCCCTGTGGTGGTGGTTTGTAAATAGCTATGATGCTGGAGGGAGTTCTGGGGACTTGGTGACAAGGAGTTGTTGTGAGTCCAGCCAAAGGCATGCAGTTCAAATCCACCAGCTGCTCCTCTGGAGAAAGATGGGCAATCAACTGTCACGTGATTAACTACCTCTGAAAAGCGGCTGGAGCGTCAGCTGGGAGTCAGTTCCAACTTGACAGGACATACCTAAGAACGATGCTCCAAGCTTCGCCATCGGCATTTCCAAAGCCACCCCAGCGGGGAGGGAAGCCTCTAGACTAAGACACACTCGGGGGGGAAGGTCTGATCGTCTCCTCCTGAAAATTAAGTCAGTGAAGACATTGTGGGTCACAGCAAGATATGCCCAGTGAAGCATGTTCAAAACACACCAAGTCAATAAAAGCCGCCGCCGTCAAGTTGGAACCAACTCGCAGCTGAGCCCTCAGTGGGCTGTTGGAGCCTGGGAAGCACATAGGAGCAGACTGCCCACATGATTGACCAGGAGCAACCAGTGCATCTGAACCCTCTACCCTTGGCATGGCAGCACAGCTCCTTGCCACTAAGCCACCAGAGCTCCTGTGGGTATTTCCATGCAAAACAGTCATTTCTTCCCTTTGTCTTCATTGATTTTTATTTCCAGTTTGCCCTCAGCAGGGCACCCCTCTTCTCTTCTCCATTCTCTGACCACAGTTGTGCAGTCTTTCTTGAAGGCAAATAAGGAATGTCAGATGTGTCATGAAAACAGTGTATTTGCTACCAAGTTGGCTCCAATTCACGGTGAACCCGTGTATAAGTCAAACACTGCTGGATCTTGCATCATCCCCATGACTGCTCAGATCCCAGAGTCCACTGTTGTGGCTCTGGAAGGTCAGTTAGAATCAGTTCTGATCCGATGGCACATAAAAACCACAGGGAAATGAACCTAGTGTTTGTGGTCAAATGTGCAGTCAGACAACTCTTGACTCCCTCAGATGTTGTTATGTGCCGTCAAATTGCCTGTGACTCATAGCGACCCTGTGTACAACAGCCCTGAACCCTGCTCTATCCCTCGCCAATCTTATTGTCTCTGGCATGACTATCACCGCTACCTAAGTGATGGAATGAATGCATCTCATCAAGGGTCTTCCTTTCCTATGCCATCCCTCCATCCTCCCAAGCATGAGGTCCCTCTCCAAGGACTGGTCCCTCCTTGCAACATGTCCAAAGTATGTCAGATGAAGCTTCAGAATCCTTGAGTCCAAGGAGCAGCCTGGCTTCACCCTCTCCAGGATAAACCTCTTTGTTCTCCTAGAAGTCCATGGAATATTCAATACTTTTCTCCAGCACCAAAGCTCAAAGGCATCAACTCTCCTTCTATCATCTCTAGTCATTATCCAGATCTCTGATGCATACCAAACGTAATTGCAAAGACCATGGTCTATATCAAGTGCACCTTAGTCTCTAGACTGACATTGTTGCTCCCCGGTACCTTGGAGAGGTCTCTGACAGCAGACGTTCCCAATGCAATTCATCTTTTAATTTCCTAGCTGTTGGTACCAAGAGTGTTGATTGTAGAGCCAAGCAAACTGAAGCTGTCAACAATCTCAATCTCTTTATCATCCATCATGCTGCTGCCAATCAGCCCAGTGCTAAGAATCTTTGTTTTCTTGATGTTGAGCTTCAATCCACCCGCCCCCAATTTGGACAGATTCAAGACCTTTCACCCTTCTTTATTCCTCTGTAGTTGACACTAGCAAACACTCCTACTTCTCAAAGCTTCTAAGATGCTCAACTCTCGCAGTTCTCTGATAGCCACACATCTGACCTTTATCTCAATGCCTTCTATTTTCCATCACCCATCAGGTCCTTTATGTACTTTTCCAGACAAAGAATGTTTTCTCATTTGTGTCTTTAATTGCCACTTTTTTTGTTTTCCTGGCATGGGAGCGGAGAAGGAGGGAATCCCAGATAGACACTGCTGGCACACAAAAGAACTACACATTTCCAAGGATCTAAAGATGCTTTCCCTAAAGGGTCTCTCAACCAAATGCCTCAGAATTTGAAACAACTCACTGCTGCCAGGTGGGCTTCAGCTCACAGTGACCCTACAGAACACAAAAGACGTGCTCAGAGAGTGTGCAAGGCTGTAGTCATGATCCTTCCCCACTGCAGCAGCTGGTGGGCCTGAACAGCTGGACTCTCACTTTGCAGCCAAGCCCCTACACCAGTGCACTACCAGCAATCCCCCTAATGCCTCCTCTCTCCTTCTTCTTGCATAATTAATGTGGGGTGCATTTTCTTATCCCAGCCTCCACTCAAGAGTGATCTTAGATCCTCCCCAACCACTTCTCTGTTTCTCACATTATGAAAACAATTACTTTCCTCGCAGAACTGTTTCATTCCGAGAAACCATTGTTCAATTCTTTCCCAGAACTGTTTGCTCCTGTTCAATGGCACTCTCCAAAATTCCTATCCACACTGTCTACCAAATGTTGTGAGATGTCGCTGAGTTGAATGCAACCCTGTAAACAACAAATCTGTGCACTGACCTGTCCTGCACCAGCCTCACAATCTCTGTCATGCTCAAGTCCATTTTTACAGTCATTCTGTCAACCCATCATCTTGTTGAGGGTCTCCCTCTCTGTCTCATCGTGATGTCTTTTTTCCAAAGACAGACTGACTCCTGGCAACATGCCCAAAGAATGTGAGATGAAGTTTCACCAATCTTGACTCTGAGGAGCACGTTGGCTGCACTTGCTCAAAGTCAGACGTATTTGTTCTTTTAGCAGTACATGGGAGTGGAAGGAGCTATTCAGTTATCTTCACCAACACCACCAATCAAAAGTATATTCTTCTGTCACCCTTATTCATTGCCTATCTTTCAGCTGCATCTGAAGTATCTGATAATGCTTTTGTTCTAATGACCAAATAAATTGTCCAAATGAGTGTTCAAGTCACGAATCTCACTCCATCATGAACTACGAGAAATGGCACGTTTTGAGTACAGTCATAAAATTAGGGTAGTGGAAAATCAGAAATCACTCATATTCATTTACTACATGAAACTGGCTCTACAGAGGATGGTAGACTAGAAAGAACCATGGGGGAAAGCAAAGATGAGAGATGAGCAACACCAGGAAACTCCAGGAACCTCTGAGGCTGGAACAATGGGAGGAAGGAGGGAAAGCAGGACCCAGAATCTAGGTACCAGGCAGGCTCTAGACACACAGCGAGGGCTGTGCATGGAAGCCAGGACCAAGAAGAGTAAGGCTCTGTGCTGAGAAAAGTAGACTCTGGACGGAAAGCCACGGCTCATCCAAGGCAGCACCAGAGGAAGGTCATGGTCAAAAGCAAACCAGCTTTTCTGTCTTCCTGCCTGGATGCCTTCCATCACCACCTTCAGGTCTTGGATTAAACTGTGCCTCACCTAACCTGACACGTATGTGTTGAAATTCTAACCTGTGGGTATAATCCTGTTTGATAATAGGGTTTTGCTATACTAAGTGAAGTAGGTTCTAAATTGAACCACTTCTGAATGATAAAAGTTATAGATTAAGGGGAGCTCTGGTGGCCTAGTGGCAAGAAGCTGCACTGCAATCCCAGAAGCGCATGGTTCAAATCTACCAGATGCTCTGCCGGGGAAGGAGGGACAATCTCCTCCTGTACCAGTCAGATCCGATTTGACGGTACACACACAAAAAATAATAAAATATTAAAAAAATAAAATGAAAAAAAAGTTACAGATTAGATCCAAATATATAGTGTCACAGCAAGACCCGAGTGGTTCAAGCAGTTGCACATTCAACTACCTACCAAAAGGTTGGCAGTTCAGATCTACCCAGAGATGTCTCAGAACACAGATTGAGCAATGTGCTTCCCAAAGGTCACACCCCTGTGCAGTACTTCTCTGCACACATGAGGTGGCCATGGTCAGACGGACTCAGCTGGTTTGGTGTGGGAACTCACACATACACACATGGGCAAGACAGACAGTATGTGGGAAGGAATACCCATAAACCAAGGAACCCTCCAGAAGGCCCAGGACTACCTACAAGGAAGAAACTGGCATGGCTAACACCTTGACATGGACTTTTCGTCTCTAGAACCAAGGCAAAAATAAATGTCCACATTTTAAAGTCACCCACTATGGCAGCATCAGGAAACGAAGACGCTCCCATTGGCTACAGGAGCCTGGGAAAGGGCGCTCTTCACAATAAAGCATAACGGCTGTTAGAGGTTGGCTCTGCGCGAGACTGCCCTTAAATTGAAGATTCCCTGTCTGTCTGCACCTGGGCATGTGATGACAGCGTTCTATATAATCTGGCATAACTCACTGTATTATTTTTCTCTGCAAGTCTCTTGCCCTAAGTCTAACCTCTTGTGGAAGTCTCCACCCTAGCATAGAGGAATATTACTCTCTTTTGCTATTATTTGCTCTTCCTTCAAGAATTTCACATTTCTCCCACAGAATGTTCAATATATGGCAAATGTAAGTTCCAGGTGAAAAAACATTTTTATTCTGATTTCAAACACGAAGAATAGGAATTCCATTAGTCTAGCTCCAATTTGACGCAGTGATTTTTCTTCTTCAGTTCTTCTAAAAGCTCACACTCTATCCTAAAAATTCCTACTGTGTTTAAAACAGAAAGGCTACATTTCCGAGAAAAATCTGTTCCTATAAAAAGCCCCAAATCAACTACTTCAACCTCTTTGCTTTGTTCATATATCAGAACGAATGGGAGCAATTCCTGCGTCTCACAGACCAGCTCCTTGTTACCACCCTCTCTGTCCAAGGTTTATCTTTCATACAGAACAAGAGAAAATGTTTTTCTCACCTGAAGTCAAGAATGAAGCAAGGGAGAGAACTGTATAAAAGAAATATATGATTAGGTATTATTGGCATGGCAAGAGTCCAGAATAAGAGCTGCATAGTAAAGTGGCCTGGGCTGGGGGTGGGGGTCTGTATAACAATGAAAGAACTTTTATTTCCAAGAAAAAAGCAATCTGGAGGGGAAGTGGGACAGAGAGGACAATGTACATCAATGAAAAGTTGAAAACCCAAGTTTTTTATAAACTTTCATTAAAATAAAAAAGAATGAAGTGCCCATCAGCCAAATAGACTGTTTCACACAGTAAAATGGGATAGGTGAAAGTTACACTTTATGTATTCCTTTTCTTCATTTAATCACACCCCTGATCGTGATGTAGGTTAAGATGTAGGTTAGAAATGCTCTTCTTGTTGTTGTTATGAGTCATCGAGTCGCCTGCGACTCATAGCGACCCTATGTACAACAGCCCTAAACTCCGCTCTGTCCTGTGCCAGTCGCACTGTCTCTGACACTCCCATCCTGATTATCCCAGTCACCGAATCAATCCACCTCATAGAGGGCCTTCCCCTCCTGCACTGTCCCTCCACCCTTCTAAGCATGATGCCCCTCTCTCCTAGTTGCCATTAACAGGTGATTCAGATGACAGTGGCCTAAATGTGAGGACCCTTTTCATGATTAAACAGGAAAGCCACAGTGGGTGATCCCAGGGGTTTTAGGATTGTGTTAGTCTTCACATCCTTATGGGAGCTCTGGTGGCTTAGCTGTAAGGTGAGCTGTAAACCGAAAGGCACTAGGGCCGAGGGTTCAGGAGGGGCAAGGCCGCCCAGCTCACCAGACGAGGGGACCACACCACGAGCTATTACACTGGGTGATGTCACCCTCACTGACACCACTGGTGGCCTCAGGCCGAAGAATTCTTACAGCCTCTAGACATGAGAAGATGCCAGGAAAAGATCCTCCTCCGGGGTCTTCCAAGGACCCTGATGACAACTTGATTCTGGAATTCTGTATCATGAGGATTTCTGTTGTTTCTTACCCAGCATGTGTTGACTTGTCAGCTTGGGAAAATTACACAGTGATTATCTGGCAAAGCGGACAGACTGGTCATGAGGGTACAGGAGTAGCCGTTTACCCCTGGGACAGGGACTGTTGGTTCATGGACACACCGGGGTTCTAACGGAAAGGCCAACAAGGGACTCACTGTTGGGCTGACACCTAACAGCTCCACCACGGTAGTGTGTGACTCAGGGCCCAGGGCCTCTTGAGAGAGAAGTACATTTCAAGCGCATTAACAGCAGGACACAAGGAACCTCTTTATTAGACATTCACTGCTGTTCTCAACTACCTCAAACTCATTTTCCAAACAGACAGGGCCAAATAAGATAGACTTTTTCCTCATTCTAACATATTTGTTATATGATCTATACATGTACTAGTCTCAACAACAACCTCAAAACTGAAAAGACTGATAAAATCAATATTCACCCTTCATGGCTTCCAGACATCCAAAGGATGAAAAGCTGAACTTCTGATTCTTTACTGGGGGGAAATCTCCATGGGTGATGTGTCTCCTTCTCTCTCAATGAACACACCAAGTGCCACCTCCCAGTAAAGAACTTTCATTCACACTGACACTGACCCTGACCCTGACCTAACCCTCTAGCTGCAATGTCCTTGCACACTCACTCATCTCCCCTGTGCTTATAAACGCCAGCTCATTTATTCTGGTAGACTCCGCTCCAAATCCCCCCCGACCCTCGAAATGGAACCAACAACACTTCTTCTGGACTCACACTGGGTGTCTTTCAACTAGAAACACTCCTTCTGGATTACATGGCACCAGCTCAGTTATCAAATGAACTCTCGCTGCTGCCCTCAGAACCAACTCAGGGCTGAGCCTCTGGCAGGTTTTCAGAGGCTGTAAATCGCCTGTGAGGAGACTGCTCATCCTTCTCCTGAGAAGCTGCTAGTGGATTCGAACCATTCACCTTAGAGTCAGCAGTTCAAGTCCCTATGCACCAGGCCACCCAACATGCCACAGATGCAGCAGTCACGCAATCAAGAGACGTGCAGCTTTGGGAAAACGTGTCACCAAGGACCTCTCCAAAGTGGCCAAGGAAAAAGAAGGTTGGTTTAAAGACCAAGGAGTGCCTGACCCAAAACAGGGTTATTTGCAACTGCTTCCTATGCATCTGAACAGTAGACAAGAAATAAAGGTGACGGAAGAAGAACGGATGTCTTTAAATCATGGTGTTGGTGGAGGAGTGTTGACTATCTCACGGATGGCCAAAAGAACAAACAGGTAAACCTTAGAGGAAGTCCAACCAGACCGCTCCTTGGAAGCAAGGACGGCGACACTTCAGCTCACATGCTCCGAGCATGTCATCAGGAGGAACCTGTCCTTGGGAAGAGACGTCATGCTGGGGAACGCGGAGAGTCAGAGAGAGAAGACTCAACAAGATGGACCCATGCAGTGACTGCCACAATGAACTTGAGCCTGACCGAGACCATAAGGATAGGGCAGGACAGCGTAAGGTCCACATCTGTGAAGAGAGTCACTATGAGCTGTGGTTGATTCAATGGGAACAACCACCGTTTCCAGATCCCACCCTGCAGCTTCAGAACAGCTGCCACGTGAACTCTAGCTTCACAGCTCCCTGGTGTTGGGGGGAACAGCTCGTGTGTCTATAACTCACCTGAGAAAAGTTATTTGCATCAACTGTACTGAGTGCTGACTGAGACGTTCGTGAAATCTCCGAGTTCAGCTTCTGGCTCACTCTTACTTCTTTAATCAATATCCAAAGGCACCGCTTACAGGAGATGGTAGACAGTAAAAAGACTCACAATACTTTGCAGCGTCTTTCCTCAGGAGATAGGCCTTAGTTACCTCCCCACCTGCTGACTCTGGGTGACCTTGGGATTTGCTTTAAGAGACAGAGTGCAGAGGAAGTGATGCTACACCACTTCCAAGCCTGCTCCTCCAGTAACCGTCCCACTTTTCTTTTTCTTTTTTTTACAGAGACTTTGGATTTCCATTCATTCACTGTTGTACTTTTCTCCCCTCCCAACCCTCCCGCCTAGTACACTGCCCTCTTGAAAAAGTAAAAGAAAAATTCTTTCATTGTTTTACAAACCCTCCCCCCAGGGTCCATTCCACAATAAAGCCTTGGCTCTGGACTCCTATCATGTTAAAATTACATAATAATTTTCCCTCTTAAACAGTTTTCCCCCTCATCTCTTTTAATGAAGTATATATTATTAAACCCATACTTCTCAGTCTCCTCCCAATCCCAAGGTCAGTCCTGCTTTACAACAGTGGCACCATGCAGTATTTGTCATTTTGTGACTGAGATACTTCACTCAGCATAATGTCCTCCAGGGTCACTCATTTTGAATAACCTTTCCACTTCCAATTTTGCTTCTTTTGGAAGCAAACCCACTCACATGTGAACAGACCCAAGCTAACCCACCACAAAACCCTCAAACTCATTGTCACTGAGTCAGCTCATAGGAGACCATACAGCTACTCTGGGAGGCTGTAAAGCAAACGTAAGAGGACTGTTCGTCCTTCTGCTGTGGAGCTGTTGTTGGATTCGAACTTTCGAACTACTAGAGCCTTTGGATTCGTTGCAGCATTCCCTACAGTCCACCACTCACCAGCAGTCAGATAAGAAAGGAGTTAAGCCTCTGTCCACCTGCCAATGGACCACAGACAAAGGACAGGCCCAGACAATACAAAGTGGGCCCGGCACCACTGTTGAGAGAAATAAAAGGTTGCTGTTTTATGACATGATATTTTGGGAAGTTTGCAAAGCAGCAATAAGGAACCAGTTCATGAAACTTTGGATAAAATGAACCCTTTACAGCTGGACAGGAAGCGTAAACATCTTTAATTCAAATTCTTATTACTGAAGGGGGGGGCGACACCAACAAAGGGTACGCACAAATGTCTGGAGCACATGCAGGACGAGCATATCCCTCAGGTCAGGGCCCACGGGTCCGACCACTCCACACCTAATAAGACCTCTTCCACGTCCAGCGAGTTCTGGAGCCAACAGTCCATAGGGAGCGGAGCTGCACTGTTAGCCCAAAGGCCACGGGTTCAAGCCCACCAGCTGCTCCATGGGGAAAGATGGGCAATCTCCTCCCATGAGATTTACTGCTCAAAAAACCCACTGGAGAGTCAGCAGTCAGTTTGGATTTAGCCACAAAAGTGAATTTGAGTTTTGAGGTTTTCAAGTACGCAAAAAACCCTCATCAAAAAACCACTAACTAGTATACAAAATAGGTGACCCTGGAGGACATTATGCTGACTGAAATATCTCAGTCACAAAAGGACAAATACTGCATAATGCCACTGTTACAAAACAGGACTGGCATGGGAGCTGGGGGAAAAAATAAGAAAAGAGGGGATAAATAATGTACACGGCATTGAAACAGACGAGGGAGAGAAGTGTATAAAAGGAATACATGGTTAGGTATTATTGGCATGACAAGAGTTCAGAATAAGAGCTGCATAGTAAAGTGGTCTTGGGAGGGGGGCCGCTGTATAACAATGAAAGACTTTTTTTTCCAAAGAAAAAAGCAAACTGGGGGAGAGAGGGCAGCAAGGCAAATGTGCAACAATGAATGAATGGAAATCCAACTTCTTTAGAAACTTTCATTAAAATATCAATAAAAAACCATTAAAACAATTTCATCTCTGCTCTGGGATTTACTCACGTGAAATTTTGGAAGGAAAACTTGTTAGTATACCTTTTAATAAAGATTTTTTATTTGGGGAAAAAAACACTAAAAGACTAATGGCAGTTGCATTCCATTAACTATGATGCTGAGGACAGCTTTACACCGTATACATGCACACCAGCATGAGAGGATTTCAAAGTTCTACTAAGTGAAAGATAAAAGCAAAAACAAATATAACATGACAAGTCACAGGGCAGCATACAAAATGTGGTCCCATTTCCTTGGCCGTCAAGAACAACATCCACACGTGCACGCATGCCCAGAATGGCCACCCTAGGGGCAATACCAGGATAGAAGCGTAGAGAGCGAGGGGCATTAAAGGACTTCTAACGTGAGGGGTGAATCCTTGGAGAAAGGCATCACGCCAGGAAAGGTGGAGGCTGAGAGAGAGAGGAAGATCCACTGACAGTGCAGGAAGACAGGAGTCAGACCAGTGCTTCATACAGTTGCTACAAAGAGTCGACTCACTGGCACCTAATAACATGTGAAAAAGCAACATTCTGTCAAATCACAAAGAGGGCAAGAAAGAAGCACACTCTTCCTTTTCTCCCCACAGACATGCACGGAGGTCAGCATCGAAGGGCACCAGCGCGCTCGGAACACCTCCAGCATCCCAAGCCCACAATTACTGTACGTGTCATCACAGTAATCAAGACGGCGGTAGCTACCGGGTCACGCCACTCAGGAAGCCTTTCCACAAGTATTCATTACCTCACTGCACAGCCTCTCTGTGCAAAGCCAGTGGGAGACGGGCTCTGCTGACTTCACAGGGTAAGACGCTGAGGTTCCAACCATGCAAAGGGGGTCGAGGTTCAACACTATTACCTGAAAGAGCACTCAGGTTTCTGGGCTTTCCCTTCACAACTCCACCCACCAGTGTGATGTGTCTCCATATTATTCTGGTAGATGAGTTAACTGAGAAAGAATGAACATGGCAAGTCACATTGGTGTCCAGAGCTATCAAACACAATCCCTGATCTGAGGCTGGTAACTACGATCACAGGAAGAGCTCACAAGGCCAAAGAGAGGGTGGTTATCACAACTCTAATGAATACTGCCGTCTGGTCCCTAAGAGAGACTCCTATACCCTTCAAGTAGAGACAGGTGGGACTATGCATTTCCCCAGGGAAACCAATATCCAGACTTCACAATTCACAGAAAAGAACCCCCTGCACCTCAGTGTCTCATAGTGTCTACAGGGTCTCAAGACAGAAAAGCCTCTCCCACAGTAAAAGAAACACACGGAACAGCTACAGAGTGTGCATTCTTTTCCGCCTCAGCCCCCCAAAGCCCCCCTTCCCATTTACCTTCGAGGACCAGAGGTGAGAGGAGCCTGTGTCCACGTCCCCCCGCAGTGGGATGAGGCAGGAGGCACTGCTATGGGTCCGTACCACAGCCGACTGGGTGCAGCCCATGAGGAGGCCCAGAGACGCCCCTGGCCAAGCCCACCAGCCCTGCCTGGCCACAGCCGAGCTCACTGGGGCCACCAGCCCTCAGCCCCACACGGACATGCTTCTCGTTTCCAATGTGTAAACGGCCTCTTCAACAGCAACACGTGCTGAGAGGTGCCACTGAAGAGCTTCTCAGAGTGACGACTGCAGAATCCTAGAAAAGGCAGCCTGCAGAGTAGGGAGTTTTCTCCATCCCCTAGGTGGGGCCTGGGGCTCCCCGGAGCAGCGCCTGCTGGCCAGGTGAAGCAGGGCTGAGGGCATTCTTGCTTTGCTGTTAAATCATGTCTCTGTTGGCTTCTGCGTCCCTCACCGGGGGAGAGGTCCAGTCACAAGCTGTGATGGATGGGTTGTCTCGCATCTGGCAGAGGAAACGGGGCCTTTCCCAAGAGCAGAAGCCTGTCTGCAAACAGCCCTATTGGCCGTGTTTCTCTCCTGCACAGCGAAGAGCTGTTCCCAGAAGCTGTGGGGTAACGGGGAGTCAGCGGTTCAGGCTGACTGCGAGCCTCATCTGTCATGTTCTAGCCAGCTGGACACTTAGTGTCTCTGAGCCTTAGCGTCCTCACCTGCAAAATGAGGATAACACCTACTTGACAAGTTCACTTTGAGAACAACAGGAGGCCGTAACTCTCAACTACTAGCGATTTTGGTCCCATCATCTAGCAAAGACCAGAGAATATTCTTGGCTGTCACAACCAAAAATGAGGCAGAAAATGGTGGACAGGCACAGGCCAGAGATGCCACTGAATTTCCCAAAGCACAGGACAGTCCCCAGAACAAACAAATATCCATCCCATAATGTCAGCAGTGTTGAAGGCTCCCCTAGGGAAAGGTAGGAGATAGGAAAGGACTTCATGCACTGCAAAGCAGAATCATAATCATTTTTATTATTTGAATACAGATGACAAAAGAAGAACTGATGCTTCTCAACTGTGGTGTTGAGGAACAGTACTGACTATCGCATGGACGGCCAAAAGGACAGACAGATGTGTCTTGGAGAAGGTGCGGCCAGAGTGCTCCTTGGAAGCAAGGATGGTGGCGCTTTGCCTCTCATCCTTTGGGCATGTTGCCAGGAAGGGCTACTCCTTGGAAAAAGGCATCATGATGGGAATGATGGAGTGTCTGAGAGAGGAAGGAAGACCTGCAACAGGACAGACTGACACAGTTGATCGTCGTGGCAGGTTCAAGCATACCAGATGTTGTGGGGATGGGCAGGGTTCTGATCTGGCCTTCCCGGGGTTGCTGTGAGTTCTTGATGACACCTAACAACAACAACAACAACAACAATGGAGAAGAACACATACATGTGGCATTAGAACTGGCTGCCTCCGTAAGATGAAGAGCTTTTTCCTATCTTATTTTGTCTTATTTATTAACATGAATATTCGGTCATGAGGACCAGTTCCTGGAGGATGGCATCCCACTGAGAAGAGCAGAGGGTCAATGAAAAGGAGAAAGATCCTCAGTGGCCAGAACAATGAGCTCAGAGGACAGTGGACATGGAAGGATGGGGCAGGATCACACAGGTTCTGTTCTGCTGGGCACAGAGTTGCTACCAGTCAGGGTCGACTTCATGTCAATAAACAACAACATGCTTACAGTGCTAAGGGAAGAGCCCTCAACAAGGTGCCCTCCACACAACAGGAAGCTCTGAAATGCCTGTGGGCCAGTGCACAAGGAAGAGAGCTGTTAATGCAAATACGAATGCAGAGCTGCCAGCAGCAAGACTTAAGGGGCAGGAAAGAAGAGGCCATTAAGATAAGCTGCCAGGTAGATGAATGGAAAAGAAAATAGGCTCAAGACAGGCACGAAGCATCAGCGACCTGTCCCAGCTGCTGACCTGGCTGAAGGAGTTTGGCAGAGGAGGGAAGAAGAATCCTGAAGGTGAGCGGGACCCTGGTCTCCTCCACTTACAACGACCCACCTCCATCCCTGCTGTGATTCCTGATAACCGCTCTGGGCTCTCCACCAGCCTGCGAAGAACAGCAAGGTGCCCAAGTGCTGAAGGCGAGGGGGAAGTCGGAAGCAGAGAAACAGTATCATGCAACGTGCCAAACTCAAACCCCACTGTCCTCGAGAGACGGTTCTGCCTCACAGCTGACCCTCTGTTGGGTCTCAGACTGTAAATGACACAGGAGGAGAGTGCGGATGCTTTCATTTAATCTTTGCAATAGTCTTCCCAGCTCGTTGACTTTCCTAAGGACGACAAAGCCCTAAAAACCCCACAATCGTGTCAAGTCATAATGACAGTAACTACCTTAGTCTAGGAGTTTTCCACCCCACCTTAAATAAAAAATCTATGCAGATTGGAATCTACCCAGGGATTGGGAGAGAGAAGGGAGTAAAACAAATTAATAAACAGAAATGTTTGGTGAAAGGAAAGGCAATATATAAGAGGTTGATTATGTAATTCATTCATTCATTAATATGATAAAAATGTCTATGAGCAATTGAATAAAAATCCACTATGATTTGTAAACTTTCACTCAAAAACCCAAAAGTCCACCCATAGGCCTGCCCACATAAAAGTCACCCACCAATATTATGGATGGAAAGTAAGAATGAAATTATTTATGCCAAAGCAAAGTCCTACTTAAATATAATAGGAGGGCAGTTAATTCAACTGATTTGCAATTGCATTGTCTCACTTTATCCTAAAAGAGTATCTGGGCCTCACTCAGGTAAACCTTCCTGGACCCACTAATGTTCTCCGGTGAGTAAAGCAGCAAGCCTAATTCCAAGGTTACACTTGAGAAGGCGTGCAAAATTGTTGCACATTATTAAGATGATAAAAAAAAATCCCCAAACTTTACTGTTTTAGTAAAAGCAGCTCTTAAATTGTGTTTTATTTAGTTAATTTGATGGTGTGTTTAGAAGGGGGTGATGTTTTACACTTAGTTTTAAGAACCCAAAAGCTAATTATCTGAAAAATTATTCCTGGAGAAAAATGGCCCTGAGCTTAATATAACATAAAGTGAAATTATCCAATAGCTGAAAACAGAAAAGAGTTCGCCAAGGGAAGAGTAAATCCTCACACGAGCTTGTCCAACCTTACTTACTGGGAGTTTATCACGTGGAAAACCATCGTATTCTAGGTGCCCCAAAGGCTGCTGTTTAGAAAAACATTCCTCCCATAATGCTCTGCTTCTCCACCTCAAGTACTTTATACCTCGGGCCCTTAAAGGGAGACACAGAGCCTCTTGGTTTTCACCTCCCATTTTGAGAAAAGAAACTTTTTTCCCCTCATGCTATATCAGGCTAGTATATTATTCAGGGAGGTCTGGTGGATTTTATAGAGAAGGAGCAGCTAACTAATCCATCAGCAGTTCTAATCCATCAGCAACAACTAGGGAGAAATATAGGCAATCTCCTCCTGTGCAATTTACAGCCCAACAGAGAGTCAGCTCAGAGTGCATTCCAACTCAATGGTAATGGAGACGGAAAGAACATTACACAGTAAAGTGGTGGTGGTTGTTGTTAAGTGTCGTCGAGTCACAGATGACTCATAGCGACCCTATGAATGAAAGACCTGAACAGTTGTATAATTTTCATCATTTCTCCAAGTTCATAGGGTTTCCGGAGGCAGGCTATTTCGGAAGTGGATGCCACTCCTGCTTCCAAGCTTGTTTTAATCAGGGAGCTCCATCAAACATTGTCCACCAGGGGTAACCATTATCACATTTGACACATCAGTGTCACAGTGTTCAGCATCACAGCAATCACGAGTTACCTCTGTACAGCAATGCACAGACCAGGGCTATACCACTTAGAAGAATGTTTGACGAAAGACAATTAAAACCAGGCCCAAGGGTTACAGATTAAAATCACCCACCTTTGGCTTGGTAGCATCACTTTCTATCCACTAGGCCCACAGAGCTCTCTCGTTATTGTTGTTAAGTGCCATCGAGTCCTAGTGTCCCTATAAACGAAAGGCCTGAAGAACACTTGTATAACTCATCGTTTCTTCACCTTCATAGAGTTTCCGGAGGCAAGCTATTTCAGAGGTAGATGCCACTCCTGCTTCCAAGCTTGTTTTTAATTGGGGAGCTCCACCAAACACTGTCCACCATCTAAAAGCACCTGACTGGGAGAATTCTGGCACTTCCTCAGTTTCCTACGGGATTAAAAAAAAACCCCTAGGCATGGTTTAAACTCCATGAGCTCAAGCATTCCCACTGTCTCACACACACAAAATCAAAATCCCTGATTGGCACAATAAGGTATACAAGTTTAATTTAAGAGATATATTGGACTTTTAAAAATGTTTTCACTGGCTGGCATTAATCTCCTTCAATCTCTAATGGCATTCACTGCCTTCACTGCCATCTGGGATTTGAGGACACGCTGCCTGTCGAATTTCAGACAGAAACAAACCGACACCATCTGCTCACAAGTCAATTCTGACTCCTGGTAGACCCCATGTGTTTCACAGCACACCTGCATGCACTGGGATTTTATATAGCTGACTTCTCTAAAGCAGATTGCCCAGGCTTTTGTCTGAGGTGGCTTCAAATATCAGCCTCTTAGATAGTAGTGAAACATATCTATTTAGGAGTATATAGCTCCTATTCCTGGTTGGTGCATACTATGAGATCGAAGTCACTCATTAGCAAATTATACAGTATGAACAATATTAAAGAGGTTAACCCCAGACGAGAAAGTGAGAGTTTTCTAATGTATAAGAAACAGGAGGAGTTTTTCCCAATTCGTTATAATGTTTGGGGGAGACGTGTTACAGTCAGACTCTAGAATGTTTCTTGGCTGTTACTGCGAAGTGACCCATCTGCAGATGGGACCTAGCTTGACAGCTGACTACCCATCAAGAGAGAGACTTCAGCCACAGTTTATGATGTGGATCAGCCCAGGTTATGAAAAGTACTGTTATTTGTGAAATGCTTTATGTCATTTAAACCTAACAACCATTCTGTAGAGCTGACGCTAGTATTTGCCCCAAATAAATCCACTCTCGCACATCAAGACTCAGAAGAAATACTGTTAGGCCTAGCAGACCAACTTAATAAGGTGTCAGAATACAAAATCAATACATCAAAGTCTGTGGGATTTCTCTTCAACAAAGCAAGCATGGAAAAGGAAACTAAGAAAGCAATACCATTTGCAAAATCAACCACAACAAGAAATACTTGGGAATAAAGTGCTGGTGGCTTAATGGTAGGTAACTGTGCTGCAGTCCCGAAGGCACTCGGTTCAAACCCACAAGCTGCTCTGCAGGAGAAGGATGGACAATCTCCTTCCATCAGATTAAACTTCCTCTGAAAACCTGCTGGAGGGTCAGCTGTGGGTCAGTTCTTACTTGATGGCACATGATGACAAACTAGAGACAAAAGACCTTTATAAGGACAATAACAAAACACTACTACAAGAAACAGTAAGAGATCTACCTAAATGGAAAAAATACTCTGTAAAAGTGACAGTCCTACCATAAGCAATCCACCTGTTCAATGCAATCCCAATACAAATACCAAATTCACTGTTCAAAAAATAGGAAAGGCAACTTTCAGTTTTATTTGAAAAGGAAAGAGATCTCTAATAAGCAAAGCTCTCCTGAAAAATAAAAATGACGTGGGAGACATAGCACTCCCTGATCTCAACACACAATATACAGGTATTGTAACCAAAACAGCATGGTACTGGCACAATGACAGACAAACAGACCAATGGAATAGAATCAAGAACCCAGAAATCATCTCATATACTTACAGTTAGTTGGTATTGGTGGGGGGGGGGAATCTATCAAATGGGAAAACAGCCACCTCTTGGTGCTGGCAAAACAGAACGTCTACCAACAGAAAATGGAACAGGATCCACATCTCACAGAACACGCAGAAATCAACCTAAAGAAGATAACAGAAGTAGGGGTAGAGCCCAAAACCATAGAGCTCAAAAGGGATAAAAATGGGAGCAGACTTAGAAGGCCTAGCCTATGGTATGAGGAGGCTGACAAATACAGCCAGAAATACACAACCAGGAGAAGATTAAATTGACGAATGGACCCTTCTAAACATTAAATCCCCACGTGCATCAAAAATTTTTTTCCCAGCAGAGTGAAAAGAAAACCTACTGACTGGGGTGGCGGGGAATGTTAGGCAATACCATTTCAAACAAGGGTCTCCTATCAAAACTTTACAGAATCCTACAGGGCTTCCACAAGAAGATGACTGATAACCCAATCACAAAATGGGCAAAAGACATGGGAAAGCTTTTCAGAGAGGAAGACATTCAGATGGCCAACACACACATAAAGAAATGCTCAAGGATCACTGGCAATAAGAGAGATGCAAATCAAAACCACAATGAAATACCATCTCACTCCAGTAGGCGTGGCAAAGTTTAACAAGACACCAATCAATAAATGTTGGAGAGGAAGTGGAAAGACTGGAACTCTCATACACTATTGGTGGGAGTATAAAATGATACAAACCACTCTGGAAGGTAGTGTTTCCTAAAAAAGCTAAACATAGAAACTCCCTATGACCCAGCTATTTCACTGCTAGAAATATACCCTAAGGAAATTAGAACTGAGACACAAATGGAGATTTGTACATCAATGTTCATAGCAGCATTATTCACCATTGCAAGAACACAGAAACAGTCCAAATGTCCAACTACAACTGAATGGATAGAGAAATTGTGGTCCATTCACACAATGGAATACTATGCAACACTCAGGAGCAGTAATTTCAAAAAATTCTACATAACTTGGGAGAAACTGGAGAGCTTTATGCTGAATGAACAAACTCAGTCTCATAAG